>NC_091481.1:58928846-59257907 GCF_036971445.1 Narcine bancroftii | reverse complement strand
TGCATATCCCTATGCCAGGCTCCAATGACCATTTTTAAGTGGCCCAGGGTAAATTTTAAAAATGGAATTATGGCCATCAGAACACAGTCTCTCTGCACACTTCTGAGTTTCAACATAAGACGTCACTGCCATTTTGAACAACTACTAGTCAGACTGTTGCAATGTTACTCAATGATGAAAGTGTTTACCTCAGTTTTACAAAAAATTTACCTCAGTTGATTAAACATGGCGGAACTGAAAAAAGACAAAATAGCAAGGGACAGAAAATTTCAGACATGGTGGGAAAATGAAAATTTCTGGGGGGGGGGGTGGGAGGGGGAGAAAGTTAAGGGGAAGTGTGTTTATTTGATTTGCAAAGAACCTGATAACTTTAATAGCCCATCTTTAATAACCCACCTGCAGATTTACACATTGCATTATAATAATTAAGATGGACACTTAGGCCATGAACTGTACTCAGAGTTGTGGAGGAATGTTGGAGACGGCCTGGTCCCTTGATCTTTTCTCTGGTTCTCATTTTCCACCGCTTTTTGAATGAGAATTTTAAAGAGTTTTTATTGTATTCATTAAAATTTAAGAGCAGCAGACAGAGAAATGCCCACTGTAATATGTGAGCACCTCAATGAACTACTGTAATGTCAACTGTTAAACTGTTCAGTAGTGTTGTACAGTTATTTTGATGGAAAATGAATTTTAGATGACACATGGGTTTGCTGATCTAAGCATACAATTTTTCATGCGGTATAACTGGTTGAAAACTGACGGCCTATGACTCCTGACATTTTTTCCTTAGGTGGCCCACAACCAAGAAAAATTTGGCCATCCCTGCTCTATGCTTTTCGTATCAAGTTACCATACAAATGGCTTTTAAAATGATATCTCACTCTACCACCTCCTTTGGCAGCCTTCTCTAATAATCAGTACACCGATGAAAACCCTTATTCTATTGCTGCCATATCCTTCCTGTAAAACACAATCAAAACTGCACACTCTCAAAACAATTTAAACAACATTTTGGACAACTGCAACTTGTCACTCCAGGTCGTTGTGCTCAACACCTTTGGCCTATGAATGAAAAATGTACCAAATGCCTTCTTCATTACCCTATCTGCATTGCCTCGGCTTAGGTCTCCCTGTACATCAATTGGAAGATCCCGATCAGTCATTTAGTCAATTTGCCCAACCTAAAATGACTTCCCATGTGCATTACCTCAAGCTCGTTTATATTAAATTCCCATCTGTTACTGCTTTGCTGTTATTTTGTATTGTGCACTATTCTGAGAATTTTCTTTGCCATCTCTACCAATTTTTGTCACATTCAAACATATTAATTAGGTCGCCTTCATTCTTATTCTGGTCATATACAGTACATATCAAACATTGTGGTCGTGTTATTTTCTGTCTGCGCACTCTCCAACCAGATGGCATTAACATCAACATCTCTAGATTCTGTTAGTCTTCTTCCTTCCCATTCCTGCTATACTTTGTGAAATGTTTGAGGAGATTCTATATCTCACGGAAGACTCTCAAACTTCGACAGGGGTACCGTGGAGAGCATTTTACTGCATGACTGACTGGTATGGAGATGCCAAGATAAAACTCCAGAGGGTTGCTATCTTGGCCTGCGACATCATGGACACCAGCCTTCACTCCATCGAGGACATTGACAAATGGCTGGGTCTTAAGAAAGCAGTCTCTATCCTCAAGGACGCCCACCACCCAGGCCATGCCCTCTTCATTCTGCTACCCTTGAAAAAAAGGTGCAGGAGCCTAAATGAGCACTCAATGGCACAAAGACACCTTATTCCCCGCTGCCATCTGATTCTTGAATGATCAGTGAATCAAATTTTCAATTATTGTTGTAAGGTGGCTTTTATGAATGTTTGCTCTGTGACTCTACCCCACAATAACAAATTTGTGATTTGTTCATGACAACAAATTCTGATTGTGTTTCTCTGCCTTATTTCTTCCAGCTCTCCAACCCTCCTTCCCCCCCCACTTCACAGAGACATGCCCCTTCCCATTTGCTGGTGTGCCCTCCCTTCCTCATGCAACACTTACTTCCTCCTTGTGGAACTGTGCTCCTTATCAACCCCCTCCCCCCCATAATTTTGTGCAGGTGCCTGGCTACATTTTGTTCATACCTTGATGAAGGGCTCAAGCCTGAAATGTCGGTTATGTATCTTTATATTCGCTATATAAAATATGCCATTTGACCGGCTGAGTTTCTCCAGCATTGATTTTACTTCAATCACGGTGTCAGCAGACTTTCGTGTGTTACTCAGATCAAAACACAGCTCCCAGCACCAATCTTTGTGGTATACCATTTGCCATTGACTGCCCATGACCTCCAGTCCTGTCCCCAGGTGCCCTTGTTGAATATGTGGGCAAGATAAGCTGTCCACCAATCTTCTCCAGTCAAGATTTGAGGGAGCTCAAATAAATTTAGGGCTGATCAAGATTCAGAATTATTGGAGAAATCCACGGACTGTAGAGTTGACAGAAATGGAGAAAACAACGCTGTCCGTCCTGCTGGAATTTTTTTCCACAATTTCTCTTTATTTAAATTTCGAATATCTGCAGTTTTTGTTTCAATTTTTAGATGCCAACGGAGAAAACAAAATATGGGGAACAGACAGCCAATACCAGTTTTAGACAACTTCATACTGGATATTTACAAATACAGTACCTGTACATACATGATATAATTATCCAGGCACCCCACCCTCTCAAATTCTCTCTCGAACTTTCCCCAAAGGAGCAGTGCTTCTCAACCTTTTTCTTTCACTCACGTACCACTTTAAGTATTCCCTATGCTGTAGGTATCTGTGATTAGTGAGGGATTGCTTAAGGTGATATGAAGGTGGAAAGAAAATGTTTGAAAACCACTGTTTTAATCATCCCTAATTGACTCGTTACGTGCACAGTTTCATAACTCCAAAGGAAATGGGCCAAGGACAATTCTTCTCAAGCAAAATACTTCAGTAACAATTGGGTCTAGAGCACTGGTTCTCAACCACTCACATCCCACCTTAAGCAATCCCTTACTAATCACAGAGCACCGATGGCATAGAGATTACTTAAAGTGGGATGTGAGTGGAAAGAAAAAGGTTGAAAACCATCGATTAAAGGTTCATCAAGACCTCACACAGCTAGGTGACCATTATGAATGATAGAAGACAAACCTAATGAGAGCCAATTTCTAAGCTCACTAAATGTGTGACACTTGAATCATTTGAAGACCAGAATCCTGACTTAACTATTTTAACTAATGACGTCAATTCTTATTATCTGTACAACCTTTCCTCGATCTCCCATTTTCCAAACTGCTCAGACCTACTTGTCAGAAATGCACTTCATCTAAATCGGCATAAATTCATTGAATAATTAGAAGCAATAATTGGTATATTTCAGACCATTCACTTAAATCAAAGAAACACATTTTGCAGAAACTCCCAGAAAGTAATTTCATAAGTGTTCGAATAGTTTTACAGCAAACGCCTATCACCCGCACCATTACCAAAACAACTTGCAGTTTATTCCATGCCTGACAGCAAATGGTTCCAAGTTTTATTTAGGAAAGGAACCATTCAAACCAATAGATAAGAGAAAGAAGTGATTACCAGTATGATTGCCTCCACAACTGGTTAACCAAATATGTCGAATGGTTGCTATATCTCTGGTCTTTCAACATTCTGCCCAATTCCTCTATTACACCACCATTGGGCAAACAGGGGTTTTGTTCTCCAAAAATTCAAAACACTTTGAAAGTTCTACCCTACATCGTTCCCCAAATAACGCAGGATGTGATTAAAATGCAGAACCTTGAATTGCTCAACCAGTCTCTAACCACTAAGGTTAACCACCATCTCATTAAAAAAGCTCATCAAAAAAGTAGAGTTAATCTCTCTCTCAGAGGAACTTTGATAGATTTGAAGATAAATCGACTTTTGATTGCCCATAGCCAAAATATGCTGCATGGAGCTTCTCACTGTCTCTCACTCAAGAATTGAATGCAGACAGATACTTGGGTATGAATATTCAGAATCATACAGCTTCTCAACCCAAGTTATCGTAGCTAGCCTTCCACTTCTCTCTCTTCCAAACCTGGCAGTACAAGGATGCATGGAATCCTTCATGAAAGGCCAATCGCTACAGCATGCTTGTTCTACCCAGAAGCACAACAAGGAACCACTACCCTGGGACAAGTACTCCCAAAGTTCTGCTATCCAAAGGATAGCTTTTCCACAGAAGGAAACCAAACACAAATAAAGTCAAAGTTCAAATTTATTGTCAGAGTACGTACATGACATTACATACAACCCTGAAATTCTTTTTCCTGTAGGTGAGACAGAATTACCATAAATTGGAAGTTCAAAAAAAAACCTGTGCTCAATGTATTCATGTAAACAAATAAAGAAATATAAACAAACTGACCGTGCAATACAGAAAGAAAATCAATCAGTTGCACAAGTCTTTAAATGAGTCTCTGAGTTTGTCCTTGAGGAGTCTGATGGTGGAGGGGTAGCAGCTGTTCCTGGACCTAGCTGTGCAAGGAAGGCTTGTATCACCTTTACCTCTTTCTTGATGGTTGCAGCGAGAACAGAGCATGTACTGGAGAAAGTGGATCCTTGATGACAGCAGCATTCCCTGTTGATGTATACTTTGTTAGGAGTTTGAGAAGACTTGGTATGTCACCCAAGATTCTTGCAAATTTTTTTTGTCTACTGTGGAGAGCATTCTGATTGGTTACATCACTGTCTGGCATGGAGGAGCAAATGCACAAGACAGGAACAGGCTACAGAGCTGTAAGCTCAGCCAGCACCATCATGGGCTTTAGTTCTCACTCCATTAAGGACATCCTTAGCCTCATAAAAGCGGCCTCTATTCTCAAGAATTCTCACCACTTCTCATGCCCTTTTCTCACTGCTGACATCAGGAAGGAGGAACAGGATCCTGAAGACACACTCAATATTACAAAAGCAGCTTCTTCCCCTCGGCATCAGATTTTTGAAAGGACAATGGACCAGCTTCACTTTTTGTCTTATTTTGCACTAGTTATTCATTTTCAAATCTTGCATTAACAAAAATGTAATTTAAAGTAATTTTTGCACCATATTCTGCTCAATTCTGGGGCGACAAAACTAATTTCAGGACAATAAAACCTGATTCTGATCACTGCCTTGTAGTTTACCAATCCACTCAATCCTTTCCTTTCCTTTGGCTTGGCTTCGCGGACGAAGATTTATGGAGTGTAATGTCCACGTCAGCTGCAGGCTCGTTTGTGGCTGACAAGTCCGATGTGGGACAGGCAGACATGGTTGAAGCGGTTGCAAGGGAAAATTGGTGGGTTGGTGTTGGGTTTTTCCTCCTTTGTCTTTTGTCAGTGAGGTGGGCTCTGCGGTCTTCTTCAAAGGAGGTTGCTGCCCTCCGAACTGTGAGGCGCCAAGATACACGGTTGGAGGCGATATCAGCCCTCTGGCGGTGGTCAATGTGGCAGGCACCAAGAGATTTCTTTAGGCAGTCCTTGTACCTCTTCTTTGGTGCACCTGTCACGGTGGCCAGTGGAGAGCTCGCCATATAACACGATCTTAGGAAGGTGATGGTCCTCCATTCTGGAGACGTGACCTACCCAGCGCAGTTGGATCTTCAGCAGCGTGGATTCGATGCTGTCGGCCTCTGCCATCTTGAGTACTTCGATGTTGGTGATGAAGTCGCTCCAATGAATGTTGAGGATGGAATGGAGACAACGCTGGTGGAAGCTTTCTAGGAGTCGTAGGTGATGCCGGTAGAGGACCCATGATTCGGAGCCGAACAGGAGTGTGGGTATGACAACGGCTCTGTATACGCTAATCTTTGTGAGGTTTTTCAGTTGGTTGTTTTTACAGACTCTTTTGTGTAGTCTTCCAAAGGCACTATTTGCCTTGGCGAGTCTGTTATCTATCTCGTTGTCGATCCTTGCATCCGATGAAATGGTGCAATAGGTAAACTGGTTGACCGTTTTGAGTTTTGTGTGCCCGATGGAGATGTGGGGGGGGGGGGGGGGGCTGGTAGTCATGGTGGGAAGCTGGCTGATAGAGGACCTCAGTTTTCTTCAGGCAGTTTCCGCAAAACAGGACGTCAAGCGCTGAAGAGCTGGCTCAGAATGGGCAACCAAAGCGGCATCGTCTGCAAAGAGTAGTTCACGGACGAGTTGCTCTTGTGTCTTGGTGTGAGCTTGCAGGCACTTCAGATTGAAGAGACTGCCATCCGTGCGGTACCAGATGTAAACATTGTCTTCATTGTTGAGGTCTTTCATGGCTCAATCCTATTTACTTTGTAACCCTATAAATTATGGTAAGTATTCATCCAATTTTTTTCCTTGAAAGACCTGGATGACTGCTTTGGCAGCTATTACAACCAGCAAGTTCCTGTCACAAACAAAAAATTCTATCCTCACACACTTAGCGTTAAATCAGTGCCTCACCATTTTATGAACTTCCTTTAAATCAATGGCTTTCAAACTTTTTCTTTCTACTCGCATCCCACCTTAAGTAACCCCTTACAAATCATGGAGCACCTACGGCATAAGGATTACTTAAAAGTGGTGAGTGGAAAGAATAAGTTTGAAAAGCACTTTTAAATGGAAACATCTTCCTTCTATTCCGCTTATTAAAATCATAATTTTGGACACCATTTCTACCCTGATTAGGTAGTTTTCTCTTAACCTTGTAGATGCAATCTTCATATCTGGGAAATAATCTGGGGAGCAATAGCTCATATCTACAAAAATGTCTATGTATATACATCACTATCTGTTCACACACATGTGAACACTGGTCCTGCATATGCATCATTTGTCTGTACAAGTGTCATGTCTGTGTGTTTTGCACAGAGGACCTGAGAACGTTGTTTCATCAGATTGTACTCCAGAATCAGAATTTATTGTCACGAACAAGTCACAATTTTGTTTTGGCAGCATCACGATGCAAACATTTATATGAAGCACCTAACAAAAAATAAATTAAAAACAGTGCACACAAAAAATCAAAGTAAGGCAGTGTCTTTAAGTGCAATCGGATGTCAATAAACTTGACGCCATCAAGTACTTTCTGCACAGTCACATCCTGCCTAAAGTGCACAGATTAGAACTCAACACCTACACCTGCAACAAAAAAAAAGTGGAGGACCGTGAATGGAAATGGAAAGCTGACGTTTCAGCTTTCTGAAGACGAATTCCAAAAAAATTAGAACCTCTTGATCCAAAGACCTAACCAGAGCATCACCCAAGTTGGTACACCAGTTTCTTCAGGAAGCCGAGGTTTCCTAAACACTTAGCTTAGCCACACACTCATCCAATTCCCTCTGCCCCGTTTAGAACAGCACCATTTAATCACGGTGCTCCAGCGAAGACAGGCCATTCGGCCCCTCTAGCCTGCGCTGACCCCAGAGTCCCACTGACCTGCACCCATTCCAATAACCTCTCCTATTCAGACTCACCTTTGCCAAGTCAGATAGCAACTCCTTCCACTCCCAGGGGAGAGGGGGGGAGGGAAAATTCCCCCTAAACCTTTCCCCCTTGCCCTAATCTAAGTCTACACCCCTCATACTTTTGCAAACCTCTATCAAATTTGATCACAGACAAAAAATATTGCAATAAACATTGCACGAATCGCCTCTCACCTCAGCACAGTGCATTATAGAGCATCGGGGCAGGTAATTTTAGAACAGCCCTTGGGTCAGAGAATAAACAAACAACGGAGGGGGGACTTTAAAACAGCCTCTCCGGGAAGGGGGGGGAACAGGCTCCAAACAGCATGGGGAAAGAAGAGGGCCGGACGACGTTAGAGGCCGAATCCCAGCCCCTTCCCCACCTCCCTCTCCCCACGGGCAGCTCCTTACCTGCCTCTCCTCACCCCTTCCTACAGACAGACCCTCCGAGGCACAGCGTTGCCACACCCCCCCCTCTTATATCATCACGCAATGCGTATGACATCAGGAGGCACAGCGTTCCATTCATATCATCACGCAATGCGTATGACGTCAGGCACCCCGCAGGATTGTTATTACTTTAAAATATTTTTTTTTCTCTCCCCTTCGCCCAGCGAATTGTCCTTCTCACTCAGAGAATTAAACGATCAGCGTGTTTAAAAATTTCCAAGAGCGTAGTTGGGGGGGGGGGGGGGGGGGCAACGGCCTTTGCCCCTCACAAACATGGAGGCTCTTCCCCCCCCCCCACCCCGGCTCCCCCTCCCTCACGCGAGTGGCGGTGGTGTTTACGAGGCAACTATTTCCCCCTGCTCTCTTCTCTTCCCCGCTCCCCCCCCCCCCCCCCCCCACCCGGCCCGAATAAGAGATGCGCCGGAGCGATCATTCCTTTTTAAAACAGAGGGAGAAGCGACTGAAAGGCGGTTTATGAGGGAAGAAGGGCTGATATTCCCCGCATCAAAATGGCGGCTGGCCCCATTCCCCTCACACACAACTTGGCAGAAAGAACTACGCCTCTTTTTCCTTGTGCCCGGAGGGCTTTTATTGCAAACGTTGAGGGCCGTCAAGATCATGCGAAGACTTTTTTATTCCCCCAACGTTAACGCCTGGAACAAAGTAAGTCCCTAGAACCAGGCAGCGTCCAAGGAGGAGTTGCTTCGACCCGACACCCTCAAACGATGCCCCTGCTTTCCCTACTGCTCCTCAGTGTTGCCACCTGGTTAGAGAAGAGCTCATTCAAATCAAACTTCACTCTCACAGAGAAAAGAAATCACCTTAAAGGGGCAATGGCCGGCTAATCCCGCCCTCTGAGAGTGATTGATCTGGGTGGGAGCCAATCGGAAATCGGCGCCGACCGGAAGTGGTGCCAGACGGGGGTTTGTTTTTAATCGGGTGAAAGATGGGCTCGTCTGGAGACAACCACAAGGTAATAATAGTTCACTGGTTATGGGCTCAGAGCTTCTGTAAGTCAGCACGGGAATAACAACAAGGACCGAAGAAGCTGGGGCAAGGCGTGGATCTAATTCAAAATCAGGCGACCCGAGGGGAGGGGAGAGGGAAGGGAGGGAGGGAGAGAGGGAGAGAGGGAGAGGGGAGGGAGAGAGGGGGAGGGGAGGGAGGGGGAGGGGAGGGAGAGAGGGGGAGGGGAGGGAGAGAGGGGGAGGGGAGGGGGGAGAGGGGGAGGGGAGGGAGAGAGGGGGAGGGGAGGGAGAGAGGGGGAGGGGAGGGAGAGAGGGGGAGGGGAGGGAGAGAGGGGGAGGGGAGGGAGAGAGGGGGAGGGGAGGGAGAGAGGGGGAGGGGAGGGAGAGAGGGGGAGGGGAGGGAGAGAGGGGGAGGGGAGGGAGAGAGGGGGAGGGGAGGGAGAGAGGGGGAGGGGAGGGAGAGAGGGGGAGGGGAGGGAGAGAGGGGGAGGGGAGGGAGAGAGGGGGAGGGGAGGGAGAGAGGGGGAGGGGAGGGAGAGAGGGGGAGGGGAGGGAGAGAGGGGGAGGGGAGGGAGAGAGGGGGAGGGGAGGGAGAGAGGGGGAGGGGAGGGAGAGAGGGGGAGGGGAGGGGGAGGGGAGGGAGAGAGGGGGAGGGGAGGGAGAGAGGGGGAGGGGAGGGAGAGAGGGGGAGGGGAGGGAGAGAGGGGGAGGGGAGGGAGAGAGGGGGAGGGGAGGGAGAGAGGGGGAGGGGAGGGAGAGAGGGGGAGGGGAGGGAGAGAGGGGGAGGGGAGGGAGAGAGGGGGAGGGGAGGGAGAGAGGGGGAGGGGAGGGAGAGAGGGGGAGGGGAGGGAGAGAGGGGGAGGGGAGGGAGAGAGGGGGAGGGGAGGGAGAGAGGGGGAGGGGAGGGGAGGGGGGAGAGGGGGAAGGGGTGGAGGGGGAAGGGGAGAAACAGCAGGCGAACAAGTATGGGGGGAGGCGAAGTTATCTGGTAGAAGGAAGAGAGTGTGGAACTGGGGGGAGAGGGGAGGGATACGGGCTTTGATTCTGCTCGGTTGGGAACTGCCGAGAGGCAGAATGTCAGGTGTTCGATTTGCAGGTGGCCTCAACTTAATAGTTACCCGAGAGACGGTACTTGCCAGGCTGAGACCGGCCGCAGATTGGAGGAACGTCTCCACACCCCCCCCCCCTCCCCCACCCCCATCTTGTGGGGGCTCCCCTTCCCCCTGTCGCCTTTCCTCCTTTTAAATTAAACAGTTTTGGAGATGCCACAAATAGAAACCTACGTGGTGTGTGTGTGTGTGTATATATATACATGTGCATATGTGTATATATGAATCCTGGAGAAGACTGGAAGTATGGACCTCTACTCAACCATCTGCTGGCCACATTTTTCCGTATGGAGGACGGCCGATTGCCCAAAGATGTCCTCTACGGTGGGCTACTGGATGCTCCCTGCCCTGTTGGCTGCCCACATCTTTGTTACAAAGGCATAATCAAGCGTGATCTCCAGTCATTCCATGTCAACCCTACTGACTGGGAGGGCCTCGCAAAAAATCTCACTGCATGGCGTTCCACGATCTGCAGTGGCACATCACAATGCGACAACAGCTAAAAAGTTCTGTGAGGGCAGAAGAGCAATAGGCACCGTGCTCATCTTCACTCGCGAAGGGATGGACCATGATGATGATGAGATCTGTGTGTATAGATATATATATGTTTGTGTATCGAGAGATAGTGATAGATAGAAATATACATTTACCTATGACCATGACCTCCTTTGGAATGGCCACCCTATCATCCCCCAGTGCGCACTCCCTTTCTCTCTCTTTTTTCCCTCTGTCTCATTTCACAGTTCCAAAATCAATTCTCACCTCTCCCCTTATCAAATCCAAAGAACATCTTTAGTTGTTCTAAACTCCTCCCCAGCCAATATTCAGTCTTTATTCCTTCATCTTCCATGAAGGAGGGCTCAGGCCCGAAACATTATGCTGCGAGACCAGCTGAGTTCTTCCAGCATTTTATAACAATCACAAGGTCTCAAGATTTTTGTACTTCACTGAGTAGTGCTGGAAGCCACAGATGTCAACATGGCAATGGTGTGTGGGATTGAAGTAATTGGTCTCTGGGAGGTCTTTGCTGTTGCAGCAGACAGATCGAAGGTGCTCAATGAAGTGATCTCTTTGTCTGTGTCCAGTCTACCTAATGTGGAAGCCACATCAGAAGCATTTGGATGCAGCAAGTACCCTGACAGATTCACAGGTCAAGTGTTGCTTCACTTGGAAGGACTCTTTGGCACCCTGAATAGTGGTAAGGTAGGAGATTAAGTGCAAATGTAGCACATCTTGCAGCCACAGGGGTAGGTTCTAAGGATGAGTGGATGAGGCCCAGCATCTGTAGATTTTCATCTACCACCAGGCTGTAAGCTATTGTGATGCTCTGCAGGCCACTTAGATAGTATCCTCAGAAAATACTGTAACATGGGGACACATGGATGAGGTCACATATTGAGAATGATAAGGTATTAACTACAGTGGTCCCCCGTTATCCATGATTTCACTTTCTGCGTTTCAGTTACCCGCGATCCAAAAATATAGTACTCAGATCAATTGCAGTGCTTGTGTTCGCCACTTTTTTAAAATAGTCTTATAATTGTTGTTAATCTTTTGTATCTAATTTATAAATTAAACTTTATCATAGGTGTGTATGTATAGGGTTCGGTACTATCCATGGTTTCAGGCATTCGCTGGGGTCTTGGAACATATCCCCCACTGATAAAGGGGGACCTACTGTATTTGTGTATCGCTGTATATTTATACTAATGTGCAGAGATCATTCATTCAGGTGCCTTACTGTTCGGCAATCATGCCTCTCCCTCCGTCAAGATCTCTGACCCTCCCAATTGTAGTTGTTGCCTCCCCTGTTCTCCTTTGGTGAAGGCTCCATCTTTGAGACTGCAGGTGATCCTTAGTTCATGATTATACAGATACACAAGGGTGAAACAAGGGAGTGAGCGTTTATTGTGAAAGGAATGTAAAGAAAAGATTACACCCATGATCTTATGAAATAACTAATCAGTCGAGCAGCAAATTTCAGGTTTATTGTCAGTTCATACATGACATAACAACCCTGAGAGTCCCCTTATATGGGCAAGGCAAAGTTACCACTTACTGATAGTGCAAACAAAAATGTACATCTGTCAACAAATAATGAAAACTGTGCAGTATGGACAGAAAAAGAATCAATAAAGTCCTTAAATGAATCCCTGACTGAGTTTGTGGTTGATAAGTCTGATGGTTTTGCCTGGGTTGTGACCACCATTTTTTCCAGGGCTTTACGCTCAGCAGGAGAGTAGTGCTGGCTTGCATAAGGGTTTGTACAAGATGGGTTTTTTTAAACACAGGGTTTTGGAGTAAAATTTGATTTGGAGTCAGGAGGGCAACCTTCTGACACCTTTGGCAAAGTGAAATAAAGCATGGATGGGAGGGGATTCAGGGGTATAGGCCGAATGCGGGCAAGTGGGACTAAAACAAGAGGGTACAGTGTTCGGTGTGGACATGCTGGGCTTGAGTTCAACAGCATGACGGCAGGTCCACATGATTTTTGAAAAGTTAATCATCCTGGAATCCTTTTATCTTTAATGTAGTAGCAGTAGCCACACTACAACTGCAGCATGTATTTCCATGAGCTGAGAGGATCAGCAAAAATGTGCCACTCCTCACCCAAACATCGTATCTAGACCCCGGACCACAATCAGTGAGGATTGGTAAGAACATCTCCTCCAAAACGTCCATCAGTACCGGAGCACTACAGGGTTGTGTTCTTAGCCCCCTGCTCGACTCACTTATATATACCTATGATTCAATGGCTTGGTACAACACCACCATTTACAATTTCACTGACAAATAGCATGGTGGTGGGTTATATAAAAGCAGTTGATGAGTCAGCGTACGGGAGGGGAATTGAAAACTTGGCTGAATGGTAGAGAAACAACAACCTCGCACTTAGTGTCACTAAAACCAAGGAGCTAATTGCTAACTTCAGGAAGGGAAAACCCAGAGTTGTACAATCTAATGATCACAGAGGGTGAGCAAATTCAAATTCTTGGAAGTCACTATCTCAGAGAATCTTTCCTGGTCCCAAGCCACTAATGGCATCATGAATAAAGCACGTCAGTGCCTGTACTTCCTCAGAAGTTTGGTATCAGAAACCCTGGCAAATTTCTACAGATGGATGGTGGAAGGTGTGCTGACCGGCTGCATCACAGGTTGGTATGGGGACTCCAATACCCCTGAGCACAAAGCCATGCAAAAAGGTAATGGACACAGCCCGGGACTTCACAGGCCAAACCCTCCCATCTATCGAGAATATCTACAGGGAACGCTGCCTTCAGAGAGCAGCAGCAATCATCAAGGATTCACACTCTCTATTCTCACCGCTACCATCAGGAGAGAGGTATCGGAACCACCAGGTTCAGGAACAGCTGGTACCCCAACAACAAAGTCAATCGGGGACTCATTTAAGGACGTTTACTTTTTCACTCTATTGATTGTTTCATTTCTTTATTTACATGTGTACGATGG
Organism: Narcine bancroftii; assembly: GCF_036971445.1. Taxonomy (NCBI): domain Eukaryota; kingdom Metazoa; phylum Chordata; class Chondrichthyes; order Torpediniformes; family Narcinidae; genus Narcine; species Narcine bancroftii. The sequence goes on along the minus strand of NC_091481.1, from coordinate 59,244,439 downwards.
GTACAGTTTTTTTTTGCAGTGCCAATAAATTGTGATTCTGCCTTGCCCACAGGAAGGGGATAGAATTCCAAAGTCCTTTCTTCACCCTATGAAGTCAGTCGAATATTTTATTAATTATTCATTTGCATAAATAGGCATTGATGTGGGCTGGAGGGCCTGCTTCTATGCTGTCCAGCTCTGATTCCAAGATTAAGTGCTATGGTTAATTTGTTATCAGTATATTTTGTAGCAGTCAGGGTGGTGGAACATGTTGATACTTTTTACACCAGTGGAACATTTTTTTGCAGAAACAAATCATATTCTGGTTAATGTCTATAAATTCCTAGTTCTCAGAACTTCTTCAGTCCATGCTTCTGCATTTTTACCCAACACTCCTATGAACATTCCATTCAGTGGGAGAATTTGATGACACGATAACTTCATTTTAAAGCTGAGCATCTGAATCCTCACTGCATTTACATCACCCTTGCCTCCTATCCATTTCCTTCCTGTGATCTTGCTAAAACTCAATCTAGTTTTGAAATCTCTTTGCCATTCCCATCTTCCCAATCTTCCCATCTGCCTCTAATTTTGACCTGTTGAACACCTATCAGTTTTAGTCACCATATCATTGGTTTGCATGCTTTCAGCTGTCAATATATATTCATTTATTTCCTGAAATCCACCCACCTCCCTTACAACAGAGCAGAAGGAAGTCATCTGGAGCTTTATTCTGCCGTGCTATTCAATTATGTCTATGACTGCCCCTTTTGTGTGCTAGTTCCCCATTGCTATAAATTCCTCTTCCTTCCATACAGATGCTTCATATAAAATCTGCCTTGTTAACCAGCTAATATACTATCTCTTCTCGTGAATCAGTAATAGATTCTGCTTGATAATGCTTTTGAGGAATACCTTGGAATAATTCACAGGGTTTTTAACATGCCGTATGTGCTCCATGTCGGTATTAGTGAAGTTCAGCTATTAGCATCCTCAGTATGGGATACAGTGTGCTCTAAAATTGATTGTCACAAAATCTGTACATTTCTGTTCAAATTGGCTTATGCAGCCCAAGGTGTGAGTCTTTGCACTGGAGATTATTGGGTCATTTAAGAAAAAGAGAACCACTGAGTATCTCATGGGCACATCAGGTGAGTTTACGATGCAATGGTCATCTTAGTAATAAGAGGTGAATTCACTCCTGGAATTTTATCACTTAGTATGAGTGCAAATCATAAGGTATCTGGCCACAGTGTGCCTTCAGGAAAGGATTGAGGAATTGTGGTGAACATTGCCGTAGGGCTTCTCGTTCGTGCCTTATACATTAGAATAGTTGTTACTGCATTGATTCACTTCATGCATTTTAGCCAGATGTACCTTCCCTGGGATAGAAACAGCTAAGGCACTCTCATTTGTGAAATATAGCCTGAAAGATTGTCAATTCTGCACTGAAACGTTACACATGGTGTATCAAATGTTAAGAGTCAAATTTCCAAATATTGTCTGATCACCAGTGAAACACAGCAATGAAATATTATGGTTTTATTTCATTCATTTATATGATTTAAGAAAGTACTTCATTAAACATCAAACGAAATGCATATATATCTTGACAGCTGATTGCCAGGCAGTTATTTCCTTCCACAGCACACATGCTGTTTCCTGCAATTTTCTAATTTGTTGCATATGATCTTGCTGTCAAGATATTGAACATGTCCGACTTGGCTACCATCAGGGAAAAAGGTACAGGAGCCTAAAGACGAGCACTCAATGGCACAAGGACAGTTTCTTCCCCTCTGCCATCAGATTCCTGAAAAATCAATGAACCCAAGTCACTGCCTTACTTTTCATGCAATATTTTTTTCTATATAGTAATGTGTTAAGATGGTTATAATATGAATGTTTACACTTTGATGCTGCCGGAAAACACCGAATTTCATGACTTCATGACAATAAATCCTGATTTTGATCACAGGCAAAACCCTCCCCACCACCATCAGAGAACAACAGCAGTGGAGGAGTCACGCGATGGAGTAGTGGCCGGACGGTGAACTCCAGCCCTCTCCAGAAAAGTCGGGAAAAACAAGAGAAAACACAAAGGCACAGAAATAAAAGTTACAGAAAAGTGAGTATAAAGGTGGAAAGAAGATGGCGACAAAAAAAGAAAAGTCGAAAGCAACGGTAAGAAGAGAGGAAGAGAAGACAAAGGAGGAAAAAGGTGAAGGCCTTACCTGTCCGAAGAGGCCCGCTGCGGAGAGAGAAACCCGCTCCCTCAGGTCGGTAAATAATGGACTACAAAAATGGCTCGCAGAGCCGAACAAAAGTGCGCAAACGCGCATGCGCGAAGTTTCGCGCATGCGCGATGCGAATGAAAAAAAACACACCGACGGGAGGGGGGACCAGCTGGGGAGTCGATCTCCACAGCCGGCAACGACAGCTGCAGAACACCTGCAGCAAGAAGAGACCACAGAAGACAATAGAAACAAGATAGAAGAGGAGGAAAGGGCAACAAAGAAACAACAGATGGTCAACTCAGAGGAAGAAGAAGAGGAAGAGTATGGTGAAATAGAAGAAGAAAAGAGAGGCAAGGTAAAGGATATACTTGCTCTTATTAGAGGATACATGGAATCATTTAAAGAATGGCAAACACAGGAATTTAAGGATTTAAGAAAAAGAATAAACAACACAGAGGAGAAAATAATTAAAATGGAGATGACCTTAACAGAAATGGGAAAAAAAATGGACAAGATGGAAGAGCGGGCAGTAGCAGCAGAAATGGAGGTAGAAGACTTAAAAAAGAAATTGGAGAAATCTAATAAAAAAACTAAAGAGACACAAGAACTACTAGCTCAAAAAATAGATACAATGGAAAACCATAACAGAAGAAATAACATAAAGATAGTGGGCCTTAAGGAAGATGAAGAAGGCAAGAATATGAGGGAGTTTATAAAAGAGTGGATCCCTAAGACCCTAGGATGTCCAGAACTACAGCATGAAATGGAAATAGAAAGGGCACATAGAGTATTGGCCTCTAAACCACAACCACAACAAAAACCAAGATCTATTGTAGTAAAATTCCTAAGATATACTACAAGAGAAAAGGTACTGGAGAAGACAATGGAAAAAGTAAGAGAGGGCAACAAACCACTGGAGTATAAAGGGCAAAAAATCTTCATTTATCCAGATATAAGTTTTGAACTCCTAAAGAAGAGAAAAGAGTTCAATACAGCAAAGGCGATTTTATGGAAGAAAGGGTATAAATTTATACTAAAGCATCCAGCGGTATTGAAAATATTTATTCCAGGACAGCAAAACAGACTATTCTCGGATCCAGAAGAAGCACGAAAATTTGCAGAACAATTACAAAAATAGACTGAGGGAGGAAGACGGGTAATGAGAGTTAAAATGATCACGACTGATATGTATGTGGGTAAAGACAAAAATAGACTGAGGGAAGAAGACGGGTAATGAGAGTAAAAATGATCACGATTGATATGTATGCAGGTAAAGAGGTATAAGAGTGAATAGAGACAATGAGCATACATGAATGTATCTGTACTTAGAGGAAAATATAGATAGTATAGACAAGAATTAATAAGGGAAGGTAATGGAATAGAGAGAATAAGGAGGGAATTAAAAGAGGGACCTTTGTGACATATGAAAAGTGAAATCTTTTCTGGGGGAGGCGGGGTGGGGGGAAATAGCGGTCACTGCACAATCAGTTGACGCTTGCGAGTGGATTCGCAAATCCAAATGGAGAGGGGAGATGTGGTTGTCCGACAAGGGATAAAGGACAACTCAGGAGGTGAAGGGGAGATTGGGGATAAATAAGATAGAAATAGGAGAATAAGGAAAATGTTAGATGTTGTAGGAATGTTGTCTTATGAAGAGTTGAAAATAAGAAAACAGAAATGGAAAAGGAGGAAAGGTAATGATGGAAAAACGGAAAGAGAAGATAAACAAAATATAAAAGGGCTACGCTGAACTATATGTCTTTAAATATTAATGGAATACATAACCAAATTAAAAGGAAGAAACTACCAAATTTAAATGAATAAATGTATTCCATTAGAAAAAAAAAATAACATATTGGTTAAGAAATAATATTGAAATATTCGAACAAGTATAGGAGCCTTACATTAAATACAATAGCGAAAACCTACCGGGGACAAACATTACCTAAGTTGATAGAAGGAGAAGGAAAGAAAAGAATGGACTCAGTAGAATTTCTGGTGTAATTTTGTTGAATGACAACATTGTCTGACTGGCTTAATGCAACCTAGATTGTATACCTAAAATGGATGAGAGGGGGGGGTGGGGGGGTGGTTTGGGAGGAAAGGGGGGGGGGGGAGAAAAAGTCACTGTATATGTGTGAAAAGAAATAGTGTATATCATGGCTAATGTGATTTATGGTGTGAAAAATAAAAAAATTAAAAAAAAAAAAAAAAAAAAAAGATATTGAACATGTCCAACAAAGGTGTCCTGAGCCAGAACCTGCTGTGGTGTTTGTACTAATTAATGATTGAACAGCTGAGTGTGTGGCTGAGTCGCATATGTCCAAACTGAGTAAGATCAGTGTATGTCCTCACCAAGCAGACATTAGACAATCAGTTGTTTGAGCAATGCTCCAACACCTTCACAATCATTTGTACTGATACTGGTATTCTATTTCTTGAATTTTCTTTCTCCTTCCGTTCAGCGCGCAATTCCAATTCTGAAGCATCATTGGTGAATTTAAACCTGAAAACTCTGGCCCTTTAGCCGAGAATGCTGGGTTGCCAAGTCCAGTGTACTGATGGGTTTATCGTGCAGGCGATTAAATGGTTTTTAGTTGCAGTCTTTATTTCAGCAAATTAGCTTGGTTAATGTTCTGGGCTGTGATCATTTGAACCAAGTATGATCCTGTGCCTCATCTTTGGGTGAAAGGTTGTTAATTTTGTTTTAGCGATACAGCACAGTAACAGGTCCTTCTGGTCCATGAGCCCATGCCGCCCAAGTACACCCAATTGATCTATAAATGCCATACGTTCTTAAAGGTGAAGGACCCGGAGGAAACCCATGCACGTTACAGAGAGAACGGACAAACTCCTTACAGCTTCGGATTCATATCTGGGTCACTGGCTATGTAATAGCCCACTACTCTGACCGTGCAGGCCGATGCCTTAACCCTTTCGAATCTGGCCATTTTTAACCTTTTGTAATATGTACTCCCGACTTGGTCCATGACTGCAGTACGAACCAGCTGGTGGTTGGATATAAAACCAGTCCCAGAAAATTGGGACACAGTACATGCGCTTGTTAGTAATCCCTAAAAACTGGAACACGGAGTGTAGGTATACCCTGCTTTACAAGACTTGAATGTTCCTATGAAACTTTTTGTAAGCCAAAATGGTGTAAAGCAAAGACCCATTCACTACTATTGCAGGCTGTTTTCATAAAAGGTAAAACCCATTCAAATCCTTTCATAAAAGCGAACACAGGTTTCTTTGTAAAAGCAAATTTTCGTAGTATTCGTAAAACGCGGTACACCTGTATATACGCTTGTTCTTAGTCCCTGAAAACAGGCTCGCAGAGTCCAAAGCATTAATTTGAATCCTTTCTTGCATGAACATGTCATTGGATTCTTTTCCTTCAGAATGCAACCTTGCTGATGGTTTGTTTTTCTTCATCCCCTTTCAGATCGCTTTTGAGAAAGATGGCGTGTTTCTAAACACCAGCACAAAACGGGCACATGACCAGGATACACATATTCCTGGAGTGATCCGAATCATTGAAAAGGTGAGAAGATCAATGCAACTATTCTGCATGGAGGAATACCTGATTCCACAGTTGCCAGCATTAGGGTCTCGTGTGGCAGATGGACTCATTTAGAAAGTCATGGATGTGGGACCTTTCAAGTGCTGGCACTTTAAGCTAAGTGGCTTGCTATATTTTAAGGTTCTGATTGTGTGGATAATAATAGTTGAGGAACTCTGCTCATCCAAACTGTACCTTAGAGATGCCACAAATTAGAGCTGTTTCTCCCACGTTGAGCAGCATGAGTAATCTGTGCTTCCATTGAATGTGACATGATTTGCAGTGGAGGCACTGTACAAAAATGAATTTCAATTCTCTGTTATTGCCATGGGACTTAGCAGCAGAAATGGGATATTCAGCCCATCGAGTCTAGCCATTTTCCCACTCAGCCCCACTACCCGTCTTTTCCCAGTAACCTTTGATGCCCTGGCTAGTGCTATTAATCTCTGCCTTAAATACACCCAATGACCTGGCCTTCACAACTGCCTGTAGCAACAAATTCCATAGATTTACCATTCTCTGACTGAAGAAATTCATCCACATCTCTGTTCTAAGAGGACACCCTTCAATTTTGAAGGTGTGCCCGCTTGTCCTAGACTCTCCCACTTTCTACATCTGCTTTGTCCATGTCTTTCAACTTTCAAAATGTTTCAACGATATCCCCCCTCGTTCTCCTAAATTCAAATAAGTTGAGGCCGAAAGCTGTCAAATGCTCTTCGTTCAATAACCCTTTCATTCTCAGAATCATCGTTGTATACCCTCTCCAATGTCAGCACATCCTTTCTTAAATGAGGAGTCTAAACTGTTCACAATACTCTGAGTGATGTCTCACCAGCGCCTTATCAAGCTTCAATATCACATCTCTTCTCTGGTATTCTATTCCTCTTTTCATTGTATTTACCCTCTTCACCACCAACATCACATGCAAGTTTACTTTCAGGCTATCCTGCATGAGGACTCCCAGGTCCCTTTGCACCTGGACATTTTCAATTTTCGCCAGCCATACCAAAGTGTGTCATGTTTGCAGAATTGATTCTGGGTGCTGTCATTTCTCTAACATGACCCACCTCAAGTCCCAGAAGCAGCAATGATGCAGTCAAATACGGTAAAAAAGAACACAACATAAAGAATCCGAGTGTGATTTTTCTCATGGCAAAGACGAAATGTATATATTTCAGCCTTTTATCTGTCTGCTCGTTGTAGGTCAGTAGGATATTCCACTGCAAGTTGATCACGCACTGTATAACTGAATATACTTCTTACCCCAGTGTTGATGGATTTATAGGTGTCTTGCACTGAATTATTTTAATAAAACAATTGAATTTTTATGACAATTTGACTACAATTAACTTTACACATGTCCTGCCTGATACGGTCAATTCATTTTCTGATCTTTCACTTTTGGGCTGTGTTCTTTCGCTGCAAAGCGCAACATTATCCATTTACTAATTGCTGCATTGTGTAATGAGTGTTCTGCCAATCTTATGGGCAATTGGTGGAAATTATGCATGCCCCTTTCCCTCCCCAACATTTCAATTTGTGAAAATCCTTTTTTAATGTAAGCATACATGCATGGATGCACACACTTGCATTATTTGTGTCTGTTTTGTTCCCTAGGGTGCTGACACAGTGTTGGAATGGACTCCAGTAGGTGAGAGCAGAGAACAGTCTCAATTCCTATACTCCAAGAAGGTAAATCGACTGGGTCAATTTATTACCGTACAAGGCTGGTGTTTGGGCTGAATATTGATTTAATTTCTTATTCAGCATGCATTTTTTTGTTTTCATCAAAATAGCAAGGCTTCATCCTGTTGGGATATTAACAACTGTCCCATTCACTTGTCAACATGGTCCAATCTAGATGGCTTTAGCAGAGATTAGATGGAGTCATGAGACTCCTTCCACTTTGGGGTCACTGGCCACATCAGGTTGTATTTGTACGATGTTTTCAACGCAAGTACCCAAAGATATTTTCTAGAGGATATTTGATGTGGGATAACAGTATTATCAGGGGAAGTGTGGTCAAGATTGAATTTTAGGACTTTTAAATAGCAAAGGAAGAAAGGGGGTTTGGAATCATTTTTGATGTTTGGAACACAGTTTGCATTTTCTAATTTAACCTGCTTGAAGTATTTTGGTATTCATTAGAAGAAAGTGCAGTTTAATGACCTTGTAATGCTGCCAAATCACATGCATTCATTTATTAGTATCCATAGTTGCCAGTGCTTCTTATCTGTTACTTTGTGCTTTTTGAAGGATTCCTCTGTGAATGGAGCCAGTCATACTGAAGAAGATGTATTTGATCCAGGTTACGAACCTGATTGGGCTGTTATTAGCACAGTCGGAACCAGATCACGACCACAGGAGGACGTACGTGGTAAGAGACAGTATCTCATTACTGGACACATTAATAGTTTTACTTTACATGTTACTGTGATTGTTAAGAAAAAGTCAAGGTTCCATTACTGTCACATAATACAGGTACACAATCCTTTGTCTGGAACCCTTGGGGGACGGTGTGTTCCAAATTTTGGATTTTTCTGGATTTCGGAACAAAAGCTAACTGCTCCAGATTTAAGCCCACCTGAATTGTGCTGCCGTATCCACCCCCTTCCAGTTGCGCTGGTGTCTCTCGCCCACCCGAGTCGCGCTGTCGTCTTTTTCCCCCTCGCCCATCTGAGTCGCACTGCCATCTCTCGCCACCCCCCCCCAACCACGTGCCCGAGTCATGCTGCCGTCTCTCTCTTTCTCTCTCTCTTTCCCCCCCACCCTCCCTCCCTCCCTCCTCTGTACCAGCACCAGGAAAAAAATTGCCAGTGTTTGGAGCTTTCCGGATTTAAAATGTTCTGTTAAAGGATTTGTGTACCTGTACTACAATGAGAATGTAACATACATGAAATAATTTGACTTTTGTCTACCGTAAAGCAGGCCGAGAGTCGCCACTTTGTCTAGCACCCCTCACAGAAACCTACAGCACCTGGTGTTCCAGGGCATTCTCCCCTCCAAGTACTGACCAGGCCTGAGCCTGCTAAGCTTCCAAAACTACATTCCCCTCACAGAAACCTACAGCACCTGGTGTTCCAGGGCATTCTCCCCTCCAAGTACTGACCAGGCCTGAGCCTGCTAAGCTTCCAAAACTACATTGATAATATAACATACATGAAATAATTTGACTTTTGTCTACTGTAAAGCAGGCCGAGAGTCGCCACTTTGTCTAGCACCCCTCACAGAAACCTACAGAACCTGGTGTTCCAGGGCATTATCCCCTCCAAGTACTGACCAGGCCTGAGCCTGCTAAGCTTCTAAAACTACATTGATAATATAACATACATGAAATAATTTGACTTTTGTCTACTGTAAAGCAGGCCGAGAGTCGCCACTTTGTCTAGCACCCCTCACAGAAACCTACAGCACCTGGTGTTCCAGGGCAGTCTCCCCTCCGAGTACTGACCAGGCCTGAGCCTGCTTAGCTTCCAAAATCAGACAATCCCAGCCATATTCAGGCTTAAAAGTGATAGATTATACACAGGGTGACTTTGAGTGCTCATACTTCATCACCAATTTAATATTCATATACTCTCAAATTTTATGTTTTATCACTTGCTGGAATGAAAATGAAACATTCTTGAATATGCAATCGAAATCCAGACCACCCGAGAATCTGAATTTTTCAAAAAGTCCATCTTTGTAAATGAAGCAGGCTTTTGTGTGCATGCGTGCATTGGTAAGTGCCACATATTCACAGTGGCAAGCATATAATAGACACATTTACAAAACCCATAATACTGGATCTTAAAGTAGATAGACTTCAGTGTTAAGAGATAGAAGAGTGCGTTGAAAATGAGTGCCAAACTTCAAATAATTAAGAAACTAGAACATGGTGTGAGCAATACTGTTCTAATGGAAACATCACGACATCAAAACGTTTACAATTTATGATATAAAAAAGGCTACTGCAGAAAATTCCAAGGAAATAGTTATCAAATTTGTGGAACAGAACCATAGTCGCAGAATCAAGGCATCATGTATGCACACATGGTGCAGAATAATCTTGTCACAAAAAAATTACCAAGTCTTAAAAAAGTAATATACAAAAGTATTTCAAGAAAGCAAAAGAAGCGTCAAGCAGTACAGCTTTATTCCTCCTTAAATTTGAATTTTAAAAGTATTGCCTGACAATCCAGAAAATCCAGACTGACCCAATCCCTGATCAGTCTGGATTTTCGGACTTCTTCTGTAATCAGGAAGGTTTCTGCTCATCGAGCAATCTTCCACAGGCTACAGGGACATGAAAGGTAGGCTAAATGAGTTTGAAGTATCACACACTAAATTAATGACATTTACCATTTCTTTTACTGATTGTGCCCCAATGAATGATGCAAATTTAAACACTGACTATATCATAGAATTGTACTAAACAGCAAAAAGTATATAACCAGCCATGATGATGTCACCTCTGTAAAATATCTATTTGGATTTATCTTCCTTGACCTTGTCTCTAAGCTTTTTTACCATTAGAATATTTATCCAGCCTTCTTCTGAAGGTTGCTTTGTGCACTGCTTTCTCCATCGTAACAATTATCTGTTATCTCTCGTTCTTTTGATCTGGTTAATTAGCAACTAATGGAAACAATTTCTCCTTGTGTACTTTTTCAAAGCCCCATTCAAATTTAAACATCTTTTGAAACATCACCTAACCAGCGGGTTACCCAATGAATAAAATTAGTAATTTGAGAGACACTTTGAGACACTTGGTGTGAAAGAAAATCAAATTCTTATATAAAATTGTCTTTATGGAATGTATTCTGTATTATTACTAATAATCTTTCAAATAAATAAAGTTTTAAAAAGAAAGAAAATAAAAGTTCTGCTGAGGAAATGCAATCACTAGTCGTTTAGTAGCAATTTTATAGGCATTAGGAAGGAAGTTTGCAAAGATGTAATTGGCTGACTATTCATTTAAGACTATTGCATTGTGGATTCTAACTGGGGATGTAAAGAGTTGATATCTCGAAAGAGTTTGCAAGTTTTTTTTTGTGCAGCGCTCCCAGCATCCAACAGCACCACCCAAGTTGATAACTACAGGGCAGCGTGGCTATTAGAGCAACACTTAGAGCACCAGCGACCAGGGTTCAAATCCAGTGCTGTCCGTAAGGAGTTTGTACGTTCTCCCAGTATCAGCGTGGGCTTCCTGCTGGTGCCCTGATTTCCTCTAAAATGTACGGGATTGTAGGATAATTAGGTGGCACAGGCTTGAATGGCCTGTTAATGTGCAGCATGTCCAAATGTTTTAAAAAACGCTGCTCTTTTTATTGGTTTCTCCATCTACCAAACAGAACATTCACTGCCACCACTGACTTCCACCCGCAGCATCTCTAGTGTGTTCTATTTCCAAATTGTACTGTAGTTATTCTTCAAAGCAACTTCAACGCCCCCTCCTAAGTGTCAATGGTAGTTGGTATACGAGGACGCCTACTTGTTCTGGAAATGTCACAATTGCTTAATTGTTATTGGGCCCAAATCTCTGCCCAGCAGTACTGTGAAAGTATTTACACCAGAAACTCTGCAGTGGTCATTCAGAAGGTCTTCATAAACAGATGATAAACCCATAGTTGAAGTTTGGTTCAGTGACTCACATGCAAGAAAAGACCAGGTGAGAACAGAATTCGCTGAGTTGTGAACCCCATCTGATCACCATGTTTTTTTTAGATTATCTACACCTTTCTGAGATCCATCCTGCCCCAATTAAGCACTCTTCTGCCCCCTCCCTTCAGGCAGGTTTGAACATCAGCACCAGATTTGAGGAGTTTCTTCGTCACTGTTACCAGACCATTGAATGAGTTTCTCATTAGTAAAATGATGTTTGGGGGACCGGTGGGGGTGGGGGTTGCATGGGGAGGAGTCTGCAGGCACTATGATCGTAGGAAATGTCACAGAAATGCTGGAGGAACTTAGCTGGTCTTGCAGCGCCCATTGGAGATAAAGATACGTATTTCTCTACCTCCTAAGGCCGCTGTGAGACCGGCTGAGTTATTGCAGCATTTCTGGGTGTTTTTAGTAAAATGATGTTGCCCTTCATGGATTTAAAATTTGGACATATAGCACAGAAACGGACCCTTTCAGCCCTTGCTGCCCAATTACACCTAATTGACCAATACCACTCCCCCCATACATTTTGAACGGTGGGAGGAAACCCATGCCGCACCAGTGAGAACAGTGCTGGATGCAGGCCTCAGTCATTGGTGCTGTAACAACGTTGCACTAATTGCTACGCTAATCGTTCTGCCCAGTTGCACTTTTTTTTCTGTACCTCTATACTCTGCACTTTTTATTTTGTTCTCGGAGATAAGGTTACTTCCCTGCACAGTGTGTAGAGGAAAGATTTTCCCCAATAAATTCAAAGAACAAACACTTTTGTGATGGATAAGTGCTGGAAAAACTCGGAAGTTTAAGCAGCATTATGTGAAAAGAGAAGCAGTGAACATTTCAAGCCTCATTCACTGAAGGTTTCTATATTGAATGTTTGACCATCACCTTTACAGTATCTACAGCCGTGGTTCCCAACCCTTTTCTTTCCACCCACATACCAATCCTTATGCCATTGGTCCTCTGTGATTAGCAAGGGATTCTCCTCAAATCTGTGAGCAGAAGGGAGGGTTGAGAACCAATTGTTACTGAAATATTTTGCTTGAGAAAAATTGTCCTTGGCCCATTTCCTTTGGAGTTCTGAAACGGTGCACATGACGAGTCAATGAGGGATGACTAAAACAGTGGTTTTCAAACTTTTTCTTTCCACCCACATACCACCTTAAGCAATCCCTTACTAATCACAGAGCACCTATGGCTTAGAGAATGCTTAAAGTGGTATGTGAGTGGAAAGAAAAAGGTGGTGAACCACTGATCTACAGTTTTTTTATTTTCATGATTGAGATGTCCCCGGAGAAAGCTGTAATGGTGCATTTTGATAAGGTTGATCTCTGGAAGAAGAGGCAGAACAGTTGAAGACATTTATTTTCTGTAGAGGTGGTTGAATGGGCTTGGAGAGGGGGGGGGGAGGCGGTTTCCTTTCCTGTTCTGCTCACAGTCCCTGTTCTTCGAGGCTTCATCAATTAAATGTTCTCTTTTCACACCATCTCTCAGCTCTCGCCCAGTGCCCAGGAGCACACAGCAAGTGGGCATTCTCCATCAGTCTGTCAGAGCTGAAGTCCATCCGGAGAAACAAACCAGGCCTGGGCTGGTCATACCTCATCTTCATCAGCAAAGATGGCATCTCCTTCCCAGCTCTTCACTTCCATGCTGGAGGCACCAAAGCTTTACTCAAGTGTCTTTGTAAATACGTCGTCCTGGCTACGTGAGTATTGCAATACCTCTATTCACCTTGTGCCATTGGGCCCTCGCCTCCTCGGTGCAGTGTTCTTTGCGCCTGTTGTAAGCACAGGTGACAGTTTTGTGATGAAGCAGGTATCCTGATGTCTCATTTATAGGCTTTTATTTTAAATGAGGCTTGAGAATTTCTGCTTGGTATCTTCACTGCATTTGTTTGGTTAAAATCACTCCAGTTTTGAGATTAGTGTCAGGGTAAAAGAAACGACTATTTGAGTTTCCACTCCTGATAGCAATAGGGTGATCTAGTCCAGTGTTTTTTGCCCAGTGATTTTTGTCAAATGCTTTGACATTCATGAACCAGATTACTGAGGAAGATCAAGTTTGTTTCCATAGTTTTCTATCTGAGGTTGCTTGGTGTACAAGATATTTGCATGATATTTAATGGCTTGTTGACTGCGATTATCAATTGGCAGGTCTAAGAAGGACTGTCGCCTCTATCTCATCTGCTCTCATGATTCCCACGCCTTGTCTCAGTCTTTTGATGAATTGCAGCTGTTCGACGAGAATTCCTCGGATCTGGTGTCCGTAAGTAGTTCTGTTTTCTCGGGATTTTTTTTTCCCCTCTGATGAGGACAGGTTTGGATTTAATCATTATTCATTTTATGAGGCCTTCGTGCTGTCTCCATGATGCAGCAGCAGTGTTCATTGTAGGTAGATCCACGATTGAAAAGAAGCTATTTATGAACACCAAGTGAAACTATCCATGCAATGTTGAGAGGAGAACAGTTTCTGCAGCGGTCCAGAGGGTCAATTCATACACAGTAAAAACCCCTACGAGGTTTGGTAGATACTGGATGTGTGAATTTTTCTGGTTGATTGAGACTCACTCATCCAACCCCTAACTAAGAATAAAATATTCTTTCTTTGGCTTGGCTTCGCGGACGAAGATTTATGGAGGGGGTAAAAGTCCACGTCAGCTGCAGGCTCGTTTGTGGCTGACAAGTCTGATGCGGGACAGGCAGACACGATTGCAGCGGTTGCAAGGGAAAATTGGTTGGTTGGGGTTGGGTGTTGGGTTTTTCCTCCTTTGCCTTTTGTCAGTGAGGTGGGCTCTGCGGTCTTCTTCAAAGGAGGTTGCTGCCCGCCAAACTGTGAGGCGCCAAGATGCACGGTTTGAGGCGTTATCAGCCCACTGGCGGTGGTCAATGGGGCAGGCACCAAGAGATTTCTTTAGGCAGTCCTTGTACCTTTTCTTTGGTGCACCTCTGTCACGGTGGCCAGTGGAGAGCTCGCCATATAACACGATCTTGGGAAGGCGATGGTCCTCCATTCTGGAGACGTGACCCATCCAGCGCAGCTGGATCTTCAGCAGCGTGGACTCGATGCTGTCGACCTCTGCCATCTCGAGTACTTCGACGTTAGGGGTGTAAGCGCTCCAATGGATGTTGAGGATGGAGCGGAGACAACGCTGGTGGAAGCGTTCTAGTAGCCGTAGGTGATGCCGGTAGAGGACCCATGATTCGGAGCCGAACAGGAGTGTGGGTATGACAACAGCTCTGTAATAAAATATAGTTGGGGGAAAAAAAAGCAACAATCAGAATTGTAGTCCTTAATTATGTAAAGTTCACTTTAATCAGATAATTCCCGTAACTTAGCAAAATTTAAATTTCATTTCAAACTCTGGTCGCTTGTGCTGTAATGGCGCTAACCGTGCCGCCATCATAATTTGCCCCCCTCCCCAAGTTTACAGATAAAGCCTTGCTAATATACTTAATTATATACTAATAAAGAAAAAGCAAGGACTCGGAGACATTGTAAGAAAGTCTCCTCAGTGGCGAGCGGCATCAACCACTTCATCCTGGGTGACGCCATTTTATTCAAGCACAACTAATCAAACAGCTGCGATGAGCAAAGCATAACCAAGGCTCTCCATTGTCTTAAATATATACTCCCATCTTCACCAAAGGTTTATGTGATTCTTCAGAGAACATTCACTTTTACAATTTTAAACTATTTTTTATTTATTCAGTCATTCTAATTGTTTGTTTATTTATTTTCCTCTTTTGTTTTTGCTGGTTGCTTGAATTCCAAATAACAAGGGTTTCACTGTATTCCCAGGTCAGGAGCAAAACTGGTTAATGTGCTGGTTATGCTCCCTCAAATCTGTCCCAACAATTACTCCCAGAACAGAGTAAAGGGCCCTCAGTAATTTCCTCAGATGAATAATAACAGCTCTTTTTGAACCAATATGATGTCCTTGGGCTTTCTTGTCCATAGGAACTTAGGAAGTAGGAACAGGAGTAGGCCAAAAATGGCCCATCGAGCCTGCTCCGCCATTCAATACCATCATGGCTGATCTAATTTATGACCTAACTCCACCTACCTGCCTTCTCCCCATATCCCCTAATTCCTCTATCATGTAAAATGTCCAAACCTCATCTTCTCTGAAATACTCAAAGAAATTTGTCTTGTGAACCTTTGTCCCAGCTTATTAAGGGATTGGTAAGGAAAAGGCATGAAAGTGCACCAGCACCGCCACTTCCTTGGAAAGCAAAGAGGTTCGGTGTGTCCCTCATCTATTGGGGCACCATTGAAAGTATCCGAGCTGAATGCATCACAGCGTGGCAGAGGAGTTGCTCTGTCCAAGATCAGAAGGTGGTGAATGAAGCTCAGATTTTTTTTTCGCTCCTCCCCTCCATCAATTCCATCTGCACTTCCTGCTGCCGCAAAGTTGTCAGCTCTGTGCTGCAATAACTTGGATCTCCCAGTGGCCACCCACTTCAATTTCCTGGTGGCCCATTCCCTCGCTTAAATGCCTGCTCATGGTGTCATGCATTGCCAGAGCGAGGCCACCTGGAAATTGGAGGAACAACATCTCTGTCTGGGCACCCTCCAACTAGATGGCATTAACATCAACCTGCAGTTTCCATTAAAGCTCCATCCCCTTCTTCACCCTGTCACCTTTCCCCAAACTCGGTCTTTCTCTCTCTTCCCTTTTCCCTCTGTCTCTTTTCACAGAGCCAAAATCAATCCTGACTTCTCCTCTTATCATATCCAGTTAACACTTTTAATTGGTCTGGACTCCAGCTGAGTTCCCCCAGCATTTCTGTGTGTTTATAACCATATATAGAAGGACCCATCCCCTGCTGGTCACACTCTCCTCCCATCAGAGAGAAGTTCAAGATCACCCACCAACAGGTTCAAATATAGTTTCCTCCTCACAGCTATTGGGTTCCTGAGTAAACCTCAGAATAATGATGTCATGCTGCCCTTGTTCTGTACTAATGGATGATCTTTTCACTGTAGCTTTATATGCCCTGTGATATGCTCGTGCTCTTCTATTTGTACTGCTGTATACATTCAGTGTTCAATGGACTGCTCACACACTAACCCTTCTCATTGTACTAGGTATAGCATGACAGTGAACTTCAGAATGTGGGCCATTTGTATACAGTTACATAGATCCCTCAGCGTGGACTGAATGACCTCCTGTCCTCCATTGATTCCCACTGAAAATATTGAGTTTTGCTCTTTCCTTCTGCAGCGTTTCATACAAGACCCTTACGCTGCCACGTTCGGGAGCTTTTCCAAAGTGACCAACTTCCTGCGTGGAGCTCTGCGACCCCCAGACGGACCGCGCCATCGTCCACTACGTGAGATAGCAGCCGGAGTAGACTTGGACCAGCAGGATGAGCCAGGCTTTGAGGTTATCACTTGTGTAAGTAGGCAACTTCTAAACTAGTGACAAATTGTTCGCTGACGTATGCATTTTGTAAGATGAGGACAAAATTAAAGGAGAAGGAGACCAGCAAATTTGTTTTATTTTCTTCTCTCTCAGGGGAGGGGGAAAATGTCAACTTAAAGAGAAGGAATGCCACTGAGAGACTCTCATAATTACTTTTCATGTTACTGGCCAGAAATGGCCAGCATGCTAATAGTCTTCTCTAACGCTAGTAATCTGATCTTGACTGCAGGATGTACCTTGTGAGGTAGTTATCGAGAAACTAGCTAGTCTATCGATAAATTTGCTGCATGTAGTTGGGGTGTAGGAGGTCTGGTCTGTACTGTTCAAAAGCAGTGTTAATAGAAGGATAAGGAAGACATCTTTGATCACCTGTACTAATTAAGCGGATTAACATCAACTGAGCTATGCACATTTGATTCCATTGACTTCAAATGAATTGAATGTGTAGGAGTTGAATACAGCCAGCATGACCATCTGAAGACTACGGTAATTTCTCTCCAATAAAAACATGATGCTGGAGAAACTCAACAGTATAAAGTACTTTATTTAGCAAAGATATAAACCGTGTCTGCCTGTCCCGCATCGGACTTGTCAGCCACAAACGAGCCTGCAGCTGACGTGGGCTTTTTACCCCCTCCATAAATCTTCGTCCGCGAAGCCAAGCCAAAGAGAAGAGAAATACATAACCAACGTTTCAGGCTTGACCCCTTCATTAAGGTGTGAGCAAAATGCTGGCAGGTGCCCAAACAAAATGGTGGGGGGGGGGAGAAGGAGGGGCAGGGGGAGGAGTACAGTCCCCTTGGATGCAAAGGATGGTAGGTGAGGACAAGGGGAATCCTGTTTTAGTTGTGTCGGGTGGGGGCCAGGGCAGATGAGCAGGAAATGGAGATGTGGGTCAGGGCTGAGTTGATGGTGCAAGGGGAAGCTGCGTTTTTTTTTGGAAGGCGGAGGATAGTTTGGATATCTGGACTGGGAGTTCCTGAAATGAATCCAATGTTTAGGTGTGGATTGTAGGATGGCAGAATTTCTGCAGCTCATAGGGGCTGACTGTCTAGGCAACCTAGGTTCAATCCATGTGGTGTTTGCTTGTTCTCAGTATGACTGCATGACCAAAGACGAAGATGATAGAATAATTGTTCACTGTAAGTAGCTTGCATTATATAGGGAAGTGCTAGCATCTTGGCAGTGGTGGGTGGGGGGCGGGGGAGTGCATTGATGGAAATTTAGGCTGAATGGGGAATTGGTTTCCTCTGACTGCCAGAATGGAATTAATAAGCTGAACAGCCAACATACCTGGAATGTAAACATACTTTAAATGGTGGAAGGAGTCTTAACATTTAACCTCAACATTAGTATTTGCCCATGAGGTCTAATGGGCAACTTCTGTGCTATTCTTTGTGCAACATGAAGCAGAAGTGGAAATGCCATTAATATTCTTTATATAAAATGGAGATTCCCTCTTCCCCCCCCCCCCCCCCCCCTCCCCACCTCTCTTTGGGATATTATGTCCTTACTAGCAAGCTGATCTGGGTCAGAGGCCTACAGTACAGCGGCAGGAGACTCTAACAGCTACAGAATGGGGGAAGCATCTGGACTCACAAGGAAGAGTTCGGGACGTGGAAGTACTGAAGAAGAAGATTTTTAAAGGAGTAGGTGAATTCTTTCATTCCTTAATCAGAATCTTCTTGTGTTTGTTTCTAAAGCATCTTGTTGCAATACTGCAAGCTATGGTTCTAATCACAGCCCAATCCTTCAAATGAAGCAGAATACAGAGGTACTTTGTGAGCAAGTTTGAGTGAACAACCGAGCCCGCTGTGAGAAAGTGCAGGTGCCTCAGTGATTCAGTGATCAATAGATTTTTAAATGTTGCGTGAATTGAGGGATTTAGGACTTGAGCAAGAAGGTGGCATTGAGGTAGATGAATGGTAGATTGGGTGCAAAGGGCCAAATGGCGTCCCATTTATGTTCAGAGAATGGTGCTCTTTTAAAAGAAAAATATGACTTCTGCTCCTGGAGGAAAGTGATCTGCTCTTTTGAGTTGAGAGACAAGAGTGGGTTGATAATCCATGGAGCTTAAAGATGTGTGATCTTATTGAAACATACTAAATCTTAAAGTCTTTACAGGATAGATGTTTAGAGTCTGTTTCTTGTTAAGGAGGACTGTTAGGATAAAGGGTTGATCATTTAGAGCTGAGATGAGCTGAATTGAAATTTCTTATCTCCAGTCCTGCCACTATTTGGAATTCACTGGGCCAGAGGCTCAAATGTTGAGAATGTTCAAAACCAAGAGAACAAAATGAGTTAAAGAATGAGGAGAAAGGAATGGAAAGTAGATGTGATAGAAGTAAACGGAATCAAAATACAATCAAACTTCTGTGATCCATTCCGAGAATCAGTTGTCAGAAGGCTGGTATGATTCCGACAGGAAAACTGTTTGTTTGACATGTTTGGGACTTTGGTGCTGAACTGGTTGATTTTTCTGCACTGTTGGATGTTATTTTATTGATAATCCAACACATTTTTACTCCCCTTCTTTGGAAAATGTTCTGTGGATGTATTTCGGTGAATGTGTTTGAGTTTAAAGGAAGTATGGGGGTGCAACTGGTGAGTTTAAAGGGAGTGTGGGAATTCAAGACCCTTGTTGATAAACAGGAAGAATGCGAATCGAGGCCCCAATGAGTAGGAAGGGAGTGGGGTCCTGGCAAGTGGACAGGGAGAGCAGTTAATGGGGGGGGGGGTGGGGGGGGCCCTGCCAAAGTGGAAGGGAGAGCAGGAATAAGGATCTCAGCAGGTGCTCGGAGAACATGACAGCCAGGCTGAGACTGCAATTTCCACTCACCTGGTCTGCCACTTACTGAATCCTCGGGACTTCCCGCATGGTCAGATAGTGGAATATCGAAGTTTTTGCTGTAAAAGTGTTTCTGAGGCCATATTCCAAGGGCAGTGGATATTCAACCACATTGTTGGCAGGTGATGTTGGATGAGGATGGGTGTTTGTAGACCACTTTTAAAAGCAATTTTGTTTGTTTTATGATCACTGTTACTAGATATGACTGAATTTAAGGCGGACAATTGCTGGAGGAACTCAGCAGGTCAGACAGGATCCATGGGTAGAAATGGTCAGTGGCCGTTAGTTTAATAAATTAGTGGCTGCACTAAGCCTTGGGGTTTGCAAGAGATGCTGCTAGGAAAGCAATTCAAGTTGAGTGAGTGTGTGCTGCATTTCTGCACCCGATCTCGAGATGATGATCATTTTTTTCCTTTAAATGAAGCAAGGTGTGCTACTCTGGAATGTTCTGCCGAAAAAGGCAATGCAAGAAAGTCGATAATAATTCAATGAGAGTACAAAACTCGATGACCTTTGGGGTAGAGAGCAAGGACTGGGGCCTAATCAGATTCAAGGGCAGCCAACAGGAACTTTTACTCCTATCTCGAACTGCTATATCTACCTGATAATACTCCAGAGATACATCTTATCTGATCAATGTTCCTTTTCAAAAATTTCACAGCATGAGTTAACTTTTAAAACCAGTTTAACAGGAGACTGGCTACAAAACTATACCACAATCAAACTGCTTGACTTGCTAACTATGCAAAGCAAAAAGTAAAAACACCATGGTAAGGAATCTCAAAACTGTGTCCTTTATATAGCAACGGTGAAAATACATAACTGACATTTCGGGCTTGAGCCCGTCATCAAAGAAAGAAGTTAAAATAAAATGCTAGAAATAGCATGCCAGGCATTTGTAGAGAGAAAAAATGTGGAATTTATTGTAAACATTGATGAAAGAACAAATTGTACCTGAGTTGGCTGGGCTTCCTCATGCCTCTGAATTCATTTCAATATCAGTACAAAAAAATCATAAGTATTGATAGAACATAGAAATCTACAGGACAATCTACAGTCCTTCACCGCACAGCATTGTGCTGACCTATTACCCATTCGAAAAACTGCTTAGAATTTCCTTACTGCATTTGGCTGGGTTGATTGTCCATGGTTTTTCTCACTCCATGTCTCTGATGGCCTCTTTAAAAATCCTATGACCCTCCTCAACCACCGTTGGTGGCAGCGTGTTCCATGCATCTACCACTCTCTGTGGGGAAAACTTGTCTCCTGCACCCCCTCCCAGTGCATACTCCCATGCCTCTCATGTTAGCCATTTCAGCTTTGGGAAGAAGCCTCTGGCCATCTGCACGATCAATGCCTCTCAACATCTTGTACATCTCTATCAGGACGCCCATTATCCTCTGTCATTCAACCTATCCCCATAAGGCATGCTCTCCAATCCAGGAAACATCCTTGTAAATCTCCTTTGCACCCTTTCCATTAGAATCCACATCTCTCCGTAGTGAGGTGACCAGAACTGAACACAATGGGGTTTAAGGAAGGTATTTTATAGCTGCAACATTACCTCATGGCTCTTGAACTCAATCCCACTGCTAATGAAGGCCTACAAACTATATACCTTTTAAAAAAAATTATCAACCTGAGCAGCAGCTTTGAGGGTCTTGTGGATATGGACCCCAAGATTTCTCAGTTTGTTCACACTGCTCAGAGTCCTTCCATTCCGCCTTCAAATTTGACTTACCAAAATAAACCAATTCACACTTTTCTCAGTTAAACTCAATCCGCCGTTCCTTAGTCCAGCTCTGCATTCCTAACAAATGTATGACTGTAACCTCTGCATTCCTCCAAACTATCCATAACACCACCAACCTTTGCGTCATCTGCAAATTTACTAATGCACCCTTCCATTCCCTCATCCAGTTCATTCATAAAGTAACAAAGAGGAGGGGCCCCAGAACAGATCCCTGAAGAACACCACTGGTCACCTACCTCCATGCAGACTATCAACCATCTAAAACCACCCTCTGCCTTCTGTGGGCGTCAATTAAGCTTCTTTAAGAGAGTAAGCTTCTTTCCCCATCACCATGAATGTGGCTTAATACATCCTACTGAGGTCAAGTTTCTGTTGCGTACATTTAATAAGATAACGTCAGGACCAACGGCTTTCTTTAATGAATGCCTCCTAACTATCTACTGTTTTGCCAACCAATGCCATCAAAATAGATTACCATATTTACTCATGTAAAAATCTACACTTTTTTTTGGCCCCAACCACCCATAATTTTGGTCATGACTGTGTCCACCAAAGCTCCCAAAGTCCTGGTATGTACCTGCCTGCCCATCCGAGTTCTCGACCGCAAACCTTTGCCTCGGCCTGATGCCCCAAGCACTAACCCTCGCCTCAGCCACCTGCCCACCAGAGTTTCCGACACCTCCACCACTGATCCTCACCGGAGCACCTTATGCCCTGACCAGGGATCCTTGCCTCAGCTGCCCACCCATCTCAGCCAGGTGTGAACACGGACATCACCTGGTCCCGACCATCTGAGCTCCTGATGCCTTGAACGGCGCAGTTCAAAAGTAGTATATGAAAAGTTGGTCCTCAAAACTTGACTATTGCACGAGTATATATGATACGTGTAATTTTCTTTTATTGCTTGTCAGGAATTTTACGATGCATTGATGGTTTGCTATATTTCCTACATTGCAAGATGGCTACACCTCAGAGCATTCCATTGATGATGGAATGTTTTGGCAAGCAATGAAGGCTTTAAAACTGTAAAAATGCGACATCTTTGTTTTTTGATGTTTAGGCATCTTGCTTTCTCGTATTGATTATTTCTGGTTTATTTCTCCATGAGGTAGTAAATGAGAGTTTCTGCACTTTATGTATGTTATTTTTTTTGTTCCTCATTTACACGAGGAGCCATGCACCCTAGCTGGAGAACATTTGCTCATCTGATTGGACTCAATCCCTTGCTTCCAATTAATCTAGCAAATTTTGACTCTTTTTTTCCAGTCAGCATGTATTATCTTTTAAAGCAATGCATTCCCTATTGTCAAAGCATACGGTGAGCGGAACACTGTTACAGCACCATCGACGTGGATTCGAATCTGGTGCCCTCTTTAAGAAGTTTGTACATGCTTCCTGTACAAGCAT
The DNA here is from genome assembly GCF_036971445.1 of Narcine bancroftii. Lineage (NCBI taxonomy): Eukaryota > Metazoa > Chordata > Chondrichthyes > Torpediniformes > Narcinidae > Narcine > Narcine bancroftii. Next base: position 59,221,585 of record NC_091481.1, on the reverse strand, counting down.
TGTCTGCGTGGGTTTCCTCCGGGTGTTCCGGTTTCCACCCATCCTCCAAAAAATATACAGGGATTGTAGGTTAATTGGGTGGTATGGACTCATGGCCTGGAAGGGCCTGTAACCGTGCTGTATGTCTACATTAAATTTTAAAAAATCTTCCCAGATTCCTTCTCGTTTCATTCCCACTCGATTGAAATGTCATTTCAAGAGCATCTTTTTAAAAAAAAACTCCAACCCTCACCCCGCCCCCCACCAAGATCCTCAGTAAACTCCACAGTATTCTGATTTTGAAATGTATCTCTCTCTGCTCCTTCATTTTTTTTGAGACAAAGTCCAAGTTCCTGTTCCATCAACATAAAGCTATCTGAGAGGACAATTTTTTTTTTGGAAGTATACAGCACGGAAACGGGCCTTTTCGGCCCACAAGTCCATGCTGCCCAATTACAGCCGATTGACCTCCGGTATTTTTTGAATGGTGGGAGGAAACTGGAGTCCCCAAGGAAACCCGCACAGATATGGGGAGAAAAAACAGTGTGGGATTTGTACGCCAGTCCCGATCCTGGTGGTAACAGCTATGCTAACCCTGCTGCCCATAGGGAATTGGGAATTGCTTCATTGTCAGGAAAGATGTGCTGCCCGGTTACAAACCCTTCGGACAGCAGAAGCCATTTCTTGATTCGTCTCATCAAAATTGGTCCAATTTATTCACTGTTCCTTTGATCTCAGGGACTGTGCCACAGCATCCGTCGGGAAGTATGGAAATTTCTGCTGGGCTATTACCCATGGGACAGTACAGCCGAGGAACGCAAAGTTATGGTTAAGCAAAAAACGTAAGCAGCGAACTCTACTTGTGATCAACATTGAAAAGGGAAGGGAAGGAAGGAAGGAGTGTAGACGTTGGCATGGAATATGGTCATTTGGGTGTTGGGTGAGTGCAAAAAGGTAAGCAGTATTGTGTGTAGTTCTGCCACCTGTTATAGAAATGATGTGATTAGAGAGGGTGCAGAAAAGAGTCACTAGGATGTTACCTGGCTTGGAAGACTTGAGGTATCAGGAGAGATTGGAAAGGCAAGATCTGCTTTTCAATGAAGGAAAGGAGGCTGAAAGGTGATATGATAGAAAAGTACAAACTGTAAGAGGATAGATAACCAGTTCTGTTTCCCTGGGTAGGGGTGTCTAAAGCTAGAGGGTATATTTAAGTAAAAACACAGAAATGTTGGAGGTAGGTCTCGCAACATCCATAGGGGATAAAAATATATAACCAACTTTTGGGGCCTGAGCCCTTCATATCTTGACAAAGTGCTCAGCCCTTATCCAAATGTCCAAAATGATTCAAAATCTGAAACTTTTTTTTGTCCGTGGTCCCATAATACGTAATAGAGTTCGGAAATCCTGATCGGAGAACTGAACATAGCAGACACAAGTAGTGCATTATAGAGTGTAGATACATATGTAAACATTTGTATGTGGTAACATAACATAACATAACAATTTACAGCACGGAAACAGGCCATTAGGCCCTTCTAGTCCGCACCGAACCAAACACCCCTCTCTAGTCCCACCTCCCTGCACAATGCCCATAACCCTCCATCTTCTTCTCATCCATATACCTGTCCAACCTTTTCTTAAATAATACAATTGACTCCGCCGCCACTATTTCTCCCGGAAGCTCATTCCACACGTCTACCACTCTCTGAGTAAAGATGTGAATGCATGTATCTTTAAGTCTGAGTGAATGATGTTCAAAAACCTGAACAAATCCAAAACCCTTCTCGTCCCATGCATTTCAGATAATGGGTACTCAACCTGTATTATCTTTACCTCCTATGGATGCTGCGAGACCTCCTGAGTTCCTCCAGCGTTTGTGTTTTTACTACAGTCACAGCAACTACATTCTTTGTTTCATGGCCGTAGGCTTAAGGGGAGAAGGTGGAGGTTTAAAAGAGATCTGAGGGGTAGATTTTTCTTACGGTGTAGTTAGGATGTGGAATGAACTGCCAAAAGAGGTGATAGAGCTAGAGACGGTGACAACCTTCAAGAGGGAACTTGACAGGTACTTGAATGAGCATGGCATGCAGGGATGTGCCGTTAATACAAGCAAGTGCAGAAAAAAATAAACAGACAGGCTATTTTTTAAAATGGGGTGAAAAAAATTGAAGGTACCCAGATGCGAAGAGGCCTGATTGTCCACGTGCAGGATAGCATTAAGTTAAACTTGCATTTTGAGAGGGTGGTGAGGAAGGCAAATGCCATGCTGGCATTCATTTCAAGAGGAATAGAATATAGGAGCAGGGATGTGATGCCGAGGCTCTATAAGGCTCTGGTGAGACTCACTTGGAGTACTGTGAGCAGTAATAAAAATGGTGGCACTGCCGAAGCCGCTGTAACATCAGCACTGGTGCAGACCCGCGGGGCGCTAGGAGCAGAGATACGTTGCTCCCCCGGGGTTCAACTGCCATCAGCGCAGTAATAAAAATGGTGGCACTGCCGAAGCCGCTGTAACATCAGCACTGGTGCAGACCCGCGGGGCGCTAGGAGCAGAGATACGTTGCTCCCCCGGGGTTCAACTGCCATCAGCTCCACACAGGCTTTGAACGGCCTGTTAAAGGAGCCGACGGTAGTTTTATTTAAAATCCCGTGACCGTGGGGTCTGCACCCAAGATGGCGGTGCCTCTGATCGGCGGCAGCCACAAAGGGTTGCAGACTCAAGGGGAGCGGTGGACTGGCACAGGGCTCCAGAAAATGGGGAGACCATCCCCCATCTGAGAAGGAGAAGCAGAGAGAGACGACGCACGGGACAGTGACCATGGCAGCGGCTCTTCATCTGAAAGACTAATGCACGAGGCGGGCTGCTGAAGGCTGTTGTCAGGAGACTCATGCTGGGCTGCGGTCTGCTGGATACTGACTCGAAACTGGCTGAAGGGGTACCAGGCATCAGAAGCGGGATGCGAGGGGGGGGGTGTCAGATTGCCAATGGTTTGAACTGGACACTGTGTGGCTGCAGAAATGCTGGAGGTGAATCTACGGACACTTGGTGACTCTAGGGACACTCTGCTTCTCTTTCTCTGACTAAGAGGCACTTCAGACAATTTCTGCTGATGGCAAATCTGTCTGCCTTAGAGCAGGTAAAAGCAATTTTATGTAATATGACACAGTTTTATTTCAATGATAATAAATTGAATCTTGAAAAGATGTGCTGACATTGGAGAGGGTTCAAAGGAGGTTCACTAGGATTCCAAGAATGAAAGAGTTATCGTGCAAGGAGCGTTTGACAGTTCTTGGAATTTAGGAGAATGAGGGGTGATCTTATTGAAACATTTTGAATGTTGAAAGCCACGGACAGAGTAGACGTAGGAAGGTTGTTTCCCCAAGCTGGGAGAGTCTAGGCCAAAAGGACACAACTTCAGGATTGAAGAGCATCTGCTTAGAACCGAGAAGCAGAGGAATTTCTTCAACTAGAGGGAGGTGAATCTGGAATTTGATGCCACAGGCAGTCGTGGAGGCCGGGTCATAGAATGTATTTAAAACTGAGATTGATAGATTCTTGATTAGCCAGGGCATCAAAGGACATGGGGAGAAGGCCGGGCAGTGGGTCTGAGTGGGGAAAATGGATCAGCTCGTGATTTAAATGGAAGGGCAGACTCGATGGGCTGAATAGCTCATCGATTAAGTCAGATGAGTATAAATAGGCATGATGGGATATGTGAATGGGCCGAAGGGCCTGGTCTATGCTGTACAACTCTGACTATGTCCAGAGCAGGGCAGTTAACTAAATGGCTGATGAAATTTACAAGTAATGCATTTTAGTAACTGATTTTGGATTCAGACATTTTTTTTTAGACCAATATGGTTCACGTTTTCAGGTTGAAAGTGTACACTCTTCGCGACTGGCTTTGAATACCCCAAGTCCAGCAATCCCCACTAAAGTTCTGAGCTGCCGTAGTTCAAAATGGTTTTACAAAAATTTGCACTAATATGTTGTTTTAAAGGACAAAGCATCCTAAGGCACATTGGGGAAGCTCTGTCTGACTGGACCTGACACCAAATTATATCTTGGTCAGAATATTCAAAGTTTGGGATTTCAAAAAGTGCTAAAATCTCAATGATAGAAAAAAGAAAGGAAGAACAGAGAACGCTGGCAGCAGGGAGTGGGAGGGGAGCGTCAGAGCCCCATATGGGCAAGTAAAGTCAGATGTGGAATTTTCCACTTGTGGCGTCACGTCACCATTCAAAAGATTTTCAGATTTTTGAGCATTTTGGATTTCAGATTTTCGAATAAGGGAGTACTCGACCTGTAATTATTCTGTCCTCGTACCCTCTCATGCTGTATGCGGTCCTTGCCTGTCCAAAAGGCAAGACCCTTCATCTGATCTCTTGTTATTCTCCGTGCACTGTTCAAACAAACTTATTGGTGATTTGTGTAGGGATGAATATTTCCGAATGAAACTGCAGTGGAAGTCCGTGACAGAGGATCAGGAACGACGAAACTCCTTGCTACGGGCGTACAAGAGTCTGATTGGTGAGTTCGTTCAAGTGAGGAATTAATTTTTAAATCCATCTCCGACAGTCTGAGGTCTAAAGAAAAACAGACTTGCTTTTCTGTAGAACAATACAGAACAGTACAGGCCCTTCGGCCTCGATGTTGTGCATACCCATAAAAAAGTTCTAAACCTTCCATATCCCATAACCTTCTATTTTTCTTCCATCCATGTGTCTGCCTAAAAGTCTCTTAAATTTCCCCAATGCTTGAGCCTCCACCACCAAAGGCATTCCAGATACCTGCAACTCTGTATATAAAAAAAAACCCTGATTTCTCCCTCCCTTAACTTTGTACGTATGTCCTCTGATGTTTGCTGATCCTGCCCTGGGAAACGGGTGCTGGCCGTCCACCCTATCTATGCCTCTCATAATCTTGTAGACCTCTATTAAGTCACCTTTCATCCTTCTAAGCTCCAAAGCGAAAAGTCTGCTAACCTTGCCTCATAAGACTTGTTTCCCAATCCAGGCAATGTCCTACTAAATCTGCTCTGCACCCTCTCCACAGCTTCCACATCCTTCCTATAATGAGGTGACCAGAACGGAACACCATACTCTAAGTGTGGTCTCACCAGAGATTTGCAGAGTGGCAGCATGACCTCTCTTCTCCTAGATGAATCTTGGCACCCCATTGGCCTGGGTGGCCTTCCACAACCTTAATTTATACAAAAGTACTTGGCGTCCAATAAAGTACTTTTGTGGTATAATCGCTCTTGCAGTGTGGGAAACCTGCCAGTCAATTTGCACACAGCAGGATCTAATGAAGAAAGATGGTGGGATGATGGAATATTAAATATGGAGCATCAGGTATAAAATTCTTGCTCTTCCTCAGATATCTGAGAGGGTAGCTGGGGCCTCTCTAACAGCTCAACCAAAGAGCAACAGCTACTCCATTGCAACACTCCATCTGTTGCACACTAGACTTCTGTGCTCAAGTCTCTGAGCACTGTCAAGTAAGCCACAGCTGACGTAGTACTGGAGAACAACCAATCTCAATGGGGGCCACAGCCCATTTAAGTAATTTAAAAAAAATTTTCACCTTGCATAACATAATTTTTTTATTGAGCCCCTGCTTATCACCCTTCACATCTTCTCCCCCTTCCTCATTCTATCTTTCTTTCTATTTCCTTGTTTGCTTCAACATCTACCTCCTGACTCCACTCCTTCCCACCTCTCCCCTATCTGGTTCCATTTACCTCTCCTCGGCCCACCTATCTTCACTTTCAGTTCTGATGCTGGGTGTGAAGTGTAGTTGGGGGAGTTGATAGGTTTGTAAAAATTGTCTGTAGAAAGCTTGTCTCCCAAGTGAAGACAGATCAAAAAAGGAGTGAATGTCGCCGGAGACGAACCAAATGCATTTTAGGTCTGGGTGGGTGGAAGTTGGCAGCAAAGTTAATAAAGTTGATGAACTCATCACGGGTGCATGAGGCAGTATCAATGTAGTGGTCAATTTGGAGGAGGAAGAGTTGAGGAGCCTTGCCTGTGTAGCTTTTAGCATGGATTTCTCTGCAAAGCCAATGAAAAGGCAGGCATGGCTGGGAGTCATGGGTACCCATGACTACCTCTTTGACTTTGAGAAAGTTATTGAGGGTGAAAACAAGTTCTGCCAGGTGGTGGAGAGCAATGTGGAAGAGGACTGGTTGGGTCTCTTGTTAAGAAAGAAACAAAAAACTTTGAGATCTTCTGTATGAGGGATGGAGGTCTAGAGAGATTGGATGTCCATAGTGAAAATGAAGCTGTCAAGTTCATGGAATTGGAAGTCATTGAAGAGATTGAGGTATTGTGGATGAAGGTAAGGAGGGACTGGACCTCGGAAGAAAAAATGGGAGTCGAGGTGAGATGCTCAGTGGAGCAGGTTTTGTTTTTGGATCAGTAGAAATTTGAGAGTCATGAATCTCAGAAATTCTTTGCTGCAGAATCCTGCAAGACAAAGTAATTCATGAACCTATTCAAAGTGAAGATTTACACACTACAATGGGGTCGAAAGGCATAGGAAGAGCAGGAAATGACGAGCAAAGCTGACTCGAGCCATCTGGCTTACTGCTTCTGCGTTCTTGTCCGCCTCTGACAACATTACAGCATCCTCAGTTGCAAAATAGTGAGGCCTGAATTGTGGCACCGTTTAGATATCTTTTTTTTTTGCTGACCTGTTGGTTTAAATAGCTGCTAATCTGGGCTGCAAGTTTGCTCAGTAAACAGTCTGCATCAGTTTTTGAAACCGTGTCCTAAAATTGAGGTTTATTTGCAGAGCGGGATGTCAGCAGGACGGACCGCAACAACAAGTTCTATGAAGGAAATGACAACCCAGGCCTGGTGCTGATGAATGATGTCCTAATGACTTACTGCATGTACAATTTCGATCTGGGTAAGATCCTGCTCCTCATGCAGGTCACTGATTTAAGGAGAAAATTCCTTGTTTTGAGCATTCAGGAACTTGTCGTGTTTCAGGCTTAAGCTTTTTTAATGGTCTGGGAACTAGTATGATTCATCGAACACTGAATGATGAGCTGCACTGAGCAATGTGGAACTGTGCTTATGTTTATGGATCGTGAAATTGAGATTAAAGATCAAGATTCGATTTGTTATCATTATAATGAAACAGGGTCATATTACATGAAATTGCTTTTTGTCGGCTGCAAGGCGGTCAGATTTGCTACTGGCAGAAATTGCCTGAAGTGCCTCTTGCAGTCAGAGGAAGAAAACCAAAACAGAGTCAGTCCCCCCAGAGTCACCGAGTACCTATAGATTCACTTCAGCACTCCCACAGCCCCCGCAGTCCAGTCCAAATCATTGGTAATCCGAGCTCCTCTGACACGGTCAGAAACTCCTCAGTGCCTTTGCCACCCTCTCGCATCCTGGTACCCCTTCAGACAGTTTTGCACCACAGCCTGGTGCGAGTCTCCCAACAGCAGTCTCCAGCCTCCGTGGGTTCCTCGACTTGAGTCCTGCACCAATCCTCTGCTCCCCCCTGGAATCTGCAACCCCTCATGGCTACTGATCATAGGGACCGCCATCTTGGGTGCAGACCTCACGTCATGGGATTTTAAATAAAACTACCGTCGGCTTCTTTAACGGACTGTTCAAAGCCTGTGCGTTGCTGACAGCAGTTGACTGGACGGTTGGACCCAATTTTAGCTCAAACCCTCTATTTACTTTAGCAAACTGCCATCTCCATTTATATACTGATTACTATCCTATCACCTGATTTGAACTGCATTCTGCTGTTCAGTGTCCTCTTTATTGAATTAAAGGTAAAAAAAATAAATTCAGATTATCTCTCTGGCAAATAACTCCCATCAGTTTTTATGCACCGATATCCAAAAACAGCATTGAGATGACCAAGCCATCCATACGAGAAAGGAATGCCTCTGCCTGCAGTTACAGTGTGTGCTTGGCATGGTTGCCTGGAAAGTATCATAGAATTAAGCCACAAAGAGGCTGTTCAGCCCATCAGACCTATGCCAGCTCTTTGACAGTACGATTAATCCCATTCTCCCTGTTCTTCCTTGTGCTCCCAATAATCCTTTTTAATTGTTTTTCAAATTCCCAGTTTCACTCCTATTTCATGTTTCCAGTGCTCTTTCAGATAATGAATAAAAACTGCTTAAAAAAAACTTTACTGATTCATGGTTCTTCTAAAATGATCATGCAACTGTGGCCCCTAACGTTTGATCTCTTGTCTGTAGGTAGAGTTTTTCTTTTTTGACTCTCAAATTTGCGTAATAATTCCTGCCACATCTCACAGACGGGAAGGTAGGTTAACTGTAAATTCCCACTGGTGTGTAGGTGAGTGATTAGATCCGGGGATGCAGAGAGAATAAAATATGATTGGTAAAAATGCTGTTACCGTCAAGAAAGAGGTGGAGGTGCCACAGGACTCATGCCTCCAGGTTCAGGAGGTCCCCCTCCACCATCAAACTCAATTAAAGACTCTGTGCACATTATTTATTACTGATTTTTGTTTTGTATTTGCACAGTCATTTTGTTTACATTTCTTTTGTATACATATCTTCTTGAATACAGTTTGCAGTTTTCAATAAGTAGAAATTCTGGCTGGCCCACAAGAAAAAAAAGAATCTTGGGGTTGTATGTGATGTCATATATGTACTTTTGATGATAAATTTGATCTTTAAACTTTTGTGCTTGGTGGTCAACACAGACTTGGTTGGTCAAAGGATGCGCCGTATGGTTCCACAACATTTAAACCTTTAAAGTTAAATAGCAGCATCCTCTCATCCCTGATAACATTCTAATAAATCTTCCCTGCACCCTCTTTCTGAGCTTAAATTTGAAATAGCTCCTGTTTTATTTTGCAGGTTACGTTCAGGGAATGAGTGACCTCCTTTCACCAATACTATATGTCACTCAGAACGAAGTTGATTCCTTCTGGTGTTTCACAGGCTTCATGGAGAAAGTGGTGAGTGCCCTCGGTGCGGGGATGTAATTTGCCCTTTGCCAGGAAAAGGGAACGTGGAGAAGACCGTCGAGCCTTTTCTCCACATCTTTTGCCGTCCACAGGAAGTCTAAAGGAGCAATGCTGTTGAGCACTTTACATTAAGTACTTGCCTTGTCTCTTGTATGTCTGATGAGTGAGTGCCTTGTTAATTTGCACACAATTTTAGCTACTATAACACCGAATAGCCTGAATAGAAGCTAAGCAGGCACAGGCCCAGTCTGTAGTTGGAGGGGAGACCGCTTAGGAACACCATGTGCTATAGGTTTCTGTGAGGGGCACTGGACAAAATGGCAACTCTCCAACTGCCTTACAATAGATAAAAGTTAAAGAATTTCATGTATGTTACATTCTAAATGTAGGATTACATGACAAGAATTGAACCTTTACCTTTAACTCTCTGCCAGAGAGTTATTTCACCCTCCCAGGTTTTGCTCTCTTTCCTTAGCCAATTAGCTTTCAAATTTATTATCATCTGACATGTACAATCAGATGAGTAGTGGTTCTCCGGACCACAGTGTATATACATGCAGAATACACAGCATATAATAATCACACAAAGATATATAGTCAACCCCCGGAATCCAGCACTTGTAGGGATTGATAGATGCCGGATAAATGTATTTTCCAGTTACTTGAGATTGTATGGTCCATGGATTGGTAAACTAATCACAAGGGGGCGCCAATTTTAAACTTTCGATTTTTAAAAAAAACATTCATTTTCTCCTCTTTTTGCTGGCTGCTTGAATTCTGGATAACAGGTTTTACTGTAAGACAAAATACAGGGATGCGCCACTTAATGTTCGTTTGGGCAACATCTGACTGCATATACATCCGTGGTCCCATACTTATTCAGTTACTGTGAGGAAGTCCGAGCAATTTAGAAAAAACGATCCTTCTCACAGCCCCACACTGATCCCACTGCCCCGCTCTCTCCTCACAGCCCAGTGTCAGTCCCCACACTGATCTCACTTCCCCGTTCTCTCCCCATAGCCTCCTGCCGGACCCCACACTGATCCCACTACCCCACTCTCTCCCCACAGCCCCATGTTGGTCCCCACACTGATCCAACGCCCCACTTTCTCCCTGCAGCCGTGTATCAGTCCCCAAACTGATCCCACCACCCCGCTTTCTCCTTGCAGACCCATGTCAGTCCCCACTCTGATCCCACTCCTCCGCCCCTCTGCCCACAGCCCCGCTCTCCCCATAGCCTCCTGTAGGTCCCCATACTGATTCCACTGCCCCGCTCTCCTCACAGCCCCGTGTTGGACCCCACACTGATCCCACTGCCCCGCTTTCTCCTTGCAGCCCCATATCAGTGCCCACTCTGATCCCACTCCCCTGCCCCTCTGCCCACAGCCCCTAGACTGATCCACTGCCCCATGTCAGTCCCCACACTGATCCCTATTTACAAATAAAAAGTTTACAGGTACCCTACAGTATCCCATATAACTTTGCTAAATATATAATAATACAACATCCAAATGGCATTATTCCCAATTTCACAGAACGTATCATGGATGTTAGGCGGTGTATACTTATAACTATGTGTGTATATAAATTTACTTTGTAACACGATATTGTTCATCTATCTCACAGCCTGAGGGAAGATGCTATTCCCCAGCCTGGCAGTTCCGATTTTGATGCTTATTTACCACTTCCCTGGTGGCTGTGGGGATACTCTATGATGAGTGGAAAGGCAAAAGATGTTGATCATGATACTCAATTAGTAGTACAAGATATGATGCTCGGGTTGATGAGTGTTATATAATGCTTTAGGTAGTCAATAGGTAACGTGTGGCTTTTTTCTCTCTCTCTGCATTTAAATGTTGCGGATTGTTTTTGCCAATCTTGTTTTCTGGAGGGTGGGAAAGTGATCCTGAGGGAAAGGACTTGAACTCTGGTTGTGTGTAAAACCTGCTCACAGAAGTCTGTCTCTCGCCCCTGTTCACAGCACCGGAATTTTGAGGAAAGCCAAGAGAGCATGAAGGAACAACTGGAAAAGTTGGCTCTCCTGCTGAGGGTGCTGGACTCTGCCCTTTGTGACTTCCTAGGTCAGTGGCATATCCCAGCGTCCAACTGTAGAGTCTGTTGGGCAGTGCCTCCTCACTGCTGCAGCTTTGCCCTGAAGGTCATTGTATTTGATAGTATTCTATTTATCAGTCTTAAGTGACAATGGGATTCTACCACCAGACACACCTTCTCCCCAATTTACACTCCCTCCGCGACTCCCCCATCCACTCATTCCTGCCCCCCCCCAATCGCTACAATGGCACCTACACCCCTTCCCTCACCGCCATTCGGGGCCCCAAACCGTCCTTCCACGTGAAGTAACGTTTCACCTGTGAATCTGTCAGGGTCATTTTCTGCATCTGGTGCTCCCATCAGACTGGGGGATTGTTTCATTGAGAACCTTCGCTCTGCAACAGGAAGGACCTCCCAGAGGCCAACCACTTCATCTCCGCACCCCATTCCAACACTGGCCTATCTGTCCATGGCCTCATGTTGCCAATTGGAGGATCAACATCTGTATTCCATCTTGGCAGTCTCCAACCAGAGGGCGTCAACTACTCCAATTTCTATTAACTCCCTTCCCTGGTCCACCAACCCCTAGCCCTGACCCTTCCTTCTCCTATCACAGTTATCTTTTTTATGTTATGAGCCCAAAGGACCCCAAAACCCAGCAGCAACAGTCATTCACCAAGACAAGTGGTTTTTAAAACAAAAGTTGCCTTTAATGAACTTTAAACATGAAAACAGAATCAAACTTTAACTTATCTCCATACTTAACTAACCCAAATTAACCCCGTTTTAATTCTAAGTGCATTTATATGTAATGTGTGTGTAAGTTTAAGAAAAGTTCTTTGGTTCGCAGTCCAATCTCACTTCTCCTTCTTCCAAGTTCTCTGGATGCAGGCAATTCTTATACTGTGCACAGAATTTAACGTATAAAGTTCACCAGGCTCGAAAGGTAAATGTTTACTGCTCAGGAAGGTTCTTGTAGGGTTTGCAGAGAGAGATTTGTTGTTCCAGGATTTCCACAACTGAGTGACCACCATTAGTCACCTCAGTGTCTCGCTGATGAAACTTGGCCCATCAGGGTTCTCCAGATGGTAACCTCTTTCTTCAGGCTACCACAGAGTTCCTTTCTGTTCCACTTATTCCAAGTGAAACATCAGACAGATAGCACTTCCAGCCATCCACTGCTCTGGAACTTTCTGTTTCCAACCAGCTCTTCCTGACTTGTTTCAGCCGTGACTGTTCAGTCTCTTTTCTCTCTCTCTCTCTCTCTCTCTCTCTCTCTCTCTCCCTCTCCCTCTCTCCCTCCCTCTCTCCCCAACTGAGACTGTCAGAAAGCCCATGTGACTCTCACTTGCAAAAGCCCCCCACTTTCTTCAGCAAACAACAGGAGTTCTTCTTCTTGGTCAAGCTGTTGTCTTGGATAAATAAAACCCAGGAGTGACCTTTCTGTGAGCACACTGTAAATACTTTTTAACAGCCAATTTGTCTCCTCCAAACAATGGTTTTTCATTTCATGACATCATTTCAATTAGCACCTACTTGTGAAATGTGCATCACATTCTCCAGAGATCTTACAATTGTTACTGAATATGAATTCTTCAGTCTTTCAAATAAGATCTGTTTTAAAATGTGTATATGTATGTAACCCACTCAACTTACCAAATTCTCCCAATTATTTATCCATTACACTTAGCCCTCTGCCCTCTAACCCCATCACCTCCTAGCTCCTTTCTCTTCTTCCTATCGCCTGCGAGCCGGTGCTCCATTCTTCTCCATTTTCCTGACTCAGTTTCTAGTTTCTCTGTTCATATAAGATTATTGTCCTTACATCCCTCACCTCACTGACCTCATGAAGCCAGGAGATGACCCAGAAGCTGTCAACATCCACTGTTTGCTTTTCAAAACTGGGGGATGCCCAGATTAAGATTAATTGTAAGTTATCTATGCCTACCAAAATATTCCGCAAGTGTGCTTTTCAAGCACAAATTAGATGCTTGAATCAGACACTGCCTAAGAGGTTACCTATTTGGTAGACTGAAGCTAACCACTTCAAATAGAAAACAAGGATAAGGGAGATAAAATTATATTAGAATTTAAAAAAAAATACTTGTGCCCCTTGTCAACGTGAGAGACCAAGGCTCAGACCTGACCTCTGATGCTGTTTGTGTGGAGTTCGCACGAGCTGCCTGTGATTCTTGTTTTCCTCTGGCTTCCATCCTCGTCCCAAAGATGGATGAGTTAGTAGGCCACTGAAAATTGCACCTAGTTTAATTAGACTCCATCCAATTCAGTGGGGGCCTCAATGTTGTAGCTTTGGAATTGCTTCTGTATTTCCCACGCACTCGCACGCACTCCCGCGCTCGCTCGCTCGCTTGTCTAGACCTTGCACTCTATTTGAAAGGCAGTTCCTGAACATCTGGGGAAGGTTTGAGACAGATACTGATTCATGCTCGGATAGTTACTGACAGATACTGTCTGCACCTGCATATGGTGAACGTGGATTTGCATATGGTGAACGTGGATTGAAGGGTTGCTAAGAACCTCTGGAGCCAATACATTTAAAGAAACCTTGATACTCGGAGCTCTAATGCACAGTTACAACCCCTACAAATCGAAACTGCCAGCGACATTTGTTTTCTAGGTGTCACTATTTTGAGGGTTGAGTGAAAGTAAATACATCAATATTAAATTTTAAAATTTTTTGACACATATACAGTACAAGCCCTCCCGGCCCACGAGTCCGTGCTGCCCAAATACCCCAATTAAACTACAAACCCTGTACATTTTGGAGGGCGGGAGGAACCCTCCCAGACAGAGCTGGATTCAAATCTGGATCACTGGTGTTGTAATAGTGTTGTGCTAACCGGTCCACCAATCTAGAATTGAATGACTCCAATCTGCTTTCAATTTATTATCTTCATTTGGTGATAATATTAAAAACAAATCTCTGGTCTTCTCTCCCGTTTACTGGAATGAGCATATTTATGAACTTTGAGTAATAATATTGGAATTTATTTTTGATCTTTGTGTGAAGTGATCAACATTTACTGATTGAAGGCAAATCTAATTTGTGGTAGATGTTGTTTCATAGGAGTACCCTTTGTGTAGTCATTCCTTGCGTTCTCTGCTTGGGTGGTGAGGGTGTGCCGACACTGCCCCCTTATGGTCATTCCTACTTCTGCTCTGCAGATTTATTGCCATGTCTTTTCTCTCTCACCAGATTCCAGAGAATCAGGGAACCTTTGCTTTTGTTTCCGCTGGCTCCTCATCTGGTTTAAAAGGGAATTTTCCTTTCCAGACATACTGCGTCTTTGGGAGGTGTGTATTTCGCATCTGTGGCATGATGTGCCACATTAATCATCCTTGAGTTATCTACAAGTCCAGCTTGTTTAGTTCCAGTTGAATGTGAGATGTGCTGTCTGGATTAAGCCCTACTGTGTTATATGGTCATAATGATTTGCAGTATATACAGTTAGCGCAACGCTGTTACAGCGCCAGTGACTGGGCTTCTAATCCAGCGCTGTCTATAAGGAGTTTGAACATTCTCCCTGTGTCTGCATGGGTTTCTGCCGGGGGCTCTGGCTTCATCCCACCTTTAAAAATGTACTGGGGTTTTAGTAAGTTGGGTGGCATGGGATCTGAGCCAAAAGGCCCTGTTACCGTACTGTATGATTAAAACGATATATTGGTGTTACAGTGTGTTACAGTTGCATGACTGGCGTGTGGGGTTTGAGACATATCAGTGTATCACTGTTACAGTGAGGGGCCTGAGATATGTCATTGACCTTCCATCAGAGGTGGAAATTTTAACCGATGATCAGCAGTTCAGGTTTCCTCCCCTATCCGAAAGTAGACCATTCCTGTGAAACCTTTCGTAAGCCAACATGATGTAAAGCGAAGAAGCGATTACCATTAATTTAAATGGGAACATTTTTTGAGCATTCCCAGACCAAAAAATAACCCACCAAATAACACACAAAATCTAAACTAACACTAACGTCATAGTAAAGTCTAAACTGACACTAACATTATGGTAAAATCTAAACTGACGCGTTATGGTAAAATCAAGAATGATATGATGAATACACAGCTAGATAAAATTGAAATAATGGATGTACTTTCGCTGCTCGGGGTGGTGCACTGCCTCTCTTAATGGCTTGCTGCAAAACAAGCATGAATGCTATTTTCCCGTTTCGCCTTTTTTCGTAGCAGTAAAAATCCTCTTCGGATTTCATACAGATAGTGAAAAAAGATACTAAAAGTAAAGTGGCATAAAGCAAATTTTTGAAAAGTAGGTGATACGTGTCTATGATTCTGCAGGCAACATCTGTAGATTAAGAGTCTGTGCAGAAAGATGCAAGCTACATTTAGACACTGACCATTCACAAGGAGGTAACCTCTTGCCACCAAAGTGCCCGGCAAAGACTCTCTCCAACAAGAGAGTGTGATAAGGGGCAGCACGGTTGGCGTAGCAGTTAGTGCAATGCCTTTACAGCACCGCAATCAGGCATGGGGTTCGAATCCTGCACTGTCCGCAAGGATTTTGTACGTACTACCCGTGTCTGCGTAGGTTTTCCCCGGGGGCTCTGGTTTCCTCACATTGTTCGAAACGTACTGGGGGTGTAGGCTAATTGGGCGGCACGGATTTGTGGGCCAAAATGAGCTGTTAAGTTTATGCCTACGTTTAAAACATTTTAAATTTAACTTTACCTTTGACCTCCAGTGCCATTACCTTTGCCAGGTACACCAATCATCTAGAGCCCTGGAGGGTTTGGACTAGCCACTTAAATACAGTAAAACTCCCCGGTTTATGGCACCTATGAGGATTGGTAGATGTCACTGAATAAATGTATTTGCCACTTGCTTGAGATTGTATGTTGCATGACTGGCGAACTAATCGCCAGGAGGAACCATTTTAAAACTTTCGTCTTTTTTACCTATTTATTTTCTGCAATTATTTTTGCCAGTTGCTTGAGGCTGCGGTTGCTTGAATCCCAGATAACAGGGATTTTACTCTACTGTTGTTGCTAGGAGGGTGGCTATCTCATCGAGCGTACCACCCAAAAGGTGCAAGTCCAAAGTAAATGCTCTCTATTTACCTGGACAAGCGTGGTGTCAGGATTTCTGAAGAACTCTGTTCCATTCAAGCAAAGAAGCATATCCGCAGCTGCCTTAAACATTCATTCAATTTCCCCATGGGTGCACAGAATCTCAGGGTTGTACGTGATGTCGTGCATGTACTCTGACAATAAATCTGAACTTTGAACTGGGCCTGCTGCATGAACCGTCTGCAAAACGTGCCTCACTTTCTCATCTCGGCATCAGAATGATGAAGGCAGCAACTTGCATGAGAGCACCACCACCTGCAGGTTCTCTCTAAGTTTCCTGCCACCCTGACTTGGAAGTACATCCCTGGTCCTTCATTGGATCTGAATTTGGAACCTTGACCTTGTAGCATTTTGGAAGCACCTTGATAAGAAGGATGGCAACAGACAAAGAAGAAGACTTGCCACCACAACTGAGGATAGGCAACAAAACTTGAAAGATAACATTAATAAGTTATTAAAGTGGTGTTGGATGCTGTGAGAATTATGGGAAGCATTATGACGTGGCAGTTCTCGTCACCTCATTATAGAAAACTTCAGAGAGGGCGCAGAGATTTACCAGGATGTTGCCTGGATTGGAAAATGTGTTACAAGGCAAGGTTGGAAGAGCTAGGAATTTTCTCTTTGGAGCGAAGAAAGATGAGAGGAGCTTTAATAGAAGTCTAAAGATTCTGCGCAACCTCATCCAACGTACACCTACAGCCGACAAAGTTGTCATCCTGGGCGACTTCAACGCTCGTGTCGGCAAAGACTCAGAAACCTGGCCAGGAATCCTGGGCAAGCATGGCGTCGGCAAGTGCAACGACAATGGGCGCCTCCTGTTGGAGCTCTGCGACTTGTCATTACAAACACCCTTTTTCAGCAGAGGGACAGCCTTAAGACCACCTGGATGCATCCCCGATCCAAACATTGGCACCTCCTGGACTACATCGTGGTACGAGAAAGTGACAAACAAAATGTGCTCCACACCAGGGTCATGCCTAGCGCGGAATGCCACACTGACCACCGGCTGGTTCGCTGCAAGCTCAACCTTCACTTCAAGCCAAAGCCCAGGAACAATAAAGCCCCCAGAAAGAGGTTCAATGTTGGAAACCTGCAGTCAGACGAAGCGAGAGGAAACTTCCAGGCAAACCTCAAAGCAAAGCTCGACGTTGCAACCCGCCTCACGGACCCGTCCCCTGAAACCCTCTGGGATCAGTTGAAGACTACCATACTGCAATCCACTGAAGAGGTACTGGGCTTCTCCTCCAGGAAAAACAAGGACTGGTTTGACGAAAACAGCCAGGAAATCCAGGAGCTGCTGGCAAAGAAGCGAACTGCCCACCAGGCTCACCTTACAAAGCCGTCCTGTCCAGAGAAGAAACAAGCCTTCCGTCGCGCATGCAGCCATCTTCAGCGCAAACTCCGGGAGATCCAAAATGAGTGGTGGACTAGCCTCGCCAAACGAACCCAGCTCAGGGCGGACATTGGCGACTTCAGGGGTTTCTACGAGGCTCTAAAGGCTGTGTACGGCCCCTCACCCCAAGTCCAAAGCCCGCTGCGCAGCTCAGACGGCAAAGTCCTCCTCAGCGACAAGATCTCCATCCTCAACCGATGGTCAGAACACTTCCAATCTCTTTTCAGTGCCAACTGCTCAGTCCAAGATTCCGCCCTGCTCCAGCTCCCTCAACAGCCCCTAAGGCTAGAGCTGGATGAGGTTCCCACCCTGGATGAGACATATAAGGCAATCGAACAACTGAAAAGTGGCAAAGCAGCAGGTATGGATGGAATCCCCCCAGAAGTCTGGAAGGCTGGCGGCAAAACTCTGCATGCCAAACTGCATGAGTTTTTCAAGCTTTGTTGGGACCAAGGTAAACTGCCTCAGGATCTTCGTGATGCCACCATCATCACCCTGTACAAAAACAAAGGCGAGAAATCAGACTGCTCAAACTACAGGGGAATCACGTTGCTCTCCATTGCAGGCAAAATCTTCGCTAGGATTCTACTAAATAGAATAATACCTAGTGTCACCGAGAATATTCTCCCAGAATCACAGTGTGGCTTTCGCGCAAACAGAGGAACCACTGACATGGTCTTTGCCCTCAGACAGCTCCAAGAAAAGTGCAGAGAACAAAACAAAGGACTCTACATCACCTTTGTTGACCTCACCAAAGCCTTCGACACCGTGAGCAGGAAAGGGCTTTGGCAAATACTAGAGCGCATCGGATGTCCCCCAAAGTTCCTCAACATGATTATCCAACTGCACGAAAACCAACAAGGTCGGGTCAGATACAGAAATGAGCTCTCTGAACCCTTCTCCATTAACAATGGCGTGAAGCAAGGCTGTGTTCTCGCACCAACCCTCTTTTCAATCTTCTTCAGCATGATGCTGAACCAAGCCATGAAAGACCCCAACAATGAAGACGCTGTTTACATCCGGTACCGCACGGATGGCAGTCTCTTCAATCTGAGGCGCCTGCAAGCTCACAGCAAGACACAAGAGAAACTTGTCCGTGAACTACTCTTTGCAGACGATGCCGCTTTAGTTGCCCATTCAGAGCCAGCTCTTCAGCGCTTGACGTCCTGCTTTGCGGAAACTTCCAAAATGTTTGGCCTGGAAGTCAGCCTGAAGAAAACTGAGGTCCTCCATCAGCCAGCTCCCCACCATGACTACCAGCCCCCCCACATCTCCATCGGGCACACAAAACTCAAAACGGTCAACCAGTTTACCTATCTCGGCTGCACCATTTCATCAGATGCAAGGATCGACAATGAGATAGACAACAGACTCGCCAAGGCAAATAGCGCCTTTGGAAGACTACACAAAAGAGTCTGGAAAAACAACCAACTGAAAAACCTCACAAAGATAAGCGTATACAGAGCCGTTGTCATACCCACACTCCTGTTCGGCTCCGAATCATGGGTCCTCTACCGGCACCACCTACGGCTCCTAGAATGCTTCCACCAGCGTTGTCTCCGCTCCATCCTCAACATCCATTGGAGCGCTTACACCCCTAACGTCGAAGTACTCGAGATGGCAGAGGTCGACAGCATCGAGTCCACGCTGCTGAAGATCCAGCTGCGCTGGATGGGTCACGTCTCCAGAATGGAGGACCATCGCCTTCCCAAGATCGTGTTATATGGCGAGCTCTCCACTGGCCACCGTGACAGAGGTGCACCAAAGAAAAGGTACAAGGACTGCCTAAAGAAATCTCTTGGTGCCTGCCACATTGACCACCGCCAGTGGGCTGATAACGCCTCAAACCGTGCATCTTGGCGCCTCACAGTTTGGCGGGCAGCAACCTCCTTTGAAGAAGACCGCAGAGCCCACCTCACTGACAAAAGGCAAAGGAGGAAAAACCCAACACCCAACCCCAACCAACCAATTTTCCCCTGCAGCCGCTGCAACCGTGTCTGCCTGTCCCGCATCGGACTTGTCAGCCACAAACGAGCCTGCAGCTGACGTGGACTTTTTACCCCCTCCATAAATCTTCGTCCGCGAAGCCAAGCCAAAGAAGAAAGATTCTGAGAGGCCAGCGCCTTTTTCTCAGTCCAGGAACAGCATATCACCAGAGCACATCTGCATAAAATGAGGGGAGACATCAGGGGTGTTTTTTTTTTTACACAGAGAGTTGTGGGTGCCTGGAATGCATTGCCAGGAGTGGTGGTGGAGGAGGCTGGAACAATAGGGAGATTTAAGAGACAGGCACATGGACAAAAGAAAATTGGGGGGGTTACAGGGTAGGAAGGGCTTAACATTTTTTGATAGGAATATATAGATTGGCTCAACATCAAGGGCCGAAAGGCCTGTACTGTGCTGTAGTGTTGCATAATCTGAAGCAGGGAACTGCCATAATCCAGGCTGCTGTTGCCTTCAGGTTGCT
The DNA here is from genome assembly GCF_036971445.1 of Narcine bancroftii. Taxonomy (NCBI): domain Eukaryota; kingdom Metazoa; phylum Chordata; class Chondrichthyes; order Torpediniformes; family Narcinidae; genus Narcine; species Narcine bancroftii. The sequence goes on along the minus strand of NC_091481.1, from coordinate 59,201,615 downwards.
ACTACCACGTTTGGTCATTTTGTGTTTCTCTGTGGCTACTGATTAACAAGGTTCTATTCTTGTTCCCCTGCCACCAGGTACAATGGACGGGACACCCATGCCCAAACTTCCACCTGCTGGTGTGCTGTGCCATCCTGGACTCTGAGCGAGATGCACTGATGAACTCCAACTATGGCTTCAATGAGATACTCAAGGTGATCGCTCAGAAGCGCACTTGGGGAAATGCAAATTCCTCCTTTGTTTTCGTGCCCAGTCTTCCTGGAGGCAACGGGATATTGGCTCGTGCTGCTTGTGTTCCCTGCCACCCTCCATTTTTGGGCGTCTACCCATACTCCAAACTTGCAGTGGGGAATAAGAGGTTTGGTTGATCCCATCCGACGTGCCTCCCCCACAGCAGCTGATCTGTGAAGTTACTCTGGTGGGGCTGATAGTTTCAGGGCTCTGAACACCTCTTGTCTCTTGCAGCATATCAACGAACTGACCATGAGACTGAACATGGAGGACATCCTCTGCAGGGCTGAAGCCCTGTACCAGCAGCTGGCTGCCTGTGCGGTGAGTCTGGCAACTGATGCCTCAACACGCTGCCCGTCTCCCACATACATAGTTGTGATTCATTGCTCTGTGTTGAGTTTGAATCTGGGCAGGGTTGAGGGTGGGTGTGGGGGTGGGGGGGGGGGGGTCCAGAGCATGAGGCGGGAGTGTTGGGGGTCATAATGGGATGGAGGGGGTGGGGATAGGGAAGGGGGGGGGAATGGGGCAGAGGGATTCAGGGGTCAGAATGGGGCGGGAGAGGGTGGAAAGGGCAGTGGGACGGGGAGGGGAACAGGGCAGCAAAGTACTGCAGCCAATCGAGCTGTGGCCTTGCAGTTCACAGTCTCTGCTTTGATCCCAACCTGCCTGTCCCCAGGCACTAGCTGTGTAGAGCCTTTGACGTGTTAAAGTCAGCCTGTGCTGGTATAAAACTGCAGAACACAACAATTTATTTATTTTACCTTGGCAATGCAAGCGGGAGTGAGGAGTGATGAGGAAAGAGTTTAGTAACTCGTCTCACACTGAACCCACACTCAAAGTATCGGAGTGTTCATCATACCTTTATACACCTTTTGGGCAGGGGTCTACATTGAGACCCTTACAAGTTTTACACACCTGGCAACTTTGTGTTTACGATAACATGTTACCCTGTAGTGTCTAGAACTGTCTGCAAAATGTCAGAGTGTCCTTAACTCTAGGTATATTGACATTCTTGTGGAATTGGCTACTATCTCACTATAGCCGCTTTCAGGTGCTCGGACGCATATAATGCGCCGGCAGACGCGGCTGGGGGAGGGCAGCTGGGACGTTCAGGTGGCCGCAGAGAAGGCACCTTTCAGTCACCTGAACGTGCCAGCTGAAGGAGAGCTGCGCCCGAGCGAACGCCGGCTCCTGTGGACTGTGGCCGTAAGTCCCCACCGCTGCTGTCAGGTACAATGGGGGAATTCTCTGAGCCGGAGAATATACCTACAGGGGGAGGGTGAGGTACGCTCCTCCTGGCTGCGTCCTCCACTTTCAGGTGGCCGCCCGACAGCCGCATTGGGGTAGAATAGGCGGCTTTACTGTTGGGGGTTTCCGGCCACCTGAAAGTGGCTTCTGACACAAAGAAGTTCATGTTAAGAAAGCAATTATGTTCCCACCATCTCATATTAGCAACAGCTGCTGTAGTTTCTCACCTCACCCATTAACCCTTTGTTAAGTATATTCGTTCAACTTATTCTTTCACAAACGTGCTCGTTTCCTTCCATATCCTGAAGAGGGGGGTTGGGAGGTTAATTGGCCACTGTTTAAAAAAAAAAATTGCCCTGTATGTGTGGGAGAAGGTGAAGGAAATGTGGGGAGAAAAAATAGGTATGAATATATAATGGCTTTATCAACCAATTTGGTGGATGAAGAGCCTGTTTCTGTGTTGAATGGCTCTGTCAAACCACTTCAAGGTGGTGGGAAGCAAGGAAAGCGAATACTGAGTGTGGAGCAGTTTATTTGTCACAGGGAGTAGGGGATCGGTGGGAGGGGTTCAGTAGGAAGGATGACGGGGACCGATGTGTTGGTCACAGGGAAATTTACCTGCAGGCCAGTGCAACTGACCGCTCTCTCTCTCTCCCGTTTGGAACAGCAGCTACAGCTGAGCGTGCAGCAGATTCTGGGACTGGCGCAGGACACCACCCCCACACCCAGCTCGGGCTCCAGCATGGGGAGCTCGCCCCAAGCGCTGACCCCCAGCCAGATGCAGGAGTCAGAACTGACAGACAGCGCCTTGCACAGCCTGCCAGACAGCAGCATCGAGATTCTGCACACTGACGACGGAACCATTGAGTCCACCCACAGCCCATAGGTACTGGGTGAGGAAGCTTTTCAGCCCCCACCACCCTCCCCCCCTTCAGTGCAAAGCCCAGATACTGAAACATTCTCACCAAAGCCTTGAGCAAGACGTTTGCTCTAACAGCAGCTATGGAAATGAGATTGAATCCATTTAGATAACTCTGTTAGATTGACAGTATTCTTCCATCACTAACCTTGCTTTGGAAGTGTCAGTGGACACTTTAATGGACGAGATATTTATTGTGTTACCTGGAGGAGGCCTGAGCAAAATGGAACTGATTACTCCTATCAGATTAGACTCTCTCAGCACACTTTCACAGCAGAAAGCTTCTCTCATCTTCAGGGGGCTATTTTTCTGGACAGTTGCACAAATTACAGGTCCCTAACCTTTTATCCGGGATTCTGAAAACTGGCACTTTTTTCAATGGATGACGTTACACATAAGTAACATTAATTTCCTGCAATAAATTATCCGTTTTCAGAGGGAGACCCACCCCCAGTCCTCATCATCCCTGCCGCCTTGGGTGCCCTCTCTTACCTTCGGTGGAAAGGTGACTCAGGCCCCCCCCAGCACCTCGTGGGAGAGAAGCGGGCAGCAGCTGGCTCAATGCGGGAGCAATAGCTGTGTTCTTTACCCATAATTTCCCACATAACTGTAACCGCTCTGGCACTAGCAGAGCAGTCCTGGTTGCATGGGGGAATTATGGGCAACAAAGATGGCCGTTGCTCCCACATTGAGGCGTCGCAATGATCTGGTGTGGCCCTTCATAAACTCTGGGATCGGCAACACCGCACCCCTGTTGCCACATCAAGAGTTAGATGGGGAGGAGGGTATGCCTGACAGCCAGCCTGATGAACTGGTGGAGCTTCTGAAAGCCACCGGCATTTGGCTCCACCGCCCAAAGACCCACTCCTGCAGTTCTGCCCACTTGGCTGCCGTCTCCGAGCAGTCAACGCTGGCCGCCTTTTTGGCCGAGCTCCAGGGCCACCCCGACGCCTCCGACCACCCGACTGACATGCTGGTCAAAGACCTCCTGGATGGCACTGCTCAGCCCAGTCAGCCCCCCAACCTCTCCGTCCGGTCAGTGAAGTGGTTAGCCCAACACCTTTACAGCGCCAGTGATCAGGACCCGAGCTGGGTTTGAATCCCATGCTGACTGTAAGGAGTTTGTACATTCTCCCTGTGTCTGCATGGGTTTCCTCCCACTCTTCAAAATGTACTCGGGGTATAGGTTAATGGGGTGTAATTTGGGTGGCATGGACTTGTAGGCCGAATTGGCCTGTTACGGTGCTGTATGTCTAAGTTTAAATTTCTCCAACTCAAACCATTAACTCTTTTTTCCCCCTCTCCGCAGATGTTCCCTGAACAGCTGAAAATCTCCAGCAATTTAAAAAAAAGCTTTTCATTTTCAACATTTTGCTCTGGGTTTTGTATCCTCTACTCTCCCCTCCAAAGGAGTAACTGTTGTCCTTCTGCAGCACCCCAGCCTTGCTCCCGTGGAATACATTTAACCATGTCGACACAGCAATCAATCCCTGCTCTTTGCTGTCTCTGCTTTTTCGACAGCTCTTTCACTCCCCACACGTTCTCGCTCATTTTCATCGATGAGTAACATTGCAACAGTCGACCTAGTAGTTGTCCACAGTGGCAACAACAAACTACGAAGTGCAATGTACATCCAGTGCAGTTTATTGTTAGAGATCATGTTCTAATGGGCCACTTAAAAATGGGCAACAGGCCGCAGTTGGCCCAGATGCTGTAGTTTGACCACCCCTGTTCTAGCTGTTCTGCAGAATATTTCCCATTATTTTTATAATAGTTTTGTGGAGGAATTAAAATAGGCAAATATTTAAACCCTCTTTTTTTTTCCTCTTGCTTTCGCTCTCCTTCTAACCATGACACACCAGTTTGTCAGTGTGAGTCAGAGTCGAACATTGTTGGCTTGGTTCAGTTTTGCTGAGATCCTTGCACCTTCATTGTGCTGATTTGGGGCACTCCTCTGACCCCCCCCCCCCCCACCCCACCTCATTCATCAACCCAGTGCTGTAGATCTCTCTATAACGCAATAATTTATAATATACCCTCCAGGCACCGCTTCAAAATAATTAATCACTGTGAGTTCTTATGTTAATATCATGAATCTCTCTTGGAGTTGGGGAAGGCTGCGAAATATATAAAGACCAAGGTCTCTTCTCCCTGCACGTTCAAATGGTTTGTGATTATGATGTACTTAAGTATGGGTTAAGATCTCTCTTTAATAGATCACTGCCGTACAAATATATATTTAAATAAGTAGATTGCAAATTGAAACTTATCTTTCATTGTGCCAAATAGAAATGATGTGAAATGTTAGTTGAATTGTGAGATATTGTACAATTTCACTCTCCACTCATTTGTTTCTCCCCTCACAGTTTCTGAGAAGGGTTTTATTTCAAATTAACTTGCATTCTAGACTGTTCAATCCACTCCCTGAGTACAGTACAGTAAAACTCTTGGTATCCACAATTCAAGCAACCAGCAAAAATATTGAGGAAAATATAAATAAGAGGTAAAAAATACGCATTTAAAATTGTAAAAGTAAATGTTCTCTGAAGTTACCATGAACCTTTGGTGAAATATTTAGCCGGTGGAAAGCCTTGGTCGGGCTTTGCTCATAGCAACTGTTTGAATTAAGTTGGGTGAAACAGCAATGGTGTCGCCCGAGATGAAGAGCTGGTTGATGCCGCTCGCTGTTGGGGTGACTCTCTTAAAATGTCTCCTTATCCCTGCTTAGTAAGAGTCTGCCCGATCAGAGGATTTATCTGTTATCAGTGTGGGGGTTGGGGGGGGGGGTGTTCATTATAATGTTGTTCGTCTCGCTAGCAAATCAAAGGAGGGGGAGGAACCTACATATGCAGCAAGGGTTAAATGTTTTCAAGCAATGTGATTTTGAAAATAAAGTAAAAAGCTTTAAGGTTTATATATTCATGCAAATGTAAGTTCAGTGTAAGTACAGTATAGTATTTTCTTTTAAACTTTATTTCTAATGCATGTGTTAGGCATTGTAAGGGTAAATCTCAAGCAACCAAAAAGTACACTTATCCAGCATCTACCAACCCCCATAGATGCCGGATACCAGGGGCTTTACTGCATCTAGAAAATAAAGCTATCCAAAGTTGGCGAGTTATCCGTAGAATGTGATCAGCTGCTGAAGTGCCAAGTTTCTGGCTGTTTTGAACATAAATAGCCCTGTTGAGTCGAGGTGGATGGAACTTTCCTCTGTATCGTAAGGTCAGTTTACCTGTACTGAGATTGCTTAAAGGAAATGTCCTAGATGGACCTTTACTCGGTATCTAACCTTTTGTCCATTCAGTGGTCACTGCCCTCGAAATATTTGTTGACACAGTGAAGAGAAAACTGACTGTTCACCCTCTGGGTGCCTAAAATTACTGTTAGTAACATTACTGATACATTCCTTTGCGATTCAACAAAATAAATTGTTTAGAATAAGTTGAACTAATTATCATAGCTTCCCGGCACAATGCCTGGCATCAACACTCCACAAAGGATGGTCTTCCTGTTTTCCTTTCTTCTCCATTGACTAGAGGAAGGGTCACGGAGTGATGTAATCAGACCCTGCCAGCTAGTTAAGGGTTGGGCCAGCTTAATCCTGAGCTCTCTCAATGCCCTGTAACCAGACATTGTGTTACTTTATCCCTTCAGATCTCCTGCTCCGATACTGTTTCACACTAATAAAATTCAAAGAACCTTTTATGCTGAACTAACTTTTTTTTTATCAATTGCCTTTTTGTTACACTTGTGAGCAGACTTTCTCTGACTATGGGCTGGCCTTAAACCAGATGCTTGTGTTCTTTTTAAGCGCCGGCCTGGACTCTTGAATCCAGCCTGACTCTAGGCTGTGGAGGATCAAACTCACTGAGGTCTTGGCCCTCAGACAGGAAGCAAAGATGGATCCTGTCAGAGCACTATTTTCACTCCTCCACACCTCTTCAAAATCGATGGATACACAGTAAAACCTTGCTAGAACGCGGTAGTTGGGGCCCAAGATTTCATACCATGTTAGAGCCATGACGTGGAACAGATGCACATATGTCAGAGTGCCCACGGATAATCAAACCCAAATATTACCAGTTTTCGAAAGATCCGCGTTCTATAACTAACAATTTCAATGAAAGTAAGCAAGCGCATTCTTTTAATATTGGGATTCTGAACATTTTACAGAAGAGAAGAGTTTCTCCCCAATATTTTCCTTCAAAAATGACCGCTTAAAAGGAGCCGCCATTACAGATCAATGCGGCACTAATTTGATCAAGCGCGGTGTTAAATAGGTAAGAAGTAAATCGACTCACGATAATGGAGGTAATTTATGCAGATTAACACCTTCAAAGAAACTAAATTCAAGCTGTAACTATACAAAATGTCAGTCAAACACATCTATTAAAAATAAGTCAAGTATTTATATCAATTGGTTCCCTTTGTCATCTTGATCAAAGAAGCGGATTTTGAGGGCAAAATGTATATCAATACGCTGTCATCCTTTTTTCCATCTATCACAGTTTGGGGTCCACAGACACCCGTGCTATAAGCGATTCCGCGGATTAACGAATCGCGTTCTAATGAGGTTTCGGTGTGATTTAAAGGAAAAAAGTGTACATAATCTGACAATGAAGTTAATTGAAAACACAAAATATAGATAATAAACCAGAATAATTGTTTATAACGATAATGCCTTCTCCATTTTCTCAGGTGAAGATTCCTTGTTGAATGTGAGTGGGAACTAGCCAAGCTCCATCAGTGACTAATGGGAGGTAACTAGTACACAGTAAATTCTGGAAATGGGGAAGTCCATACAATTCCGGCTCTGGTGTGGAAGTGTTTAAACCCATAGTCAGCAAAGGGGATTCGGATACTGCTACTCGTAATGCTTGGTGCATTAGTCTCCTGTTCAACTAACTTTGGAGACACTGCACAGTAACAGGCCTTACCGGCCCCTGATCCAGCACTGCTCAAATTCACCCATTGACCAATTAACCCAGCTATTCCCAATCATTATTTTGGCTGTGGCCCCCTGAGGACTCTGTTCAAAGTTTATAGGAAGCAGTCAAGTTTTGGTTTCTCCCACTGACTACATAAAAAACATTAAATATTTATGTAACGTGCGGTGAAAAGCGAAAAAAGGCTCGAACTGAAATGTGCTTCGGTGCCCCCCCCCCAGTGGGTTGAGATTGCCTGAATTAACCTATCAACCCCAAATGTCTGGAATATGGGTGGAAACCAAAGCACTAGTGTGGCCACAGGGAAAATGTGCTATCTCCTGACAGCAGCGTATTCTAACCCAGGTCTCTGGTGCTATAATAGTGTTGGGTTAACCATGCTGTTCTTGAGTGTTGTTTGCACCTGGCACTACAGATAATGCCAGACCTGGAGCACTGTGTATAGTTTGGGTCTTTAAAAAGATGGAGGCAGAGAAGGAGACTCATCAGGCTTGTACCTGTGACAGCTGGTGCTCTATAGGAGTTGGTTAATCCTATACTTTACAAGATCACAAGATATTTTAAATTTAGACATACAGTGTGGTAGCAGGCCATTTCAGCCCAAGGGTCCATGCTACCCAATTTACACCCCAATTAACCTACTCCCCCGGTACATTTTGAGCAGTGGGTGGAAACTGAAGACCCACACAGACACAGGAAGAACGTACAAAATCCTTATAGGCAGCGCGGGATTCTTTTTCTTTTTAAAATATTTTTATTGATTTTAATAAAGAACTTATGCAGTCAAAAAAAGATATAATTCAATATGATGATGCAGACAGTTACACAAACTAAAGACATTGTGTTTAACACTAACATGCATAAATTGTAAATTATATCCTTAATTCATATTCTAAATAGGATGTACATTTTTAGAAAAAAAAATGCAAAAAAAAAAAGAAAATAGTAAAGGAAAAAAACTCAAATACCTTACCTAACTGCATTGCCAGATGTATGTGATTGGTATTGAAAGATAGCACAGGATTCGAACCTAGGTCCCGATTGCTGGCAATGTAAAGGTGTTGCGCTAACTGCTGTGCCAAGCAGACCCAACAAGTCTTCTTCGCCATTTGATTCATGAGCTGATCCATCCTCCTGCTCATCCCCACTCCCCGAAACCTTTGATGCCCCAACTAATCAAATATCTGTTGATCTCTGCCTTTATATTACATCCAATGACCTCATGGCTTCCTGTGGCAACAAGTTCCACAGACTTACAACCCTCTGACTAAAGAATTTTTAATGTGTCTCTAATGTTTTTTAGTCTGCAATGTCGGGAAAATTGCGTGGAAAAAAAGGTAACTTAATTGCTGCCCATGTGATCGTTCACACTGGGCACCTTGTTACACTGCCAGCTTCCTTCAAAACGTTGTAGGGGTCTTGCACGATAAATCGCGGGGCAGGAATCGACTCCAGATTCCTGCACCTTCCTTTTTAGACTCCCCATGTGGTGGCAAAACTCCTTGATTGTGCCATTATATGCCTGCAGTCTAAAAACCCCTTTTGTTTTAAATTGGCACCCTTTTATCCTGAAGTTGTGCCCTCTTGTCCCAGAATTCCCATTTAGTGGATCTTGCTTAAATGAAAAAAAAGCTCTCGGAGGGCTTGGTGGGATAAAGGGGGTTTCTTCCGGATGGCACAAAAAAAATTTCTTACCCTCTTGCATTCCCCCTAGCTCCATCTCTCTTTCTCTTTCTCTCTCCCATTTGTAGAGACAAAATCTGTCTATATTCTAGATTTCCTGGGGTTTTATTTGCTTATTCCATGAAGGGCTCAGGCCTGAAACGTCAATAATATGTCTTTACCTCCTGCGGACGCTGCGAGACCAGCTGAGTCCCTCCAGTGTTTCGGTGTGTTTTTGCTACAATCACAGCATCTGCAGGCGTTCATGGTTCACTCGTTTCCTCCACCTCCCCCAACTGTGTCTAAAACCAGGGTTGTCTCAAAATAAAGAAGGCTATTTACAACTGAAAAGATTGAGTGCTTTTTTTTGCAGGGCACTCAATCTTTAGAATTCTCTATCCCTGGGCAGCTTGGAAGCTGCACTCAAAAGAGATGATTATAAGTGTTTGGGTTTTGGAGGATTTGAACATGAAAAATGGTGCTAATGTGGAAGAGCGGCCTGATGTTGAATGGGGGAGTGGGATGGAGGAGGGAATGGCCTTGTGTTCCTGTGTGATTTGCTTTTATGAATGCGGCATAGACTTGGTAGTGCTGATGTGCTTCGCCCTCTGCTGGTGTCTGTAGGGCCAGCATTTTTGTTTTATCAAATCTGATTCTCCAGAAAGGTACATTGTGGTGTCTGCAAGCTCCTACGAGCACCACTGTGTTAATGCCCAGAAAATCCCATCCCTCGCGAGAAGGGGGGACCATTCAGCCCTTCAGGTCTATGCTGGCTCTCAGATCAATCTCATTCCTGTACTTCCATGGAATCTATTCTCTCTCACGCCCACTAATCTGTCACAATTCTCCTAGGCACCTATACCGTTGGTGGTCTAGTGGCCAGTTAACCTCAGGACTCTTCGATCATGGTCGGAAACAGGAGCACCCATGCGATCAGGGAGGAGCTTGTGGGGTCTGCTTGAACAGCAGCAAAGTTTGGGATTAAACCTGGGTTACTGGATCTGAGAGGCAGCAGTTAAAGTGATGCAGAATATGGTTAAATACCGGTCCTGTGATAGGAGGGGGTCTTCCTGCTCCATCGGCTTACTAGGCATGGAGTTTTTAATATCCACCTGAAAGAGTAGCCAAGTCCTTCAACGTCTTGTCCAAGTGCAGCTGTCCCTGGGTGAGGCCCATTGCCCACCTAGGTTTAGTGCTGTCATAGGCAATAATGTATTGAACTCTGCTGTACATACTGTAAGTATAAGTTGACTTGCCTGGATAGCACACTAAACAAGTTTTCACTGTCCCTTGGCTGTGCAACGAGGAAACAATTCAGATCAATTTGCACATACCCACTTGTGGTTTGGCGTGTAATACTTGAGAGGTAGTCCTGTGCCATCTTTCTGATGTAATGTTAAAGGCTTTACTGCCCTCTGTGCCATTGAAGATTAGAAGCGACCCATCGCGTCTGCTCCACCATCATGAGCTGAACCATCCTCCCCCCACTCACTGGTCTTCTTCTCGTAACTTTTAATGCCCTGACTAATCTCTGCCTTAAATGCTCCCAACAACCTCGCTTCCACAGTCACCTGTCGCAACTAGTTCCACAGATTCATGACTCTCTGGCAAAAGAAATTTTTCCCCCATCTCTGTTTAAAATTTATGTCCTTTTATTCTGAAGTTGTCCCCTCTTGTCCTAGAATCCCCTACCATGGGAAACAACCTTGCACACCTCCTGCATCCAGGCCTTACAGCATTCAAACTGTTTCTACAAGGTAATTTCGCAATAATGATGTTTATTGTCATACACATTGTCCAATGTACATGTGCACTGGAATTCCCACTTGCTGCAGTTATTTTTTAAAATTTAGACATGCAGCACGACAACAGACCATTTTGGCCCACGAGTCCGCGCCGTCCAATTTACCCCCCCCCCCCACCCCATTCATCAACAAGCCCAGTACTTTTTTTGAATGCTTGGAGGAAACCCACGCAGACGCAGGGAGAACATACAAACTCCTTACAGACAGTGCGGGATTCGAATCCCGGCCCCAATCACTGGCGCTGTAAAGGCGTTGTGCCAACCTTGCTGCCCCTTTGTAAAAAATTTGCAAACAGCTAAAAAATAAACAATTAAATGAGTATAGTTTAATTGAATTAAAAAGAGGCAGTAAATTAAAAAAAATATCTAGATAATAAATAGTTACCCTAGTGCAAATAAAACGAAGACCGCAGTAGTATAGATCTGCCATTCTCAATGGAGCCCCTACAACCCCCATGGGCCCCTACAACCTCCATGGGCCCCCTACAAACCCCCTGGGGCCACATCACATTTAAAGGGGGGGGGGGGTACAGACTGAAATCAGAAAATATTTTTTATGTAATTTGTAGCAGCAACTTGACTGCTTTCACATAGAAGGGGTCCCATAAACTAAGGGGAGGCCATAGGCTTGTTAAGAAAATATTGAGAATGGCTGACGGGTTTATGACTGTCCTCACATCCCAAAAAATTAGCTTTGGGTCTTGGTGGAAGGACCGATGGCTGACTGATGTTGCTTTATTCTTGATGCTGCTAACCTGCATCGTCTATCCCTCCCTCACTGGCCCAGGGAAGGTGTCGATGAGATGCCTTCCCTGACTGCTTCCCCACGGAGTTGTGGGGTACGGAGTTCCAGGGTTTGGACCCAGCAACAACAAGGGACTGTGATGGTTCAGGAAGGCAGCATAGCACAGTTCCGACTCAGAAGGAGGCTATTCAGCCCAATGCATGTGTACTGGTTAGCGGAGCAGCCCTGGCTAGAGCATCAGAAGCTCTGCAAGTTGCCGCTCTTGAAGTCCACGTCCAAATCTATTTTTTAAACAAGGTGTAGGTTTCTACCCTTTGACCATATCCTTCAACGATGTCACTGAAATGGATCAGCTGATCGTCAACACATTGCTGTACACAGATGGGTTGCCAAGCATCGCGCCAGGAAAGTATCGGTGGGGCTGCAGGGGTGAAAAGTGCGATGGAAAGGCCACCTCCCATTTTCTCCCCTCCGTTCAGCATGACCTCTTCCCTTAGAAGGATCACGGCAGCCTGAAAACCCCCTCCCTTGTCTCGAACGGGGAAGAAGGGATTTAGACGGCTTCTGTCAGCACTCGGCGGATAGGCAACAATCGACTGTGACAGGCGACAGCTGCTTCCATTCATCCGTGAGGCATCATAGCCAGTCAGCAACTCGCTCCATCTGCTGACCCTTCAGCATAAACAGAGCACACACAGCTCTGCTTCATCCCAGGAGCAGAATTAGGCCATTCGGCCCATCAAGTCTACTGCACCATTTGAATTACGGCTGATAGATTTTTTCCTTTTCAAACCCCATTCTCCTGCTTTCTCCTCGTAACCTTTGGTGTCCTGACTAATCCAGAGCCTATTAACCACTCTACTTTCCCAATGACTTGGGTCCCCCCCCCCCTACGCAGTCAAATCCCACAGATTTCCCCCACCCCACTCTGGCTGAGGAAAGTTCCTCTCATCACTGTTTCAAAGGAGTGACCTTTTATTCTGAGGCTCTGCCCTCTGCTCCTGGACTCTCCCACCACCAGAAATATCTCGGTCTGCCTCACCTCTCCTCAGGAGCTTTTTTTAATGAAATCTGCCCACTGTTTGCCAAAGGGAGTGGATTTCAGGGTAAGATAAGAATGTGTGGGGTTCTGGTTGCCCAGCTATGTATTGGAAGCCATTAAACTAAAATGGATAATGCAGAGCAAATGAGCCAGGGTTGAACATAGAACCTTACAGTGCAGTACAGGCCCTTCAGCCCACAATGTACTGACATATTCATACCAAAAAAAAAGAAAACTTTTCTACCTCATAACCCTCTATCCATGTCCCTCTTAAATGCCCCTATTGTTCCAGCACCCCAGCAATGCATTCCAGGCACCCACAATGTTTTAAAAAAAATCCCTGATGTCTCCCTTAAAATTTCCTCCCTTTGTACAGATGTCCTCTGGTGTTTGCTATTTCTGCCTTGAGAAAAGGGTACTGGCTGTCTCTGCCTCTCATAATCTTGAAGAGAAAAGTCCCAGCTCTGTTCACCTTGCCTCATAAGACATTTTCCAATCCAGGCAACATCCTGGTAAATCTCTGCACCCTCTCCATAGCTTCCACGACCTTCCTGTTTGAGGGTTTGAGTTATACAGAGAGGTTAGTTTGGCTCATTTTGGAAGGACAAATGTAAAGGCTGAGGACAGGGTTAATGGTCAGTTACTTAAGGGTATAGATGGACAGAGGGACCTTGGGGTGAAAATCCGTACATCCTTAAAGCTCGCCACACAACTTGAGAGGATAATTAAGAAGGCAGATGGGATGTTGGGCTTCATTAAAAGGGTGATTGAGTTCCAGAGTTGAGAGGTTGAGTTGCAACTCTGGTGAGGCCACACTTAGAGTGTTGCATTTCGTTCTGGTCACCTCAATACAGGAAGCTATGGATTCAACCAGTCTTGTGAGGCAAGGTTAGCAAAGCTAGGACTTGTTTGTCTTAGGAGTGTAGAAGGATGAGAGGAGATTTAATAGAGGTCTACAAGATTCTGAGAGGCATAGATAGGGTGGACAGCCAGTGCCCTTTTCCCAGGGCAGGATCAGCAAACACCAGAGGACATCTGTGCAAAGTGAAGGGAGGGAAGTTTAGGGGAGACATCAGGGGTAAGTTTTTTTTACGCAGAATGTAGAATACCTTGCCAGGGGATGGTGGCGGAGGCTGGAACAGGTATTTAAGAGACTGCTAGACAGGCTCATGGATGGAAGAAAAATAGGTTATGTGTAGGGAGGGTTTAATATTTTTTAAGGAATATATGGGTCAGCACAACATCGAGGACTGAAGGGCCTGTACTGTGCTGTAGTGTTCTATGTTCTAGGCTGGGTCTTTATCCACTGGAGCTCAGAGATTACTTTATTGGGGGGGGGGGAATAAAATCATGAGGGGTATGGATAAAGTGAATGCTCACAGTATTTTTCCAGGTTAGATGATTTGGGAAGTAGATTTAATGTGAGGAGGTCCAGAGGGGTAACTTTTTAATTCAGAGTGTGGTCTATATAACGCTGATCCGATATTTGGGTTTCCTTCCACATCCCAAAGATATGCAGGTTGGTAAATTAATTGTCCACAGCACACAGCCAGACAAACAATACACCTGGAGGACAAGTATTCATAATTTACAAATAAATAAATATTGTTTCATGAATGAGAGTCTCGGAGGGTTTAGAGTGAGCAGTTCCTTTGGTCATTCAGTGTTCTCACTGCCTGTGGGAAGAAGCCCTTGTGATACTGGCTCTGATACTTCCCCAACGATGTGGGAAAGGGGTTTTTGTGTGTCTTCTTCAGACAACAATCCCAGTAGATCGTCAATAGGGGGCTGGGATGGAAGAGACATTAGGGACACTTTATGTCCCTGTGAGTGGTAGAATCCAGAAGGCAGGGGTGTGATTGATGGGAATATGGGGAGATTGTAATGCATCAGGGTAGGGAGAGTGTAAAAATGGACACTTGTCAGTCAGTATGGATTCAGTGGGCAGAAGGGCCTGTTCCCACACTATGGCTCTACAGCTGCAAGGCAATCTCTTGGTTCAGATTCCACTGCTCTCCTTAGACACCCCTCTGCTCCGCTCCAACCCCTAATCACTAACACAGATGAATCTCCTTCCAGGGCCAGGAGGGAACAAAATGTCAAAAATAGCCCTCGATTGTCAGCCATGCCCAGCCCGTGTGCTGACGTCTCTCATATCTGATGTTGCCAATAACCCAGAGCGGGGAGGTTGGGGTGGGGAGTGGAAGGAAGAAAAAACCTACAAACAACCTCAGAACACCCAAAAGTGCCTGCGAACTGTTCAGGAGCCTGGTTGTGGATGAGTCACTATTTGTCGGGCTGAAAATCTGCGTACAACATGCACCCACAAGCAGCCATGTGATCACTTGTTTCAGTGATGCTCATCCAGAGATTGACGCTGGGACATTGCGAGAGCTGCACTTGATGCTTGTTGAGCCTCCCTCTCATCGTTACCTGAGCAATCCCGAGAAGGAGAATTCAAAACCTACCACTGGAAGCTCAGGAAATTGAAAAAAAAATCCTCAGAAATTAACCAACTAGATCCCTTTGAGATGCTTTATGTTCTGGACATGTCTGAGTCTTGAGAAATATTGGAACAAAGTATTTCAAACTTTCTCTACACTGAAGTTAATTTTAAACCTAATCCCTTATCTGCTTTATTTGGTATTGTTGGAGAGAAATAACATTAATGACATCTGAGCTGCTTGTATTAGCTTTCATTTCCCTTCTGGCTGGGCGGGTGGTGTGGCTCAGACGGAGGGACGTTACCCCGCCTCATCATGTTCAGTGGCTACGTGACGTCATGTTTAAACTTAGAGAAGATTACATGCTCCATTTCCAATTTGAATTTAAATTTTCAAACACCGTGGGGACCCTTTTTGAATTACTTTCATAATCTCTGATTTGTTACAAAGGAAGGAATGTTGATTAATGAGGTAGATTAACTCTCTGATAACAATTTTGTCTTCCTTTTTTTGACCAAACAGCTTCTTTCTTGGTAGTGGGTTTAGATTTTCCTTTTTATATAATAAAATATTACTGCAATATAATCTGTTTGATTAAAATGTGGGGAATGTCAATGAAATTATATGGTTTGTGTAATGGATCTTTTTGAATTTTAATATATATTTGTATGCACTCTGGGGTGTGAAATTTCAATGTTTATAAAAATATTGAAAAAGATCCCTTTTCAGAAGATATTTTGACCCAGGATAATCTCCCACCCACACACTTCCAGTCCACACACCAATGCTGTTGAAACTGATTGCCCCTTGGAGGTGGCCAAGCTATTCCTGGGATCAGGAGGCCATTCAGCCCTTCATATCGGTTCTGTCCTCTGTTCAAATCATATCTGACTGGATATCTCTTTAACACCCTCAGCTTGGAAAACCAGTCCATCAGTTTCACATTTTAAAGTGCTAATTGTCCCAGCTGTTGAAACTGCTGTTTGTGGAAATGTTATGATATAAAATATGTGAAATTAAATGGTATGTTATGATATATGTAATTCTGTGATATCAAATGAAAATTCATTGTCATTATACATGTACCCTCTTTACTATCTTCTTCAGCATGATGCTGAAACAAGCCAATAAAGACCTCAACAATGAAGACGGTGTTTACATCCGGTACCGCAAGGATGGCAGTCTCTTCAATCTGAGGCGCCTGCAAGCTCACACCAAGACACAAGAGCAACTTGTCCGTGAACTACTCTTTGCAGACGATGCAGCCTTAGTTGCCCATTCAGAGCCAGCTCTCCAGCGCATGATATCCTGTTTTGCGGAAACTGCCAAAATGTTTGGCCTGGAAGTCAGCCTGAAGAAAACTGAGGTCCTCCATCAGCCAGCTCCCCACCATGACTACCAGCCCCCCCCATATCTCCATCGGGCACACTGAACTCAAAATGGTCAACCACCAAGACAGAGGTGCACCAAAGAAGAGGTACAAGGACTGCTTAAAGAAATCTCTTGGTGCCTGCCACATTGACCACCGCCAGTGGACTGATAGCGCCTCCAACTGTGCATCTTGGCGCCTCACAGTTCGGCGAGCAGCAACCTCCTTTGAAGAAGACCGCAGAGCCCACCTCACTGACAAAAGACAAAGGAGGAATATCCCAACACCCAACCCCAACCAACCAATTTTCCCTTGCAACTGCTGCAACTGTGCCTGCCTGTTCCGCATCGGACTTGTCAGTCACCAACGAGCCTGCAGCAGACGTGGACATACCCCTCCATAAATCTTCGTCCGCGAAGCCAAGCCAAAAAGAACAATATACAGATTCACCAAAATTCTTTCTTTTATTTACAGAGTAGTAGCACAGTGTTGTCTTAAAGCAAATAAGGGCAGATAAATCCCCAGGGCCTGACAAGATATTCCTTCAGACCTTCAGGGAGGCTAATGTAGAAATTGCAGAGGCTTTGGCAGAAAAATGTAAAATGTCCTTAGCCATGGGAGTGGTGCCAGAGGATTGGAGGGTAGCTCATGTTGTTGCATTGTTTAAAGAAGGCTCCAAAAGTAACCCTTAAAACCATAGGCCGATAACCCTGATGTCAGTAGTAGGTAAATTATTGTGTTCTTACAGATTATATATACAAGTATATATTTGGATAGCAGTGGACTGATTAGGGATAAGTCAACATGGCTATGTGCTTGGTAGATCATGTTTAGCCAATCTGATAGAGTTTTTCGAGGAGTTTACCAGAAAAAGGTTGACAAAGGAAAGGCTGTGGATGTTGTCTACATGGACTTTAGTAAGGCCTTTGACAAGGGTGCTGAGCCAGGAAGGTTCAGGCACTAGGTATTCATGGAGATGTAGTGAACTGGATTTGACAATGGCAACCATCCAGCCATCTTTTTCAATGATCTGGATGATAATGTGGTAAATTGGATCAGCAAGTTTGCAGAGGACACTAAGATTGGAGGCATTGTGGATGGCAAAGAAGGTTTTCAAAGCTGCTAGAGGAATCTGGACCATCTATAAAATATGGGATGAAAAATGGCAGATGGAATTCAATGCAGACAAGTGTGAAGTGTTGTAGTTTGGAAGGACATACCAAGAAAGGACACACACAGTAAATGGTCAGGCTCTGAGGAGTGTGGTAGAACAGAGGGACCTGGGAATATAGATACATAATTCCCTGAGAGTGGCGTCATAGGCGATGGGGCTGTAGAAAGCTTTTGGCATTTTAGCCTTCATAAATCAAAGTAATGAGTATAGGAGCTGGGATGTTGTGTTAAAATTGTATAAGACATTGATGAGGCCACATTTGGAGTATTGTGTGCAGTTTTGGTCACCTAACTACAGGAAAAATATCAATAAGATAGAAAGAGTGCAGAGAAGATTTACTTGGATGTTGCCAGACTTCAGGAACTGAGTTACAGGGAAAGGTTAATCAGGTTAGGACTTTATTACCTGAAGCGTAGAATGAGGGGAGATTTGATAGAGGTATTTAAAATTATGAGTGGAATAGACAGAGTAAATGTAGATAGACATTTTCCACTGAGGGTGGGTGAGATACAAACCAGAGGACGTGGGTTAAGGGTGGAAGGGGAAAAGTTTCAGGGGAACATTAAGAGAAACTTCTTCACACAGAGAGTGATGGAAGTGTGGAACATGCTGCCAGCTGAAGTGAATGCAGGCTCAATTTTAACGTTGAAAAAGAATTTGGACAGGTACATGGATGAGAGAGGTATGGAGGGCTGTGGACTAGGTGCAGGTTGGTGACACTAGGCTGAAAAATGGTTCAGCACAGAGTAGAAGGGCCAAAAGGGCCTGTTTGTGAGCTGTAATGTTCTAGAAGCCAATTCCAGCCATTTAAACCCATGCCCAAATTAATTAACAACCCCGGACATTTTTTTGGAGGGTGTGAGGAAACCGGAGCAACCAGGAAAACCCACACCGACACGGTTTGAACGTACAAACTCCTTACAGACCACGCCAGATTCGAACACGAATCACTGGCGCTGTAATAGTTTGCGCCAACCGCTACATTAACTGTGCCGCCCTTTCTGCAGCCGCATATGTTCGCAAGACACCAACGTTGTATGCAGTTTTGGTCTCCAAATTTGAGGAAGAACTTTCTTGCTATCAAAGGTTCACGAGGTTAATTCCTGAGATTCTCAGGACTGTCATATGTTGAAAGATTGGAGCGGCTGGGCTTGTACACACTGGAATTTAGAAGTATGAGAGGGGATCTGATTGAAACATATATAATTACCCCCCTCCCCCACCCCAAGTTTACAGATAAGGCCTTACTAATATACTAATAAAAATACAGACTCTTACTAGACAGGGATAAGGAGACACTTTAAGAGAGTCACCCCAACAGCGAGAGGCATCAACCAGCTTTTCATCCTGGGCAACACCACTGCTGTTTCATGCAACTTTATTTAAACAGCTGCTACAAACAAAGCCCAACCAAGGCCCTCCGCTGGCTGAATATTTTCTCCCATCTTCACCAAAGGTTTATGTGTTACGGTCGGCGTAGCGGTTAGCACAGTATTCGTTACAGCATTAGTGATTGGAACCGGGCTTCAAATCCCACGCTGTCTGTAAGGAGTTTGTACGTTCTCCCCTTGTCTGGGTGAGTTTTCCCTGGGGGCTTCAGTTTCCTCCCATCCTTCAAAACATACAGGGGTTGTAGGCCAATTGGGTGTAATTGGGTGGGTCAGGCTCATGAGCTGAAAGGGCCTGTTACCCTGCTGTCTAAACCAAGAGCCCTTAAATGAGTCTCTGATTGAGTTTATTGTTGAGGGATCTGATGGTGGAGGGGTAGTGTGGATCCTTGATGATTGCTGCTGCTTGTCGATGGCAGCATTCCCTGTAGTTGCTCTCGATGATGGGGAGGGTTTTGCCTAATTCCCAATGGTAGCAGAGTGAAGAGGGCATGGCCTGGGTGGTGGGGGTCCTTGAGGATAGAGGCTGCTATCTTAAGACACCACCTCCTGTAGATGTCCTCAATGGAGTGGTCTGGTGCCCATGATGTTACAGGCCAGGTTAACAACCCTCTGAAGTGTAGGTACCTCCCTACCAGATAGTGATACAACCAGCCAGAATGCTCCTGGGCTGTGCCCACTACCTATCACAGGCCTTTCTACTCCGGAGTATTGGTGTTCCCATACCAGGCCGTGATGCAGGCGGTCAGCATACTTTCCACCACACATCTGTAGAAGTTTTCCAGGGTTCCGATGTCATACCAAACCTCCGCAAGCTCCTGAGGAAGTAGAGGTGCTGGTGTGCTTTCTTCACGATGCCATTGATGCGTTCAGTCGAGAAACAGTGATTCTCAAGAACTTAACTTTGCTCACCCGCAAAAGGTAGTGGACACAGTCCAGGACCTCACAGGGAAAATCCTCTTCACCATCGACTGGGAGCGCTGCCGTCGGAGAGCAGCAGCAGTCATCAAAGACCCACACCACCCAGCACACACTCTGTTCTCGCTGCTGCCATCAGGAAAGAGAGGTGTCGGTGCCACAAGGCTCGCGCCACCAGGTTCAGGAACAGCTGCTCCCCCTCCACCATCAGACTCCTCAACGACAAACTCAATCAGGGGCTCATTTAAGGACTCTCACTGTGCACCCCTCTCTATTGTGCACAGTTTGTTTACATTTCTTTATTTGTTTACATGTGTACAGCTTACACTACCATTAAGAGGTAATTCTGCCTCACCCGCAGGAAAAAGAATCTGTATGTGATCTCATGTAAGTTGTCTGATAATAAATCTGAAATCTGATTCTCTGTTTATGTGCCCCTTTCCCAGTTGAAGGCTGCTTGAAGTTCACACTGCGACCACCAGAGGGTGCAGCGCTCCATCAATAGAGCAGAGCTCTTTCCCGCACAATCTTCCCCACAGCAATCATAGCGCCAACAGAAGAGCTCACAAACGCGGAGAATCACCAGTAAATCCAATCAGGAATTCAGGAGCAAGTCCTTCACCTGGGCGGTAGCTGTAGCCTGGAAGAAGCCACACACAGAGAGGTGTTTCAGGGCCGTTAGGCTGGCTGTAACCACTGGGGAAACAAAAACATGCAGATGATGGAAATCTGAAATAAAACCCAAGGATGCTGGCAACATTCCCCACGTCAATAAGCAGGAAGCGTTCATGGTTCGGGTCCATCTGGGAAAGGCAGCTGTATTTTCTTTACTATGTTAACACTCAATCCCGCCCGCGCCCACCAGCCCATTTTGAAATGCGAACTCTGCTTTTCTCTCTCCACACATGCTGACTGGCCTGGTGAGTGTTTCCAGCATGCTTTGGTTTTTACTTCAGACTTCAGCATCTGCAGCATTTTTTTTCTTTCTCTGAGGTGGTCTCAAAGCCCTCCACTCTCTAGCAGGGATAGGTCGAGCTATTCAAAGCCATTTTCTGGTCCTATTCATTGACTCTTTCCTCGTGGTCCCAAGTTTGGAGATCGATTTTCTCTTTTCAACTTCACCTTCTGGCCGTGGTCTACCAGTTGGGCAAGGGGACATTTTTCCGGAAGAGTTCCAATGAGACTTTCCTGGCTCTCCGACCAATTGAATTCTCAGTTATTTCCATGTAACTGATTCTCCTCCTGTTCCCACCAACTCTTTTATTCCTTGGATGCAGGACCATGAGGGGTGATCTCATAGAGGAGTTTATTGTCAAGTTTATTGTCATCTGATTGCACAAGTACACCCAGTCCTCAGTGCAAAACATGCAGAGACACAACCAGACACAATGCACATACAGACACACAATGCATATACAGGACAAATATTCATGTATACACATAAATAAATATTTATTCGTGAATGTGAGAGTCTCAGAGGGTGAGTGTGAGCAGTTCCTTTGGTCGTTCAGTATTCTCACTGCCCGTGGGAAGAAGCTGATCCTCAGCCTGGTGGTGCTGGCTCTGATCCTCCTGTATCTCTTTCCCAACAGGAGCAGCTGAAAGATGTGACATGCAGGGTGGAAGGGTCCTCAATAATTTTGCCCGCCTTCCTCAGACAACGATCCCGATGACATCAATTTGAGGGGGGGGGGGAAGACTCGAGTGATCCCCTTTGCCCCTCTTTGACCCATTTCTCTGCAGCAACCATCCCACACTGTGATGCAGCCGACCAGGACGCTCTCGATAGAGCCTGACATGATGGTGGCTGGTTGCCTTGCCCAGTTCAATCTCAGGAAGTGCAGTATGAGAGGAACATATTGCATGACTTCTGAGTCTTTTGCCCAGAACAGGGGAATCAGGTGACCAGAGGTTTAAGATGGGGGGGGGGAGAGATTTAACTGGAACCTGAGGCCTAACCTTTTTTTACATAGAGGGTGGTGGGTGCATGGAACGAGCTGCTGGAGAAGGTGGTTGAGGCAAAGCTAATTGCAACATTTAAGAAAGATTTGGACAGATACATGGATAGGATGGAGTTGGGCCAAATGCAGGCAGATGGGACGGGTGTGGGTGGGACGTTATGGTCAGTATGGGCAAGTTGGGCTGAAGGGCCTGTTTCCATGTTGTGTTTCTGTAAGAGGGAATTTCCATTTACCTGCATACTATAGATATAAACTGTTTATTGTCATACATATTGAACAAGGTACAGATGCACCAACTGTTATGAGCCCAGAGGACCCCAGCAATAGATATTCACCACAACATGTAGTTACTTAAACAAAAGTTGTTTTAATTATCTTTAAACATGAAAACAGAACTAACTAATCACTATTAACTTAACTAACCCAACTTAACTCCCTTCTAATTCTAAGCGCATGTGTATGATGTATGTGTAAATTTAAGAAAAGTTCTTTGGTTCACAGTTCAATCTCACTTTCTCATTCTTCCAAGTTCATTGGTTGCAGGCAATTCTGTGCACAGAATTTGACATGTATAATGTTCACCAGGCTTTGGTGCTTGAAAGGTAAATGTTTACCACTCAGGAAAATTCTTGTAGGTTTGCAGAGAGAGATGTGTTGTTCCAGGATTTCCACAACTGAGGTACCAGCATTAGTCACCTCAATGTCTTGCTGATGAAACTTGCCCCATCAAGGTTCTCCAGATGATAAACTCTTTCTTTCAGGCTACCACAGAGTTCCTTTCTGTTCCTTTTATTCCAAGAGAAACATCAGACAGATAGCACTTCCACCCATCCGCCACCCTGGAGCTTTCTGTTTCAGTTCCAACAAGCTTCTCCTGGCTTGTTACAGCTGTGTGTGTCACACACAGTCAAAGACTCCCTTCTGTCTCTCTCTATCTGAGATTCAAACCACCAGCAGCATGTCCTTCTCTCTCTCTCTCACACTTTCAAAACCCCTCCTTCTCCAGCAAACCATAGGAGTTCATATTTTTGGTCAATCTGTTGTTTTAGGTAAACAAGAACCTCTCAATTACCTTTGAGTGAGCAGTGTGCAGAGAGGTCAAAAGCCTTGCAAAAAGGTCCAAAACAGATAACCTGGCTCTGGTTGTTCTTCCAAGATAATGGTCTATTCATTTCATGGCATCATTTCAATTAGCACCTACTTGTGAAATGTGCATAGCATTCTCCATAGTTTCTGTAAGGTCACTCATATAAATTCTTCAGTATTTCAAATAAGATCTGTTTTAAAGTGTGTTTATGTAACCTACTCTAATTTTACCAATTTATCTCCCAAAAACATTCCCAAATATTCCATCACACAACATTCTTACTTGCTGCACCCAAACATTAACTTCACAAAATAAAACACAAATATATCTGCAATAGTATACTTAATTTTAGCTTTTGCGCAAAGGAACTGGCCTTTCCGACCCATGAGCCCGTACTGCCCAATTACACTCATGACCAATTAACCTACTAACTCCGTAGATCTTTGGAACATGGGAGGAAACCCGTGCAGAATGTCCAAACCCCTGACAGGCAATGCCGGATTCCAATCAACTTGGTAACAGCGCTGAGCTCACTGTGCCGACCAACTTATTCATTAATATTTAAAAAATGAGTGCTAAAGTATTATGTTCATTTACGTGACCGATCCACAGGCCCGTCAGAGGAAACTGGAAGAGCTCACAGCTGCAGGGGGAAGATGCATCTTCCACACAGAGCACCAAAGGTGAGGATTGAACCAGGATCCCTGGAACTGTGAGGCAGGAGAACAGATCCTGCTAACCTGCTGATGGCAGGATAAGGGGTTAAAAATGCACAGAAATGCTGGAGGAGCTCAGTCAGTCTCATAGAAACATAGAAAAATAGGTGCATCAAGCCTACACCGGGATTCAATGGGCAATGGACCAGCAGATGGAGTACTCAATCTCTCCTCATAGGCCAATCCCCTCACCTCTGGAATCAACCTGGTGAACCTCCTCCAACATCCTTCCTCAGGTAAGGAAATCAGAACTGCATGCAGTTCTCCAGATGCCTCCTCACCAGTACCTTGTACAGTTGCAGCATAACCTCCCTGCTCCTAAATTCAATCCCTCTAGCAATGAAGGCCAACATTCTATTTGCCTTCTTGATCTCCGGCTGCAACTGCAAACCAATCTTTTGCAATTCCTGTACAAGCCCTTCCAAGTCCTTCTGCATGGCAACATGCCGCAATCGCTTGCCATTTAAATAATACTTACCTGAGGAAGGATGTTGGAGGAGGTTCACCAGGTTGATTCCAGAGGTGAGGGGATTGGCCTATGAGGAGAGATTGAGTCATCTGGGATTGTACTCACTGGAATTTAGAAGAATGAGATGGGATCTTATAGAAATGTATAAAATTATGAAAGGCAGAGATAGAGGTGGGTAAGTTGTTTCCATTGGTGGTGAGAATAGAACTAGGGGATATAGATTCAGGTTAGTAGATTTAGGACGGAGATGAGGAGGAACTGGTTTTCCCAGAGGGGGATGAATCTGTGGAATTTGCTGCCCATTGAAGCAGTGGAGGTGACCTCAGTAAATATACTTAAGATAAGGTCGGATAGATTTTTACATGGAAGGGGAATTAAGGGATATGGGGAAAAGGCAGGTCAGTGGAGATGAGCCGATCATCAGATCAGCCATGATCTCACTGAATGGCGGACCGGGCTCGATGGGCCGCATGGCCAACTCCTGCTCCTATTTCCTATTTCCACGATTGCCGCAGTGTGGCAAAACTGTACACCAGCATTGAGTCCTTCCTGGTTCCGGATAATGGTGGCTTGTCACGGCTGCAGCCGCCTCTCCAGACTGTGATGTGACAGAAATGGTCTAAGCAGAGTGCCATGCTCAATTTTTTTAAGGACGAATACCGGGCAGTTGCACAGTGGAGACGGGAAGCTGAGTGGAAGTAAGGTGAAGGTGTGTCAGAAGCGGCATGGCCTGGTCCGCAGTGACCGGGTCTCTGTGGTGGGCACGAGGCTTCCGGACCTCGGGTGCTGCCTGTGGCCGAGGAGGAGATGCCATGGTGGGTCTGTGGAGCTGCGTTGGGGTGTCCGGAATGAGCGGCATATTGCCTGACCGGCTTGCAGTGGCCGTGCCTTGTGCCTGGAAGTTTGGGTGGCTGTGCCATCTTGGAGCGTGGGGTGGGGTTGGAGAGGAGGCCGTGGGGGGGGGGCGGGGGGGGGGGGGAGTCTCTCTACCATTACTGTACCGAAGCTGACGGGCCTGAATGACTTGTGAAATGTGTGGAGTTTCTTCTTTTCAAACCAGCGGACTTTTAAAAATCTCTATGTCTCTGAAATGTGAAACTACCTATTGTCTAGTTTTTTTCGTCTTGTTAGCAGTGTTTCTTTTATACATTGTGTAGTTTTGTGTAGGTGGGCTTTAGTTTTGGGTAGTTTTATCTTTTGTCTGGAGCAGAAATGGCGTTTCGTGTTGTCTGATGTGTACTCGCGGTTTTGTGGGTAGCATTGTGGGTTCTAGGGGACACAATTTAGTTTTCAACCAAGTACTGGTTTTAAATGGCAATTAGGGCTACCTCAACTGACTGCACAGAAAATTCTTTGTCAGGGCTATGCCAAAGACCCTGCCGCAAAACAAAGTCAAGTCCGTCCACCCCCACTGATTCTGCTCCAAGCCCTGGGAATCTATCACCACTCCTTCATCGTCATTGGGTCAAAACTGCAGAATGCCCCACTCCACAATACTGTGTGTGATGGGCGGTGTGGGGGGGGGGGGGGCGGTGGGGGTTGGTGGTGGTACTTTCGCCAGAACAACAGCAGCACTCCATGGTGCAGGGGCACAGAAGTGGTGAAGGAACCCAGCAGTACCTCTCGGAAGTGAAGGGGAGGCCTGAGCCCTTCGTTAAGGAGGCGGGCGTCTGAATATAAAGGGAATAGAGGAGAGGAGGGAGGAAGAGGTAGGGAGAGAAGAGGGAGGAAGGGGCAGGGGGAGGAGAGTGGCAAGGGGAGAGGAGGGAGGCAAAGGGAGGAGAGTGGCAGGGGGAGAGGAGAGAGGAAGGGGCAGGGGAGGAGTGGCAAGGGGAGAGGAGGGAGGAAGGGGCAGGGGAGGAGAGGGGCAAGGGGAGAGGAGGGAGGAAGGGGAGAGGAGGGAGGAGAGTGGCAAGGGGAGAGGAGGGAGGCAAAGGGAGGAGAGTGGCAGGGGGAGAGGAAAGAGGAAGGGGCAGGGGAGGAGTGGGAAGGGGAGAGGAAGGTGGAAGGAGCAGAGGAGGAGAGTGGCAAGGGGAAAGGAGGGAGGAAGGGAAGAAGTGTGGCAAGGGGAGAGGAGGGAGGAAGGGGCAGGGGAGGAGAGGGGCAAGGGGAGAGGAGGGAGAAGGGGAGAGGAGGGAGGAGAGTGGCAAGGGGAGAGGAGGGAGGAAGGGGCAGGGAAGGAGGGTAGCAGGGGAGAGGAGGGAGGGAGAGGAGAGATTGAGAGAGGAAAGGGCAGGGGGAGGAGAGTGGCGGGGGGAGGGGGTAGCTCTCTGAATGGCGAGAGAAGGGAAGGGGGGTGGGGAGCTGGAGCTAGAGGAAAAGAGATGAGAGAGAGAGAGAGAGAGAGAGAGAGAGAGAGAGTGCTGGAGAAGTCAATGGTTGGAGATGGCCAGATTGTTCCTCCAATTTGCAGGTAGCCTTGGTTTGGCAGTGCATGAGGCAATGGATAGACAGGTCGGTGGGGGAAAGGTGCATGGAATTAAAATGGTTGGCCACTTTATAGCAGCATAAAGAGCGAAGGTGCTCCATGAAAGGATCAGCTGGTCTGCATCTAGACTCTGATGGAGAAGACCAGAAATTAACACCTCTACCATAGATATATTCTGTAGCGTGAAGGATTAACTCCTTGGGAATAGATCAGATTAATTGTTAGAGTACATATCTGACATCACGTACAGCCCTGAGATTCTTTTTCCTGTGGGCCAGGCAGAATTACCACTAATCGGTAGTGCAAAAAAAACTGTACTCAATACACATGTAAACAAATAAACAAATGAGCAATTCAAAGAGAAAAAGTCAATAAAGTCCTTAAATGAGCCCCTGATTGAGTTTGTCATTGAGGAGTCTGACGGTGGAGGGGGAGCAGCTGTTCCTGAATCTGGTGGTGCGAGTCTTGTGGCACCGACGCCTCTTTCCTGATGGCAGCAGCGAGAACAGAGCATATGCTGGGTGGTGCGGACCCTTTATCATTGCGGCTGCTCTCCGACGACAGCGTTCCCCGTAGATGTTCTCGATGGAAGGGAAAGTTTAACCTGTGATGTGCTGGACTGTATCCACTACCTTTTACAGGGCTTTATACTCAGGGGTATTGGTGTCCCCATACCAGACCGTGATGCAGCTGGCCAGCACACTTATAACCACACCTCTGTAGAAATTTGCCAGGGTCTCCACTTGTGATTCCCCAATGATCTCTGGATCATACACCTCTGTTTGTCCCTTCTTGAAGTCAATAATCAGCTCCTTGGTTTTGGTGACATTGAATGTGAGGTGGTTGTTAGTGGACCATTCAGCCAAGTTTTCAATCTCTCCCTTGTCCACTATAGTGCTAAGAGTTAACCCCTCAGTAACAGGTACACACTGTAGTGGGAAAGGTTAACCCCCTCGTTAACAAATGCACACTGTGGTAGGAAAGGTTAACCCCTCGGTAACAGGTACACACTGTAGTGGGAAAGGTTAACCCCCTCGTTAACAAATGCACACTGTGGTAGGAAAGGTTAACCCCTCAGTAACAGGTACACACTGTAGTGGGAAAGGTTAACCCCCTCGTTAACAAATGCACACTGTGGTAGGAAAGGTTAACCCCTCAGTAACAGGTACACACTGTAGTGGGAAAGGTTAACCCCCTCGTTAACAAATGCACACTGTGGTAGGAAAGGTTAACCCCTCGGTAACAGGTACACACTGTAGTGGGAAGGGTTAACCCCCTCGTTAACAAATGCACACTGTGGTAGGAAAGGTTAACCCCTCGATAACAGGTACACACTGTAGTGGGAAGGGTTAACCCCTCGTTAACAGGTACACACTGTAGTAGGAAGGGTTAACCCCTCAGTAACAGGTTTACACCGTAGTGGGAAAGGTTAACCCCCTCGTTAACAAATGCAGACTGTTGCAGGAAAGGTTAACCCCTCGGTAACAGGTACACACTGTAGTGCGAAGGGTTAACACCTCAGTAACATATTCACACTGTAGTGGGAAGGGTTAACCCCTCGGTAACAGGTACACACTGTAATGTGAAGGGTTAACTCTTCGGTAACAGGTCCACATTGTAATGAGAAGGGTTAACTCTTCGGTAACAGTTTCACACTCCAGAGGGAAGGGTCAAACCCTCAGTAACAGATGCATACTGTAGTGGGAAGGATTAACCCCTCAGCAACAGGTACACACTGTAGTGGGAAGGATTAACCCCTCAGTAACAGGTACACACTGTAGTAGGAAGGGTTAACCCCTTGGTAACAGGTACACACTGTAGTGGGAAGGGTTAACCCCTCGGTAACAGATACACACTGTAGTGGGAAGGGTTAATCGTTCAGCAATATATGGGGTTAGAGCTGCTTTCTCACTCAGTTTCAGAGACCTAGGTTCAAAACTGACCTCTGCTGCTTTTGATGTGGAGTTTGCACATTCTCCCCATGATCACACGGGCTTCTTCTTTCCTCCCATATGGCAAAGGCACGCGAGTTGGTCGGCTAATTGCCCCTAGTGTAGTTGGGTGGTACGATAGTCTTAGGTGCCTGTGGTGGGGATTGGTAGGGGGGGGGGGCGGTTACAAGTGGAAGGATGGTGCAGAAGAGTGGTTGGTGGTTAGTATGGATATGATGGGCCGAAGGTTCTCTTTCTGTGCTGTGTGTCCACAAAACATATGTGAGAGGGTCTCTCTGCTTGTATCAGCATTCACCCCCTCTCAGAAACCTCCAAGACCCCTCTGCTTGTCCTATTTATACTCACTGCAGAGTGGTGCTGTCAGCTACCTGTGCCCTGAACTCTGGAGACCTTCCATACACTTCCCCGACGTCCCCTCCTTCACTCCTGGAAACCCTTCTGTTCGAGCTCTTTTTTTTAGTTGCTACAGAACTCTTCTGTAGCCTGGTATATAATTTCAGCTGGCTATCATTCCTCTGAAGGGCTCAGAGGTCTGTAGCTGCACCAAGAGAGCTTGATAAATACAAGTTGTCACCACTGTAACCTACCTATCTGGTGGCACATAAGGGGGGTCATCGAGGGCTTTTCGGGGGTGGCGCAGATAGGGGGGAAGGGTTGTGGCCACAAAAGGTGCCAGGCTGCAATGCGATTTGCCCCTGTCTCCATCAGCAGCCCTAGCCCATTAACAAGAGGATTGATTTGCAGCACTGCAATGTGTGACGTCAAACCCATGGCTATGCAGAGAGTTTTAGGGATGTCCTTGAGTCACAACTGCTCCCGACCAGCAAGGCTGCCACCAAAAAGGCCACAGTACAAGGTTCTTTGAAGTACTGCATCTTTTCTCAAAGGCACTGGGTTATTTACTTAGTTTTCTTCCTGTATCAAAAAAAAGCATATAATGCCAAATTGGACCATGCAGCCCATCGAGCCAATACCTTGCATGGCCCTCCTTCCACGCCCTCTCTATTCGGGTTAAAATGCTCTGTCCTCGTTGCTGCCATCTGATTGCACAAATACAACCCGACCAAACAGTGTTCTCTGGTCCTCGGTGCAAAACACACAGACACGCAGCCAGACACAACACACATAGAGACAAGCAATGCACATTGTGGGGCAAGTATTTAGTGGCTGCAAATAAATATATAGTTTCGTGAATACGAGCATCTCGGAGGGTTAGTGTGAGCAGTTCCTCTGGTCATTCAGCTTTCTCGTCGCCCGTGGGAAGAAGCTGTTCCTCAACCTGGTGGTGCTGGCTCGGATCCTCCTGTATCTTTTATACAGGTGCCATAGGACTCATACGTCTTAGGTTCAGGACCTCATAGTAGCACTAACCTCTACTGTCTCTCGAGAGGCTGGTCATGGCCAGAATTAACACGTACCTAAGCAATTCACCTATTGTCACAATTGCTCCACGGCAGATGCAATATCGCTGGCTCTCCACTCAGCTCTGAATCACCTCGAAAACAGCAATTCATACACACAGCTGCTCTTCATCGACTACAGTTCAGCCTTCAACACTATTATTCCCTCAGTGCTGGTTAAGAAGCTTGAAACTCTGGGTCTCTGAACCCCCCTCTGCCACTGGATCCTTGACAGAAGACCGCAGTCAGTACGAATTGAAAACAACATCTCCTCCTCACTGATCATCAACACAGGTGCACATCAATTATACAGGCTTAGCCCACTGCTCTACTCATTATACACCAATGACTGTGTGGCCAGGCACAATTCCAATGCCATCTACAAGTTTGTCGATGACACCACAGTTGTCGGCAGAATCACAAATGGCAACATGGAAGCGTACAGGAGGGAGATAGATCAGCTTGTTGAATGGTTTAATGACCACAACCTTGAGCTCAACGTCAGCAAAGCCAAGGAGGATTGTGGACTTCAGAAGGAAGTCAGGGGAACATAACCCAGTCCTCATCGAGGGCTCAGCAGTGGAGAGGGTCAAATTCCTGGGTGTCAACATCTCCAAGAATTTGTCCTGCATTGATGAAATCACGAAGAAGGTTATATTTTATGAGGTGACTGAGGAGATTTGGTACGTCACTGAAGACTCGCGAAAACTTCTACAGATGTACCGTGGAGAGCATTCGGCTGGTTGCATCACTGCTTGGTATGAAGGCGCCAACTCTCAGAGCAAGAATAAACTCCAGAGGGTTGTTAACTCGGCCTGCGACATCACGGCCACCACTCCATCGAGGACACGAGGCAGTGTCTTAAAAAGCAGCCTCTATCCTCAAAGACCCCCACCACTCAGGCCATTATCTCTTCACTCTGTTACCATCAGGGAAAAGGTACAGAAGTCTAAATACAAGCACTCAGTGGCACAAGGGCAGCTTCTTCCCACTGCCGTCAGATTCCCGAATAATCAATGAACCAAAGACACTGCCTTACTTTTCGTGAACTATTCTTTTTTATATATATAGAGTAATGTTATAAGATTGTTATGAATGTTGGCTCTATAACGCTGCCACTACCAAATTTCATAACTTTTTCATGACCATAAATTCTGATTCTGAGGAACAGTTGATACCCTTCAACCATCAGACCTAAACAACAGACTCACGCATAGACTTATTGACAGACTCTTATTTCGCTCATTATTTATTACTGAATATTTATATTTCTGTATTTGTATAGTCAGTTTGTGTACATTTCTATTTTCTTGAGTACAGTTTACAGTCGCCAGCCATTAATAATTCTGCCTGGCCCACAGGAAAAATAATCTCCGGGTTGGAGGCACTGTTCCCTCTCAACTGTGCGTGTGTGCGCGCGCCCACATGAAGGAAATTAATGTGCGCACAAAAGGTTAGTCACCTAAAATAATGTAGAACAACAGACTGAACAAAATTCAAAATATAGAATAAAATCTTAACTAGCTACGTTATTTCGTAGAATGCGATCATACTTGTACGATATTAGAACATGCCAATACAGTTTTATTAGCCACGAGAGATAGGCTGTGCCAAAATTAGCTTGAAAAAATTTCATTTGCACAAGCACTCAGTGCGACTGACTTTTGTCACAGGGAAAAAAAATTGGCAGAACGTAAGATTTTTGCGCACGTTGACTACTGAAAATTAGAGGAAACGTATATAATCTTAACTCAGAAATAAAGGAAAAAAAATGTGAAAAAATGTGCATACTTACCTTCAGAGTGGTCGTTGACACAGCACTTTTTCACTGCCTTCCTATGTTGTGGAGTTTGTCAGAGGGTGAACGTCATATTCAGTAGCCCAGTTTCTTATAGAGGGTCTGCGGTCAATTTGCACTGCTTGCCATTCTGTAACAATGTGTGAGGGTCTTGGTGGAAAAATCATGGGATGGGATTTAGCAAATAAATTCTGTCAGGACACTTTTACGCTTCCAGCGGAGCAGAAAATTTGCAGGAATTTTCTGCTTCTTAGCGGCTGCGTAGAAGTGCCTGTAGGTTTTATGTGATGTCATGTGTGTACTCTGACAATAAATCTGAACTTTCAATTAAATCTGAACTTTCAATTAAGTTCCCTACACTTGGTGTTTAATGGACCATAAAATATGGTTTGGTTTTAATGCACCAACTATTGGTTACCCTTTACATCCTGAGTTTCTCCAGCACATTTGTATATTGCAGACCATCTTCAGACTTTCTTGCTTAATTTATTTGCCCTCGTCAACCTTCTGGGTCACAACTTCACAAGACAAAGGACCAGACACAGGCCACAAGGCCCATCGAGTCCGTTCCAAAAATCTACACTAAGCTACTCTACACTAGTTCCAATTTCCAGCCTTTCCCCCATATCCCTTGATGCCCTCACTAATGAGATATTTGTCTATTTCTTGTTTAAATACTCCCAGTGATCTGGCTTCCACTGCTGTATGAGGCAGCGAGTTCCACAGATCCACGACCCTCTGGCTAAAGAAGTTTTTCCTAATCTCTGTTTTATATGGATAACCTCTAATTTTCAGACTATGACCCCTTGTCCTCGATTCGCCAACCAAGGGAAATATCTTACCCGCATCCACCCTACCTAAACCTTTCAAAATGCGAAAAACCTCAATGAGATCTCCTCTCATTCTCCTATAGCCCAATGAATACAACCCAAGAGCTGCCAAACGCTCCTCGTACGTTAGCCCCTGCATCTTCAAAGAACTCCATCGGATTTGTGAGACATGACCTCCCACTTCCAAAACTGGGCTGACCATTCCTAATCAGACCGTGTCCATCCAAGTGCATGTGCATCTTTTCCCTCAGAATATTCACCAGTAATTACCCATCACAGATCTTAGGCCCACTGGCCTGTAGTTCCCAGGCTTTCCCCTGCAACCCTTCTTGAATCACAGCCCTTTCCAAGTACTAGCGCTAGCAGTGTCACAGTTGGCGTGGCGGTTACCGTAACACCTTTACAGCGCCAACGATCGGGATCATTCTCCCTGTGTCCGCATGAGTTTTCCACAGGGATTCCAGTTTCGTCCCACTGTTTGAAACGTAGCAGGGGTTGTAGGTTAATGGGATGTCAATTGGGCCGCACGGACTCGTGGGCCAAAATGTGGCAGGAAGTTCAGGTGGGTGAAGTGAACCATTAGGAAAACAACTGATCAGATGGCCTTTATCAGAAGGGCCACAGAAATAGAAGGCTACATTTGTGAAAAGAATCGAAATGCTGTAGGAACTCAGCCGGTCTCGTAGCGTCCATGAAGGTGTATTACCGACGTTTCAGACCTGAGTCCTTTTTCAAGGTAAGTTTAAAAAAAACCCCACAGCTTTCTGTACAGCTTGCCAAAAATTTATGCCTCAATTTAACTTGTTCAAATAGTTTGTGAATGTTACTGTAATCTAATATATGAACGCCTATGTTTGTAGCAGCCCATTTAGGGATTAACATTCAATTAACTCCCAACGATTGCATCACATCAATCTTGGGTCATACACACTACCCTATCAGACGCGCACTGCATTGCGGTCCGTTTTCTTAAGTGGATGTAGAACATTCTGTAATACAATCAGAGAGCAGAAGGGACAATCTCCAAAAGCCTTGGTTTGTATCCCTCCTTCACCAAAGTGGGGGTCGGGGGGGTGGGGGGTGGGGGAGGTGAAACACAAAAGTATGCACTTGCTGTGATTGTAGTAAAAACACAGAGATGTTGGAGGAGTTCAGCCGGTCACGCAGCATCCGTAGTGGGTCAAGGTATACAGTATAACCGATGCTTCAGGCCCTGAGCCCTTCTTCAAGGAATAAGCCAAGAACTGGAAGGTCGCAAATTGGAGGAATGGCACCTCATCTTCTGTCTGGGCACCCTCCAACTGGATGGCATTATCATCATCTTCTCCAGTTTCCGTTAAACAGCCTCCACCCTTCTTCTTCCTGTTGTCACCTTTCCCTTGGCTTGCTCACTCGCTCTCTCTCCACCCCCTCCTCTTTTCCCTCTGTCTCCTTTCACGGGTCCAAAACCAATTCTCACCTTTCCATTTATCATATCCAATTAGCACCTTTTTGTTGGACTGGACTTCTCCCCCACCAGTCTGATTTATTCTGACGCCTTCCTGCTCTTTTCTCAGGCCTGAAACATATATCTTTACCTCCTGTGGGCATTGCGAGACTTCCTGAGTTCTAAATTAAAATTTTTAATTAAAAAATTTTTTAGCCATACAGCACAATAACAGGCTCTTTCGGCCCATGAGCCTTTGCTGTCCAATTACCCCCATTAACTGACATTCGACCCCCCCCAGTACGTTTCAAACAGTGGGAGAAAATCAGAGCCCCCGAGGAAAGCCCACGCAAACACGGGGAGAATGTGCAAACTCTTACAGACAGCGCGGGATTCGAACCCCAGCCCTGATCGCTGGCCCTGCAACAGTGTTGTGCCAACCGCCATGACAACCGTGCCGCCCCAACCGTTCCTCCAGCATTGCTCCGTTTCTACTATAGAGCACGTTATCCGGCCCATTTCACATTCCTGTGTGTGGGAGCCGGCCGTGCACAGACTCTCTGATGCATTTCCTGAAACAGTATTGCTTTCCAATCATGACTAATTATTAAACGTGTGATTGTCTCTTAAATGTGTTGGAAATAGCCCTAGAATACGAAAGACATGGTAAAATGTTTCGAGTTAGTTGGCAATTACAAACATTTATGTTGAAGGTTAATGAGGATTTTTTTCATTCCCCAGTGTCAGGAATGATTTCAGCTTCCCGTAGATCACTGTGAGGAGATTGGTACGGCTCCCAGAGGTAGTCGTACCTGCAAATTAATTTCCTAATTATGCCACATACAGTTAAACGAGAAAGTCTGCAAATGCTAGGGTTGAAAGCAATACACCAACGTGCTGGAGAAACTCAGCAGGTCATGCAGCATCTACTGGAAGTAAAGGATAACAAATGTTTCGGGCCTGGGCTCTTTGCATATATGGCGAAGAGCCCAGGCCTGTAACGTCTGTTACCTTTTTGCTTCCTTGGCCTGCTGTTTCTCCAGATTGTTTGTGTATTTTTTTAAAAATAGAACATGGTAACCTTCTGGCCCACGAGCCTATGCCATACAAATCCACCAATGAACCTGCGAACCCTGTACATCTTTTGGAGGGTGGGAGGAAACTGGTGCACTCAGAAGAAACCCACACACACACAGGGAGAATATAAAATTCCTTGCAGACAATGTCAGATTTGAAGCCAGGTTGTGGTCACTATAATAATATTATGCTAACCGATCCACTGATTGTTCCACCTTTTTTAACAGGTCTCCCCGCCCCCCCCCCCACCCCCCCGACACCACTATTTCCTGGAATCTCAAGGCACCTTTTCCTACACAGCAGAAGCCGCTTTCAGGTGCATTCTCCGCCGAGAATGCGCCTGCAGAAGCGGATGCAGAGATTTGGAATTGTCGTTCAGGTGGCAGCTCTGAAAGTACCTAGCTGTCCACCTGAAAGGGACAGCTGCACGGGAGGCGCCTCGGAGCGCACTCCGGCTCCTATCCACTGTAGCGGCACTCCCGCCCACTGACATGATGTCATTTGAAGCGCAACGGAGGAGAAGCAGAAGGAACACAGGATCATGGGAGACTCGGAGTAGGCAAGAGAAATACTGATGATGGTTTCAGCCTTTCTCAGTGTTCAGAACGAGATACCCTGCCTGAACACTGTGTTTCCAAATTTACGCCAAGCGTCTTGGGCTGACGACGTCACTGCGACATCATCAGCCAGCCCCTTAGCAGCCGCTTTCAAGTAGCTCCATTCAGGTTCCTAGGGGGACTTCAGTGCTTCAGGGCGATTATCCCTCCCGGAGGAGGGTTCGAAAGTGCGCCTCAGAAGCACCTCTCTTTCATGTAGGTGCCCCAAGAGCCACACAAGGGTAGAATTCTGGACACCCGAAAGAGCCTAATGGTAGCACTACTGCATTCCCTGAAGCTGTGATTACATGCTGAATTTTTGTTTGACCCGAAATAGCACAATGGAGCTGTCCACGGTCCCAAACTCTCCTATTCTACCTGTGACAAATTATGTAATATTTTATATTGTATATGGACACGTTTTAAAGGAAATAAATTGTGGCATTTTTTTTAGTGTTTGTCACATACAAAGACTTCAAAACAGATCTCATTTAAAATGCCAGAGCTCTGCTCAAGGCAGACAGTTCAGGTTGCGGGTGCTTTTGCAAAAACTTTGAAGAATGCCCATAAAGACTTCACAAGTAGGTGTTAATTGGACTTACTGTGGGGTAATGGATTATTGTTTTGGAAAGCAACAGATGAATGAACTCAGAAGTTTAGGTCCGGAGCTGCTGCAGTCTGTCTGAGTGCAGTTGGCTGTTCTAAGAGAGAGAGAGAGAGAGAGAGAGAGAGAGAGAGAGAGAGAGAGAGAGAGAGAGAGAGAGAATTCAGTTCTACAGTTCAGCAGCAACAGCTGGGACTGGAACAGGACAAGCTGGCAAGCTTGTGGAAAACCCCATTTTGAAGATGGTTGTGAGTTCTTAGTTCAGCCTGGTCAAGATCCTTGTGGTCCATACAAGAGGAGAGGACTTGCTGCATAATGTTTTACTTGAAATAAGGGAAACAAAAAGGAACCCTGTGGTGACCTGAAAGAAAGAGGTTATCATCTGGAGAACCCTGATGAGGCAATTTCTTCGGCAAGTCACTGAAGTGGCTGATCAGAAGGATTCAATTGTGCGTGTCCAACAAGCAACAAATCTCTCTCTGAAACCTGACAAAAACCTTCCTGAGTGGTAACCATTTGCCTTGCAAGCATCTAAGCCTGGCAAACTTTATAAATGTTAAACTCTGTGCACAGTATTGCCTGATACTGGTGAACTTGGAGGAGTGAGAAGTGAGGTTGAACTGTGAATCAAAGAACTTTTTCTGAACTTATATACAAATTACATACACGTCTGCTTAGAATTAGAAGGGGGTTAAGTTAGGTTAATAGTAATAAGTTAAAGTTTGATCCTGTTTTCATGTTTAAAGATAATTAGAAGCAACTTTTGTTTAAGTAACCATTTGCCTTGGTGAATTTCTATTGCTGCTGGGTTTTGGGGTCCTCTGGGCTCGTAACATATCTCACAAACACCGCCTCACACAGCCAGAGTGGAGTCTGTGCCATACTAAAGGGATATGTCTCTGGTCCATGAAGACGCAAAGTGGAGAAGAAGCATTTGGGACAAACCTAAGGCCAAGCATCGGGAGCAGATGGAGCTCCTGTGCCAGCATTCGATGGAGCCCATGACTTCATAAACCACCCACCCGCCCCACTTTGCAAGAGTCTTCCCTATTCATTTGTCACTTGAGAAGCCACATAACCTGATCCCAAGGGAAGAAAAGGAATTTGCAGTCAGCAATCAACAAATAGGCTGTGGCTACCATTATTCCTCTTGTTAATGAAACGGCTGTAATCTTGGAAAACCCAGCACATCCTGGTTATATGGATAGTGTAAACAATTTAAACTGAATAGAAGCAGCATTTCTCAAATTATCATATCCCATCAGATTCTGAGTAAAATTGTTTTTTAATGTTTAGACGTACAGCGCAGTAACAGTACGGGCCCGCGCTGCCCAAATACCTACAACCCCCGTAGGTTTTTGAGGGTGGGAGGAAACTGGAGCACCTGGAGGAAACCCACACAGACACAAAGGGAGCAGGTGCAAACTTCTTACAAACAACATGGTATTCAAACCCTGGTCACTGGCACTGTGAACGCATCGCTACGCTCACCATGCCGCCCAGATACAGTGGCGTCACTAGGGTTGGTGTCATGCCCCCCCCTACCCCATGGACCTCCTCCTGCATTAGTCCATACAGAATCCTTAGTAATGTATTTTGTACTAATGTCACCTGTAATCCGTAATTCCCGTAGATTGCTGAATGTAATGGCAACAGTAGTGAGATAAACAATGAGCAAAATTAAAATTACACCTTTAAATTACAATATCATATGCACAGCAATGAAAACAACAACGCGTGCTTGTAGCACGTGCAGACGAAACCATGTGATTCGAAGCGTCGTCGTCATTGGGGAATAATGACGGTTCTGACCGGAGTGCATTAGTGCACCAAGTTTTAGCCTCATAGGTACATTAATACTTGTAAGCTGGGCTTACGGAAAATGTTTTTGTTGTTATAACTGACTACACGATATGTTTTTAATATCCACACCACCACCCCCCTGCCCCCCACCCTCCGCACCCCCCTAGTGATGCCAGTACCTGAATGAGTGAGGAAATTAGACTCTGTGGAAAGACAAAGTAAGGTAAAGTCCAGATTAGATTTACACTAAAGTTTGCACTGTCCCATGGAAAACTCTCGGGGCACAGACAGCATTGGTTAGATACAGAGCGAATTCCCCTATATGCTATTCCCAGGGAGCATGGATGAGATGTGGAGTAATATAAAGTTCCCTCCCTACTCTCCACCAGAACATGTATATCATGGGTTAGGTTCAGAGAAAAGCTCCCTCTGCAGATACCCATTGAACACTCTCAAGGCAGACCAGCATAAGAAGGGATTAGATAAAGAGTAAGATTTCCCTCTCCATTGCTGTCCATGTCCTGAGAGTGTTTGATAGGGCAGAGATTTGATACAGAGCAAAGCTTGCTCTGCATTGTCCCATTAAAGATTCCCAAGCAGTGGGAACAGGAGTTATACACAGGGTAAAAACACACAGAAATGCTGGAGGATTTCAACTGGTCTCGCAGAGTCCATAGGATATATTATAGATAATATAGGTAAGATATATTACCAACGTTTCAGGCCAGAGCAATTCTTGAAGAAGGTCTCAGGCCCGAGATGTCGGTAATATATCTTTACCTCCTGTGGATGCTGCGAGACCGGCTGAGATCCTCCAGTGTTTACTGTGTGTGTTTTTACCACAATTACGGCATCTGCCGACGTCTGCGTTTCACACTGTGCACTGGCTAAATCTTCCTTTATAATGTCTCATTATGCCCTCCCTTGGCTGGCGACAGCACAAAAACGAAGTTTCTTCTCATCATTCCCAAGAATGGATCCATCAGGAGCTACAGTACAATTTACCTAACTCGGTAAGTCTTCCTCTGCAGTTTCCCCTTTCCCACCAAACAAAAAGATGACATGGATTGGATATGTGTAAAGCATCTTCTGCGATAACACTGGAAACATTCCTGGAGCAAGAACATTTATCAAAACAAATTGGAGACATGGGAGTGAGTACAAAGAGGGAACAACATTCACTGTCTACCTAATTTCTTCTTTCCAACTGGCCCTGATCTCTGACAATGTTTTCCTTTTCATTTTTGTTATTATTAAAACTCCCTCAGTCCCCTCTGCCGTCTTCAAAGAGCTATATTTATTATCCAGTATACAGGCTAAAGAACTTTCACTGCAGCACAATTGCAGAAACCTCACTTTATATCAGAATCAGAATTTATTGCCATGAACAAGTCATGAAATTCGGTGTCCTGCAACAGCGTTGAGGTGCAAACATTCATATGATAACCATCTTACAACATTACAATAAAAATACAGTGCACAGAAAGTGAGGCCGTGTCTTTGGTTCGTTGATTATTCAGGAATCTGATGGCAGCGGGGAAGAAGCTGTCCCCGTGCTGCTGAGTGCTTGTCTTTAGGCTCCTGTACCTTTTCCCCGATGGGAGCAGAGTGAAGAGGGCACGGCCTGGGTGTTGGGGGCCTTTGAGGATAGAAGCTGCTTTTTTAAGACACCACCTCATGTCGATATCCTCGACGGAGTGAAGTCTGGTGCCTATAATGTGGGTCCTCGAGTTTACAACCCTCTGGAGTTTATTCTTGTCATGAGAGTTGGCGCCGTGGGCCTGGGGCTCTTTTATAGCCAATGTTGTATTTCTTAGTAAAAACACTATGCTGGAGAAACTCAGTTTACTTTACATAGCAAAGACAAAGGTACATCACCAAGGTTTCAGGCTTGAACCTTCCATCAAGGTATATGCAGACAGGCGCCCGAACAAGGGTGGTACTGTTGTGGTCTGGTGTGCTAAAGAATGTCAGCCCTCCACTCTCTCCGCAACAATCCCAATCTCACTATCAAACCCGCAGACAAGGGTGGGGCTGTTGTGGTCTGACACACTGAAAAATAGCTGCTCTCAAATGCTGCTTAGTTGTTTCATTGGAGCCAATTTGCAAACAGCAAGACCCATCACTTATCGAGACCAGACATTCTCAACTTTTATTTTGGCTATTGCCCCACTCGGTCTCTGCTTAATGTTTATGGGTTCCCTTCCCTGTGAAGCAGTCAAGTTTTGCTTTCTTCTGTACTTTTTTCCTTTTGACTACATGAAAACAATTGTTATGTGAGGAGAAAAGAAAATAAGGCTTTTTGTTAAATGTTTTGTGGCTCCCAGTGGGGACTAACAGTTGATCCAAACATTCTATTGCAACCTTAATTGCATGCTCGATGTGGTGGTAGACCAATTCCTCTTCTGAATCTGGACAGGGCTGGACAGAGTGGATGTGTTAAGGTTGTTTTCCATGGTAGGGGAGTCTAGGACAAGAAGACACAACTTCAGGATAAAAGAGCATCAATTTAAAATGGAACCCATGGAGGATACCCACGCAGGCACTCCTTACAGACTCAAACCCCAATCCTGACCGCAGGCGCTGTAATGGCGTTTTGCTCACCATGCCAGCCCAAATTTTCTCTTTAAATTTTTTACCCTCATTATCCTTCAAGTTAAGTTTATTGTCATCTGATTGCACAAGTACAACTCGTCGAAAAAAGGTTCTCTGGTCCTCAGCGCAAAACACGCAGACACACAACCAGACGAAGCACACATACAGACAAGTTACAAATATATTTCCGGAAATATGAGACTCTTGGATGGTTAGTGCGAGCAGTTCCTTTGGTCGCTCTTCATTCTCACTGCCTGTGGGAATAAGCTCGTAGTGCAGTATGGTGTTTGGTACAATTCTGTGACATTCAAATTATAATTTGCTTTTGAATTATTCCATGGTCATCTGAGTATTGATGACCTCATACCCATGAAGTGGCTGAATACATCAGTGGAGAATTTAGGCAAAGTCAAGCAGCAGAAACTGAATGCTATTAAAGATTTTATTTGGAATGGGCTGACCAACTCATCTTAGAACCCAGAAAAGAAAGACCATTTTACATTTACCATATATACTCATGTAAAATTTGAGTTTTTTTAGACCATTTGTTAACATCACAATTTATAGGGTCGACTTTTACATGGATACTACTTCTTACCGCGGTAACCACCTGCGTCGTTTGAGGTGTCGGGAGCTCAGATGGGCGGGCGGCCAGCCGTGACCAGGTAGTTCTGTGTTCGGG
The DNA here is from genome assembly GCF_036971445.1 of Narcine bancroftii. Classification (NCBI taxonomy): domain Eukaryota; kingdom Metazoa; phylum Chordata; class Chondrichthyes; order Torpediniformes; family Narcinidae; genus Narcine; species Narcine bancroftii. The sequence goes on along the minus strand of NC_091481.1, from coordinate 59,160,298 downwards.
GCATCAGGAGCTCTGATGGACAGGCAGCCTGGGCCTAGGTGAGAGTCCGTGGTCAAGGCGTCGGGACCTCCGGTGGGCGGGCGGCGGGGGCCAAAAATAAGGGAGTCGACTTTTACACGTGATATATGTCTTCACCTAAACTCCTTCATGGTGTCTCTCCCTCTTTTGACTCCATGAACAATCCCAATCATCTGGACGAAGAAGATTTTGCTTCCAGAACACCTTTCGGTATATTTTATGGATTTTGGGCTGCTGGTCCCAAAAATAACCTTAAAATTTTCAAATCATGTACTGTTTTTTTTTAAGATATAACCTATTTTTGTGATTTCCTGTCATATTTTAAGTCTACTTCAAGGATATTAAGCCATGAAGCGCAACATGTCATTGACAATTCATTTTCTACACTTACACTTGGACGTCTTCCCTGCTGATCTTGGTGCCGTCAGTATCGAACTTGGTGAAAGGTTTCACCAGGACATTGTGACCATGGAAAAGCGATATCAGGGCAACTGGAATCCATCAGTGCCAGCCGACTATTGTTGGACACTGACAAGAGAGGCATCAGATGCTGAGTACCAACGAAAATCAGCGGCAAAACCATTTTGAGGTCAGTTGAAATAACTCAATGTGTCTGCATCGTTAATTTAATGTTTCTTCAACTTCCTACGCGATGCAGCAAATCTGAAATTATCTTTGAGTTCTGCTTGAAGTTGTCTATTATAATCCCCATTTTTTTTCTCAGGAAGCGAACCTTTTGAAAAAAATTTGTCATCCAGTGACTGCCTCCGTTAAGACAGAGATGAGGCTGACCACCACCACTGCACCTTGCACTGAGCTGCAAGCCTTATCTGTTGAGTTGCTGGCCAAGCAATAGCTCCCTTCCTTGGTAAAAATGAAAAGCTTACCACAGAGGTTCAAGTTACGCAAGCAAGCAGCCATCCAAGCTCCTGCGTGGGCTTTGATTCAGCTGACTGCTCAGTATTCAGAACTGGAGGAATGAAAGTTGCCCAGCTTGTTCATTTCTTTTTAAACGGTGGACCTGCCAAGATGTTAAAGCAGCCCCTGTCCTCATGGACCCTCACCACCCAGGCCGTGCCCCCTTCTCGCTGCTACCATCGGGATGGAAGTATGGGAGCCTGAAGATGTACAAAAACAATTCTTCCCCTCCGCCATCAGATTTCTGAATGGGCAATGAACCATAGACACCACGTCACTTTCTCTTGCACCAATTTATATGTATATTTTTAAATAAGTAACATAGCAATTTTGAATCTGTAATGCTCCTGCAAGATAACAAATTTCGTGACGTGTTCTGATTCTGAGTGTTTAATGCACTCATTATGCCAGGAATGCGTGAGGTACATTGCATGTAGAAAATCGGTACACTTGAATCACCAGCTAATATATAGTGTTATTGTACTTCATGCAATTTTCAGATTACAGTAGAAGTCCGAAAATCCAGACAGCTCGGGGAATGGGTTGGTCTGGATTTTCCAGATTCTCGGGCTGCACTCAAAGTTTAGATTTAAGGAGGAATAAAGGAGAGGTGAGCAGGTCAAGGTTGACACTTTATTTATCAGCAGATATACCTTCAATCGCTTCTCGGCCTTTTGGCTAAGATCAAGTGCAGCAAACGCAGCTTCATTTCTCAAAACGAGCAGTGGTAAAGAAAAATAAAGTCAAGATTTTACAATTTTTTCCACTGCAAAATAAAAGAGCATGCAAGGCTTTTAAAAATCTTTTTTCAAAATATTTTATTTAATATTCCATACCTGCAGTAACTACAATCATTTATAATAATAGGTGCAGATATAAAAAAAAAGAACATGATGCATGATGAGGTTTTTTTTACCCCTCCCTCCCACCAATCTCCTCTCCCCCCCCAAAAAAAACTAACATACAATTGAAAAAAAGTTTTTAAAAATTTTAGGGACAATAGAAGAAGAAGAAAGAGAGCGATGTCGCACAGAGGAGAGTTCTGCAGGGTGAGAGGAATAAAAGGATTATGTTTAAAAGTGAACATTGGAAAAGAAAAATACAGTGCACAAATGAATTTCTTTGTGCTAAGATGACCTGTATTAAGCCTGTGGTCTTAGCGAGTTTTCGAAAAGTCTGGTGGTCTGGATTTCTGGCAACTAGATTTTTGGAATTCTACTGTATTTCCCCTTTTCTTTAACGGAGAGAACCTGCACTGACAACACCTAAAATATTTATTTAAATATTTCAATTCAGAAAATCTATGCATAGCACATTTTTACAGAGACCCGGGCCGAAATATTGACTTCACGGATGCTTACGGACCTGCTGAGTTCTTCCAGCCCCTCTTGATTTGCTCAAAATGACAGCTTTTCCTTCTGTCCCCCAAAGACCATGCAGGTCGGGCAGAGAGAAGTGGACGGTCAACGCTTCAGGTCATCGACCCACCATCAGCACTGGGAAAGTGGGGAAACAAGTGGCAGAGGACAGGGGAGGAGGGAAAGGGCACATGGGAAATATTTCTGATCGGTACAAGAGGAACTCAGCAGGTTTCATGAAACACAAGCGGCAATGTTTCCGGACTGAGCTCTCTGTCAGGAATGCCAAAAATTGGGCAGGAGCCGGGGTGGGGGGGGGAGTGGTGGGGAAATGGGAGAGGGATGGGGAGCACAGGCATTTTACGTTAGGATTTTGGTCATATCTCTGTTTCTCCTTAAACAGCCAGTCAATTCCAGCCTTGAAAGACCTGCTTTTAGTAAAGAATAGGAGAGTGTCCTGGCTAATATTTACCTCCCACAGACATCGTTAAGTTCATCCTGTTTGTTCATGTGCGATGACATATGACCAGTTGGCGTACAGATCTAGTGGACGTGCCATCAGCTGCTTGGTCGAGGAATTCCCTCTCCAAACCTCACTCCTCAAATGGCTCATTAATATCTTCCTGGCACAACGCTGTTTGCCCGGGTTATATCTTTGACCGCGGGTGCTGTCTGAATGGAGTTTGCATGCTCTTTCTGTGGCCTTGTGGATTTCCACCGTTCTCCTCTCGCATCTCAATGACATGTGAGTTTGTACTTTAATTGGCCACTGTGAATTGCCATTAGTATTTAGGTGAGCGGTGGAATCTGGTGGTGGTGTGGGAGGGGGGAGTTGATGGGAATGCAAATCAAGTTCATGTTTATGATCATCTGGTTGGACTGATACAACCCAACGTAATAGCAACTCTCCGGACCACCATGCACACATAATATGCAGTACCTACCTTAAATACTCGTGTAGTAGTCAAGTGTTTTTGACCAATATTTCAGGTCAAATTTGGGGGAGGGTCAACTTTTACATGGGGCGTAATTTTGATCGTGTTAAGTACCTGCATTATTCAAGGCGCTGGGAGCTCGGATGGGTGGTAAGTCCGTGATCAAGCCATAGAGAGCTTGAATGGACTTGCGGCCAGGCTGACAGTTTGCAGTCGGGGCATCGGGAGCTCCAGTAGGCAGGTAGTTGAGGCTAAAAATAGAGGGGTGGGGGTTGACTTTTACACAGGTCATACAGAAAATGTACAATTTCTGTGCCAAAAAAACAGAGTCGACTATTACATGGCATCGACAATAGCGAAAGTATATTTGGTAATGATCACATATATAATCAAAATAAATATTTTATTTTCTAATTACAAACTCCTCACAGACAGCAACAGATTCTAATCCCAAATATTCGCTATGCCATAGGTGCTCTGTGATTAGTAAGGGGTTACTTAAGGTGGGAGGTGGGTGGAAAGAAAAAGTTTTGAAAACCCCTGCTTTAATCGTCCCTCATTTACTCGTTATGTGCATGGTTTCAGAACTCCAAAGGAAATGGGCCAATGACAATTTTTCTCAGGCAAAATATTTCAGTAACAATTGGGTCTAGAGCAGTGGTTCTCAACCTTCCCTTCCCATCCACATCCCACCGTAAGCAAATCCTTACTAATCACAGAGCACCTGTGGCATAGGGATTACTTAAAATGGGAGGTGAGTGGAAAGAAAAAAGTTGAGAACCACTGCTCTAACCACTACGTTAACCGTGCTGCCCAGTAAAAGACTGATTTCGGACATTCCAAGCCGGGACCCTTCATCGTGACTAGAAAGGGTGTAATGAATGAATAACTTTGAGTAAGTGGTCAGACCAGACACCTGTCAAAGGCTTTGGCTGTGTCCAAACGGAAACGAGGACGAATTTCTTCCCGCGGATCATCGGGCACCGTTGGAATTGTTAGAGCAGGAGTGAAGCCGTCAATGAGAACGTGAAAGGCTGCGGTAAATTTTCAAGGGGTTTTATAAAACTGAGGCCAGAGAATAGATAAGAATCTCCCACTGTACGTTCTTCCTGTGTCTGTGTGGGTTCCCCCGCCCCCGGTTTTCTCCCACTGTTCAGGTGTAGGTTAATTGGGTGTAAATGGGTGGCATAGGCTCATGGACTGAAAGGGTCTGTTCGCATGCTCCATGTCTAAATTAAAATTGAAAATATAAAATTTAAAATTTAAATTGAAGATAAAAACCAAGTCAGGTCTTATTGAAAGGAGGTCCAGGCTCTTGAGGAGGCAATAAACTTGTCCTGCTGCTATTTCTGATGCACAGTTCTGATGCCATTGAGGTCAGTGCTTCAGAAGGCATTTCCCCTTTAAGAGATGAAGCATAAGTTTAGCATTCCAGAGATGTAGCCACTGCAGCAGACCCTGAACTGTGACTGCATTAATGCTGCTGGATTGATATTCAAATCCACCAGAAGGCCTTTGCTGGGGAAATGTAATTTGAATAAACAAACAACGTGCACCTGATGTGCTCGTCTTGGCCAAGATTTTACCCACTCGCGTGCCCCCCACCAGCCTTCCTCTCCTCTATCGAACAGAGCTCTCCCAGTCTTCCCCGATCTGGCATGGGGATTTGCTCGGACGCATGAAAGATAGCAAGAGGGAAATTCAGATAATAGGGGAAGATGTTTTCCGAGGTTCTCCCCTTGCACAAGAAGCCGGTGGGGTGGGGGGGGATGGGTGGGGGGCAATGGGAAGAGGAATCCTAAACTGCAGCGTGAGAGATTGTGCTGAGAGGATGCAATAAAGGGGTGAGCGAAAGAGAGAGGGAGAGAGGCAGAAAGAGAGAGAGAGAGGAAAAGGAGGAGGGGGAGAGAGAGAGGAGAGAGAGGAAGGGAGAGAGATACGTATATAAAAAATGAAGTAAAAAACAGGGAGAGTGAGAGGAAGAGAGAATGGGTGAGGGAGAGATGGAGAAATTATGAGATGCAGAAACAAGAGAGAAGGCAAGAAAGACAAGAATGGGCAAGAGAATGTGTGCGAATGAGAGAGAGAGAGAAATGAAAAAGGAGAGAGAATGAAAGAGAAAAGGAGGATGGCTGGGGAGAGTGGGAATAAGAAAGACAGAGAGATGGGAAGTTACATGAAGGGAGAGGAGGAGAGGACAGGATAGAAAGAGTAAAGGATAAAGAGGGAGAGCAAGGGGAATGGGGAAGATACAAAGCAATAGAGAGACAGAGCTTTCACAGAGGTGTTGTCGTGTGATCCATTGATTGAGAGAATAATTATTGACAGGTTTCAATTCACAGTGCGCAAACGTTATATTTAATTCAATGTTCTCTTCCAATAACTGCTTCATAAATTATACATAGTGCAGTCTAAGAAACAGCAGTATATATTGATAGGTCCCTGTGATTGCATTACTGTACTTAATTCATGCTTTTGGCCTTTCTGGCTTGAAGCAAACTCAGGACTCTCCAAATCCTCTTCTCCCCGAATCTGGACTTCCTGATTCAAACCAGGATGCGATTCACTGGGGCCAAGACTTGGGGTAAATCACTCCATTGGCCAGCAGTCGATGGACTGTTCACCTGGGAGTGGAATGCGCTCCAGAAAGGTGGAACTCTGTTGGGCCAATTTCCTTTCTGTCATGTTAAAGAAGTTTGACTTTTAAAAGATACTTTTGAGGATTTCTCTCTTTTTCCAAAGTTTGTTATTTTTCACCCACCTCAGCACAGATTCATGACATCAATGTTAAATTTAAATTACATTTTAAATTAAATTTAGATGTAGCGCGGTAACAGGCCCTTTTGGCCCACGAGCTCGTGCCACCCAATTACACCCAAATGACCTATGCACACGGTAGGTTTCGAACGTGTAGTGTGTCGAGCGACTCAAAGACTTGGTCACTCAAACCAAGGCTTTTATTAACAAAAGACTGGAGCGTAGTACATCGAGGGCGACCAGTCCAGACTGACCTGGATCTGGTTAGGTGCAGGCCTTTATGACCTGGCCAGTAGGCGTGGCTACAGCTCTCAGCCAATCATTATACAAATATATACAGTGGTGATTGGATCCCATACTATCACAGAACGGTGGGAGGAAACCTTGGGGAAACTCACGCAGACATGGGGAGAACATAAAAACTCCTTGCAGAGAGTGCAAGATTTGAACCCCGGTCCTGATCGCTGACGGTGTAACAGCGTGGCACTAACCGCTATGCTAACCATGCACCTACATTGACCACGCCATACCGACTTACTTTACCTGGGTTACCAATTTCCCAAGGGTTCAAGTTAAATCTCCCAGAAATCATTCTGAACAAAAATGAACCAAATGTCATTTGTACTCGAAAATGGTGCAAATGCAGCCCTGTAACGAGTAGTTTTTGATTGCCACTAAGCTGTGAGTATTTGATAATACTGAATAAAGAGGGTCCTCCATGTCTAACTGTGCACTCACTACCCGCACTCAATGCTTAACTCTGCTTCCAATTCCTGTGGCAGCTGCTGTCCTGGGAGAGTTTGACAGGGTGTTCTACTTTGGCTCTAACCCGTACTACCCATATTCTGTGATGTGTGTATATATATATATATATATATAGAAGGAGATTTATTCTGAATCCTGAGTAAAACATGAAAATCTGCAGACACCGTGGTTGAAGTAAAAACAAATTGAGTACATACAGGACAGCACATACTACCCCAAGATTCTTTTTCCTGGCGGCCCAATGCTGGAGAAAGGATTCTATTCCTTTCAATCCCTCTGTTCCCAAAATGAGGTACTCCAGTCCAGATTATCTGCAATGCCTCCCTTCTTCCCTCCACCACCATCAACTCAGCCCTTACCTGCATCTCCTCCATTTCCCACTCATCTTCCCTGGCCCATCCCTCCCCCCATCCCCAGATCCAACAAAAACAGGATCCCCCTTGTCTTCACCTTCCACCCACCAGCCCCCCCGTCTAGCACATTATCCTCTGTAATTTTTGCCAGCAGCAACAAGATCCCACCACCGGACACGTCTTCTCCCGCCCTCCCCTCTCCACCTTCCATAGGGACCGCTCCCTCCGTGACTCCCTTGTCCACTCATCCCTTCCTGTTAATCAGCCCTCTTGCACCTTCCCCTGCGGCCGCAGGAAGTGCCGTATTTGCACTCGCACCTCATCCCTCGCCATCATTCAGGGCCCTCAACAGTCTTTCCAAGTGAACCACTGTATATCTGCAGGAGTCACCTACTGCATCTGGTTCTCCTGTTGTGTCTTCCCAGAGACTGGGCTCAGACTGGGAAATCGCTTCGCTGAGCATCTTTGCTCATGACAGAGATCTCCCAACCATGACAATTCTGTGCCCCACTCCCACGCTGACATGTCTGTCCATGCCCTCATGTACAATGATCGTTCTGGAAGAGGGGATAGAGTGTAGAGTATCTAAGTTGCTGAAGACACAAAATTGAGTGGAAAAGGAAATTATGCAGAGGATACGGAAAATCTGCAGAGAGATATAGATAGGTTAAGTGCGTGGGCAAGGATCTGGCAGATGGAGTACAATGTTGGTAAATGAGAAGTTATCCACTTTGGAAGGAAAAGTGGAAGGTCGGATTATTATTTAAATGGCAAGCGATTGCAGTGTGCTGTAATGCAGAAGAACTTGGGAGGGCATGTGCATGAATCACTGAAGGTTGGTTTGCAGGTGTAGCTGGCTATCAAGAAGGCAGATGGAATGTTGGCCTTCATTGCTAGAGGGATTGAATTTAGGAGTAGGTTTAGGTTATGATGTACAAGGTATTGTTGAGGCTGCCTCTGGAGGACTGCATGCTGTTCTGGTCTCTTAATTGAGGAAGGACATACTGGCTTTGGAGACAGTGCAGAGGAGGTTCACCAGTTTGATTCCAGAGATGAAGAGGTTGGTCTATGAGGCAAGAATGAGTCGTCTTGGACTTCACTCACTGGAATTTAGAAAAAATGAGAAGCGATCTTGTAGAAATGTATAAAATTATGAAAGGCATAGATGATTGAGATAGGTAATATGTTCCCCATTGGTGGGCGAGACTAGAACTAGGGGACGTAGACTCAAGATTCAGGGTAGTAGATTTAGGACAGAGATGAGAAGGAACTGCTTTTTCCAGAGGGTAGTGAATCTGTGGAATTCACTTCCCATTGGAGCAGTGGAGGCGACCTCAGTAAATATACTTGGACAAGGTTGGATAGATTTTTACATGGTAGGGGGATTAATGGATATGGGGAAAAGGCAGGGAGATGGAGATGAGCCGATCATCAGATCAGCCATGATCTAATTGAATGGTGGAGCTAGTTCGATGGGCTGGATGGCCGACTCCCGCTCCTATACTTTGTGTTCTTAAGTTCTGTCAAACCAAGACCACCCAGAAACTGGAGGAGCAACGCCTAATTTTCCGTCTCGTCACTCTCCAGCCAGATGGCATCGACATCCAGTTTCTGCTAGTCTTACTCCCCGTTCCCTCTCTCTTCCCCATCCCTCAGATTTTTTAAATCCATCTCTCCACCCCCTACCCTTTCCCTCCATTTGCTGGTGTGCCCGCCTTCCCTTATCCACCTATTACCTCCTGCCTGTGGGACCATGCCCCGTCTGCATCCCTCCCCTCCACCAGCCCCCCACGCACGATTTTGTTTGGGCATCTGCCAACATTTTGCTCTTACCTTGATGAAGGACTCAAGCCTGAAATGTTGGTGATGTATCTTTATCTTTGCTACATAAAGTCCATTGTGTGACCTGCTGAGTTTCTCCAGCGTTGTGTTTTAATTTACTCTGAATCTCATCTGTTCAATCTCTAACCTGGTAGTATTTGACTGTACAGTGTAGAGCAGTGGTTCTCAAACTTTTTCTTTCCATTCACATGCCACTTTAAGTAATCCCTATGCCATCGGTACTCTGTGATTAATAAGGGATTGCATAAGGTGGGATGTGAGTGGGAAGGGAAGGTTGAGAATTATTGCTCTCGACCCAATTGTTACTGAAATATTTTGCTTGAGAAAAATTGTCATTGGCCCATTTCCTTTCGAGTTATGAAACCGTGCACATAACGAGTCAATTAGGTCTGATTAAAACAATGGTTTTCTAACTTTTTCTTTCCACCATTTATACCAACCTTAAGCAATCCCTCACTAATTACAGATACCTCTGGCAAAGGGAATACTGAAAGTGGAATGTGAGTGGAAAGAAAAAGGTTGAGAACCATTGGTGTAGAGGGAGCTTCATCCCATATCAAACCCTTGTTGTATCTGCCCTGGAGTGTTTGAGAAGACAACATGGAGGAGCCTTTGCTCCCTATTGTACTCTCTCTACCCTGGTAGAGTCTGAACAGTGGACACGGAGCTTTGCTTTGTATCACACCCATATTAACCCTGCTACAGGAGTGTGTGGACAGCACAATGGAAAAGGGGCTTTATTTTGTGTTGAATCCATGTTGCCAAATGACAGGAAAGATATCAGTAAAATTAAAAGAGCGCAAAGAAAGTTTACTAGGACACTGCCAGGTCTTCAGGAGTTGAGTTGCAGGGAAAGATTAAACAGGTTAGGATTATTCCTTGGAGTGTAGAAGAATGAGAGGAGATTTGATAGATGTTTACAAAATTATGAGGGGAATAGACAGAGTCAATGCAGGTAGGCTCTTTCCACTTAGATTAGAAGAGATAAATACAAGAGGATGTGGCTTTAGGGTGAAAGGGGACACCTTTTTACTTAGAGAGTGGAGGGAGTGTGGAATGAGCTGCTATCTGACGTGGTAAATGCAGGCTCAGTCTTGTTTTAAAAATAAACTGGATGGATACATGGATGGGAGAGGTCCAGAGGGTTATGGAATAGGTGAAAGTCAGCGGGACTAGTGGTATGATGTTTTTGGTACAGACTAGAAGGGCCGAATGGCCTGTTTTCTGTGCTATAGTGCTCTATGCTTCATGAAATGGTGTTGAGGAACCCTGGCCTTGTATTTTACCTGTACTCTCCCTGTCAAAGGAATAGGTTGAGGGAGCTTCACTCCGTATCGCACCCACATCCTCCCTGCCCCAGGATTGAATGACGGGAGGGTGGGGAAAAAAATCCCGGCACTGCTGGAACAGCAGCACTGCCACTGGTGTGGACACGGGAGAATAGGGAATGGAGACCCAGCGCTGCTCCTCAGAGTCCAACCATCCAATCCTGATGCCAATGACTCCATTTCGATTTTTAATGGCCTGTTAAAGAGGCCAACAGTGTTTGTTTTTATGTGTCCAAGATGGTAGTGCCTGTGTACGAAGGGCTTTGGGCTGTTGGCAACTTCCAGTCAACGGACTCTCACCAGGCTGCGGTCCGCTGGAGACTGGTTCATGGGAACTAGGTTCTGGAACTGGGATGCTAGAGGGTGCTGAGGGCAAGGAGGGCTCCCACAGGGCTCAAAGCTTCCTGGAGCCCGGGTCGCCAATGGATTGAACAGGAGTCCGTGCGGCTGCAGAAGCTGTGGGAGTGCCGGGGGGGAAGAATCCACAGTGGCTCTTAGGGGCAGGAAGAGTGCCAAGGGGAGGCCTTCATAGGCATTGCCCCACTCAATTGTAACCTCCTGCACCCACCCATAGCAATAGGGTCATTAGCGTGTGTCAAGCATCACTAACATGTAGCATCACTAGCCCCTATGCAATTTAAGGAGTGCGTTTGTCAGAGGGACGGTGACGGCGCTGCCGCTGTGCAGTAGGCAGGTAGGCACCACCACTCCCCCTCCCCTCCCCGGCTGAGTGATTTTTCAAGCATCAGAATGAGCTCCCCCACTCCACCTCACGGTTACCCTAATGCCCCCCCCCCCCCCCCCACAAGATTAGGTCTGGCTCCGTCCCTTGCTGAAGGGGCTCCCTTTTGCTTCTCTTTCTTCTATAGTTAGGGGTGCCGGACAATGGTTGTTTGCGGACAAAACTCGAAGTAAGTCATGCATATTACATTGGTAATGCGACAATAAAAGAAACTTTTGGATAAAAATAAACTTCTGAGCCTTGTCCCCTTCCCCCAACACCCCCTCCCCAGTGGCCATGCTGGATGTATCTCAACGGGAGCTGCTGATTGGCTTATCCATTTGCCCAGCCATCACGTGAAGCCACAGGAGCATGACGCATAGCTCAGTTGGATAACTGCCACGGAGTCAGCATTCCATCAAGGAACCTTGGGCTTTGTTTTGATGAATCAATAAAAATGAAGGTTCCTCACTGCCAATTAATTTTTAAGTAATTATTTTGTGAGAGTGTGGTACAATGAATTGAAATGATATTGGTTTTAAGCTAAAGGAATGACTGCCCCTGAGGAGATTAAACATTCACCAAGGCCAGAAAGGTTTGTTTCATTCTGCATTGATTTGTAGCCTCACTATGTACTCAAATGACCTTTAAGACCAGTTACTGCTGAATGCTGGCATTTTATAGTAGAACAGCTAAAGCACATGGACCTACCATTCATACGGGATCTTAAACCAAGCTGGTCTCTTATTAATGGTCCTAGTATTTTGAAGAACTGAGAATCCTCTCAATATATTAACCCAGATCAAAAAAGAGGTGATCTCAAGTCAAGTTTATTATAATTTGCAGTCAAGAGATTGATACTTTTTCACATTCTACATGGCAATGTTCAAAACAGAGACCATTTTAGACAGAATTGGGAACATTTTTGGAAGAAGTAATGGGAATTCAATTTGTGAATCAGCAGTTGCAAGAAAATGTATAGCCGTGACCTGGAAATCGGGTCCGTATTTGGGAATGGAAAGGTGGCACGCGGAAATTCATACAGTGGTCGTATTCTTCTTGAGAAGATTACATATAATTTAAGGAATAAATATGATACTTTTTTTAAAATTTGGTGCCCATTTTTACATAATTTAGTTATCAAATTATAAAAGGTTTTCTCTAAACCTCATGAAACCTAGTTAATTCCTTAGAATAAATAAATAATTCTGAAAAGGGTAAAATTGAGTGAATGGTGGTGACACTTTGGTAACTAGGTATCTTTCTTTCTTCTTCTTTTCTTTATAACTATAATTTCTTCTTTTCTTTCATTCTTTCTTTTTCTTTCCTGTTTTTCGTGGGTTATTATTAGGGAGGAGGGGATTGGTGGGATTTGGGGGTATATAATACATCACGTATAATGGATTTGATATGGTTGTATGATTATTATTTCTTGTATTTTGATATTAATACATGTAGGGAAACAAAAAAAATATTCAAACAAAAAAAAGTTTATTGTCATCTGATTGTACAAGAACAACCTGATGAAACAGTGTCCTCCATGCAAAAACACGACTAGACATAACACAAGTACAGACAGACAATGCATTTGCAGGACAAGTATTCAAAATGTTACAAGCCCAAAGGACCCCAAAACCCAGCACCAATAGACATTCAACAAGACAAGTAGTTTTTAAAACAAAAGTTATTTTTAATCAACTTTAAACATGAAAATAGAATCAAACTTTAACTGATCTCTGTACTTAACTAACCCAAATGAACCCCCTTCTAATTCTAAGCGCACATGTATGTAATGTGTGTGTAAATTTAAGAAAAGTTCTTTGGTTCACAGTCTAATTTCACTTCTCCTTCTTCCAAGTTCTCTGGATGCAGGCAATCTTATACTGTGCACCAAATTTAGCAGGTATAAAGTTCACCAGGCTTTGGTGCTTGAAAAGTAAATGGTTACTGCTCAGGAAGGTTCTTGTAGGGTTTGCAGAGAGAGATTTGTTGTTCCAGGATTTCCACAACTGAGTTACCACCATTAGTCACCTCAATGCCTCGCTGATGAAACTTGGCCCATCAGAGTTCTCCAGATGGAAACCTCTTTCTTCAGGCTACCACAAAGTTCCTTTCTGTTCCACTTATTCCAAGAGAAACATCAGACAGATAGCACTTCCAGACATCCACTGCTCTGGAACTTTCTGTTTCCAACCAGCTCTTCCTGACTTGTTTCAGCCATGACTGTTCAGTCTCTTTCCAGTGTCACTCACACTAGCTGAGAGGGCTTGTCTTCTCCTCTACCCCCCCCCCCCCTCTCTCCAACTGAGACTGCCAGAAAGCCCATGTGACTCTCTCTCTTGCAAAACCCCCACCTTCTTCAGCAAACAATGGGAGTTCTTCTTGGTCAAGCTGTTGTCTTAGATAAACAAAACCTAGGAGTGACCTTTCTGTGAGTACTTTTTAACAGCCAGTTTGTCTCCTCCAAACAATGGTCATTCATTTCATGACATCATTTCAATTAGCACCTACTTGTGAAATGTGCATAAAAGTCTCCATAGATCCTGCAATGTTACTGAATATGAATTCTTCAGTCTTTCAAATAAGATCTGTTTTAAAACATGTGTTTGTATGTAACCTATTCTAAATCTTACAAATTCACCCAAATATTTATCCATTACAATATACAAATATGGTTTTGTACGTATGAGTGACTGATGATCAATGTGAGCAGTTCCTTTGGTCATTCAGTGTTTTCATTGCCTGTGAGAAGAAGCTGTTCCTCAGCCTGATGGTGCTGGCTCTGATCTCTTCCCCAATGGGAGCAGCTGATGTGTGGGGTGGAAGGCTTTTGCGAGCCCTCTTCAGACCACGATCCCAGTAGATCCCGCTATCTGCTTGCATTGCTGCCTGTGAGAATTTGTTGAGTACAACTTCCCTGCCCAATATCAAGCAACTCCTTCTTGGAAACAGAAAGGCCTGGAAACACTCAGCAGGACAGGCAGCTTCTGTGGAGAAGGAAACAAAGCTGTCGGGAGACACAAGTTAGCTTTAGGTTGCAGAGAGGGTGTGGGGGGGGGGTATCAGGTCAATGGAATATCTCAGTTGAGGACAGGGTTACCATTAGGTATGTTGTGGAGGTAAGCAGAGCAACAGGAAGGAGGAAGAGGTGTAGCTCAGCGGCCCACACAGGCTGCGGGCGGTTGACGACTTTGGGCACCCAAAGTGCTCACACAGACTGCTGGAGACCAGCTCGTGGGAAACACATATTGGAACTGGTGCTGAGGGCACGAAGGGTTCCTGAAGGGCCTTTGGCCACTGAAGGCCTCTTGATCATGTCGGAGGTTTGGACCCGGAGCTCGGGCTGCCGATGACTTGAACTGGAGTCTATGCGGCTGCGGAGGCTGTGGGAGCGTCGGAGAGGAATCCATGGACCCTCGGTGTTTTTATCTCTCTCTCTTATTGTTGGGGGCACCAGGCAATGCTCATGGCCACTCTTTCTTTGCCTTATGGCAGAGAAATGTTGAAGTATATCACACACAGAATATTATATTTTTATGTATTATTATCTGACAATCAAAGGAACTATAAACTGACTTGTATTTTCTATCTTATACCAGCAGTGAGCATCTATCAATAGGTTACTCATTGACTCTACAGTGCTTTGGAAGGCCACGAAGATTCAGAAAGATGTAATGGGCATGCACGGCTTCCGTTTTTGTTGTTTATATTGAGCATGTCAAAGATTTAGCCAAATATTTAGGCTGCAGCTATATTTTGTGGAGAATTTGTATGTCCTTGTGTCTCCCAAAATAATCTTGGAAGCAGTTTCCTTTTTACACTGCAAACTCCTGCAACATTCAGCATCAATCAGTGTGACGTTTTGACCAATTGTACGCTGCCTTTCAATGATCAATGTTCTGTCGTCGAATTGGATGGAGAAAGAGACCAGTACATGCCAGCATCGATGACCTCCCTGCCCTTCTTGTTTCATTCGATTCTCCTCTGTGGTTAGCGCGATGCTGACCCGGGTTCGAATCCCGCACTGCCTGTAAGAAGTTTGTGCATTCTCCCTGCATATGTTTTCCTCCGGGTGCTCCAGTTTCCACCCACCCTTCAAAAACTTACTGGATAATAGGTTAATTGGGGTATTTTGGAGGCATGTGCTCATGGTCCGAATCGGCCTGTTACCGTGCTGTGTGTCCACATCAATGGTTCTCCACCTTTTTCTTTCCACTCACGTCCCACTTTAAGTCATCCCTTTGCCACAGGGGCTCTGTGATTAATAAGAGATTGCTTAAGGTGGGATGTGGGTGGAAAGAAAAAGTTTGAAAACCATTGTTTGAATCGTCCCTCATTGACTCGTTATGTGCAAGGTTTCAGAACTCCAAAGGAAATGGGCCAAGGACAATTTTTATCAAGCAAAATATTTCAGTCACAATTGGGTCTAGAGCAGTGGTTCTCAACCTTCCTTTCCCACCCACATACCACCTTAAGCAATCCCTTAATAATCACAGACCACCATAGGAGCACCAGTCAAGTCTCTGTCAGCTCCCAGAGCAATCCCATCAATCTTATTCCCCCACCTTTCTAAGTAAAATGCAAAGCCACTGCAGGGACTGCAGAGTGTGACGGTATGAGAGGAATTCTCTGCGATCCCAGAATCAGAACGCAGTGAGCAGACATCATCCTTCTGCCTTATTACCAATATGGAAAATGATTTGCAGAGGTTTTGAAAGGTGTCTGCCCTCCTTGTGACTTCATGGTCAGGATAAAACATGGTTTTGATTCTCCTGTCACACCGAATCAGGAAGCGTAGAACTTTTCTAAAAGCTTGGGTTAACTCTCCCTGCTCTGAAAGTGCCAGCACATTCAGCCAAAATTGGGAAGAGCAGGGGGGTGGGGGGGGTGGGGGGGGGTGTGCAGAAACAATGGGAGCTACACGAATGGGTCAATCGTCTAAGGACCTTCCACAGCCTGATAGTTAAGGGCAGTCATCTGAATTCCCTTTCCTTCTATGTCACCTCTATTACAACCTAACCTCTCAGTGTGTGTGTGTGTGTGTGTGTGTGTGTGTGTGTGTGTGTGTGTGTGTGTGCGTGTGTGTGTGTGTGTGTGTCTACCTCTGTGTGTGTGTGGGTATGCGTGTGTATGTGTCTGTATCTGTATGTGTGTGTGTGAGCATATCTGTGTCTGTGTGTGTGTGTGTATCTGTGTCTGTGTGTGTGTATCTGTGTGTGTGTGTGTGTGTGTGTGTGTGTGTGTGCGTATGTGTGCGCGCGCATAGCTGTGTCTGTGTGTGTGCATATCTGTGTGTGTGTGCGCGCGCGCGTGATACTGCATGTGCCTGTACTTCAGCGTCTATGGTTGTGTGTCTACGTTCTGCCTGTTGTATTTGTCCATAAGTGTGTCTTTGTCCGTGCATGTGTGCGCACGTGCATGTCCACTGTCTGAGTTTGTACGTATTTGTCTGTAGGTTCATGCGCATAATTGCTCTGAATATTTGTATGTGTGGGTCTCCAAGCATGGAAAAGAGAAAGCATAAATGAGGGTCAAGAGTCAAGGAATATTTCTGTCCCACTTACTCGATTATATCAAATGCTCAAGTCAGCGGAAAATAATGGGAAGGTCATGTGAATGAATAGAAAACAATAAAGAGAAAAAACAAGAAAACGATGGGGAAGTAATGGTGGGGGGTGGGGGGGGAAGAAAGGGAATGCGGAGAGAAAGAAAATGGAGAAAATAGTAAAGACTGGAAAGTGGGTGACTTCAGAGGAAGAGGTGGTGGGCGGGGGGTGCAGAGGGTAGTCACAAATAGAGAGGGAAAGGAGCAAAGAATCAGAGAAAGATTTAAGCAGTGAGGTAGGGATAAGTCTGGGACCAGAACACTACAGCACAGTAAAGACCTTTTGGCCTTCGATGATGTGCTGACCCATATATTTCTACCAACAAAAAACAAACTCCTTCCTACCTCAACCCTCTAATCTTCTTTCATCCATGGACCTAAGAGTCTCTTAAATGCCCCTAATGTTCCAGCCTCCACCCCCACCCCTGGCAATGCATTCCAGATAACTCTCTGTGTAAAATAACTTACCCCTGATGTCTCCCCTAAACTCGCCTTCCTTCACTTTGTACAGATGTCCTCTGGTGTTTGCTACTCCCGTCCTGGGAAAAAGGCATTGGCCGTCCACCTTATCTACAGCTCTGAATCCTGTCGACCTCCATTAAGTCACCTCTTATCCTTCTTCGCTCCAGAGAGCTCTGCTAAAATTGCCCCAATCTAGGCAACATCCTGGTGAATGTCCTCTGCTCCCCTCTCCATAGCTTCCACATCCTTCATATAATGAGGTGGTTCGTCAATGGGTTGGAGGGAAGGTGCAGAGAGAGGATGGAAATGAAAGTGATGGTGTGAATGAGGGTCAGAGCCCAGCAGGAGGGTGGTGACAGGGGAGGCGGGAAGAACGTGAGGTGAGTGCGCGGATTAGAAGCAGAACTGGGTCTCTCAGCCCTTGGAGCTTGCTCAACCTTCCCTTCCCACCCACACCTCACCTTAAGCAATCCCTTAGTAATCACAGAGCACCATAGGAGGCCATACGCGCGGATTAGAAGCAGGACTAAACCTCTCTGTAAATCTGCATTCCCAACCAGCCCAATAATTTTTTACCCTCTCGTTTAGCAGGTATCCATCTACCTCTGCCTTGAAGGTATTCAGAGATTCAATTTAATTTCCTTTTAGAGGGAGAGAATTCCAAAGACTCACAACATTCTGAGAGGCAAAAGTCCATCTTAACCCGGTTTGAAATGGCTCATCTCTGATTTTTAAACAGTGACGTCCAGCTCC
Source organism: Narcine bancroftii (assembly GCF_036971445.1). Taxonomy (NCBI): domain Eukaryota; kingdom Metazoa; phylum Chordata; class Chondrichthyes; order Torpediniformes; family Narcinidae; genus Narcine; species Narcine bancroftii. The sequence continues at coordinate 59,142,483 of NC_091481.1, read as the reverse complement.
GATTCTCACGTCAGAGGACCCCGGAGACCTCTTAAGTTTCAGGTGAGTCACCCTCCGTCTTTTAATCCAGTTTTGTCGTCATGAGGTAACACACCCATTCAAGATTTCAAGTCTAGTCAATGTTCTCCTCAGCAGCTTCCAAAGTAGATCAGTCCTTCTTTACAAGGTTGCTGCGCAGGTAAGAAAGCTTCATTAGTCGGGGGGTGGGTGGGGGAGGTGGGATTGAGTTCAAGAGCCATGAGGTAATGCGACAGCTCTGTAAAACTCTGGTTAGGCCACACTTGGAGTACTGTGTTCAGTTCTGATCGCCTCATTACAGGAAGGACGTAGAAGCTTTGAAGGGGTTGCAGAGGAGATTTTACCGGTATGTCTCCTGGATCAGAAAACATGTCTGAGGAGGCAAGGTCAACAGGGAGGGCTTTTCTTTTTGCAGCAAAGAAGGATGAGCGGTGACTCGATAGAGGCATAGATCGGATGGAGGGCCAGCACCTTCTCCTGGCGTGGTGGAGGCAGATACCAGAGGACATCTGAAGAAGGTGAGGGTGAGAAAGTTCAGAGGAGACGTCAGGAGTGCATTTTTACATAGAGTGGTGGATTCCTGGAATGCATTGCCAAGGATGGGGGCGGAAGCTGGTAGAAAAGGCACATGGATGCAAGAAAAATAGAGGACTGTGGGTGTGAGGTAAGGAAGATTTAGATGGTTGAGACAGATTATATAGGTCAGAACAACACCATGGGCCAATGGGCCTGTACTATGCTGTAATGCTCTATGTTCTGTAAGGAGTCCATTAATATATTCCATACTCCAACTGGAAAGTCTCACCAGAACCCTACCTAAATGAAACATAACCTCTTTACTTTTGTTTTCATTACCCTGGGAAGAAATGGTAAAGTTTTAGGAATTATTTGTTGCATCTGCATTTGAGGCTTTTGGGCCTCATGCACCAGAATGCCAATGTTTCTCTGCATCTCCGAGCTCTGCAAACCCTCGCCATTTAGTTCACATGATTCCCTTCCAACTTCTTTGAGAAAGGAATGAATAAAGGGAAAGAAGAGGAGATGGTGAATGGAGGAAAACAGAAGAAGAGGGAATGTTAAGGAAGGAACTGGCACACAAGATAGTGGGACTGCAAGGGTAATGCATAGAGTGAATGCAGGCGCTAAAATGGATCTAGGCCACAATGGATGAGTGGCAAAGGAGGGGGAGAAGTTGAATGAGGGAGGAAAGAGAAACAGAGGTGTGAGAGAGAGAAAGGCTGAGATGGAGAGAGAGAAAGGCAGAGAAGAGAAGGGGGAGGGAGAGAGAGACAGGGAGAAAGAGGGAGAGGAGGGGGAGAAAGGGGAGGGGAGACAAAAGAGGGGAGTGGGTTAGAGATATGAGAAGGGGAGAGAGGAGTGAGGGAGAGAGGGGAGGGGAGAGGGGGAGAGGGTTAGGGGAGAGAGGAGAGAGGGAGGGGAGGGGAGAGGGGGAGAGAGAGGGGGCACAAGAGAGGGAGTTAGAGATATGAGGAGAGAGGAGTGAGGGAGAGGGAGAGGGGAAAGAGAGAGGGGACAAAAGAGGGGGAGAGGGTTAGAGATATGAGATGGGGTGAGGGAGAGAGAGGAAGGGGAGAGGGGGAAGGAATAAGGGAGAAAAAAGGATATTGAGAATGTGAATGAGAAAGGAGAAATGTGAATATGAAAAGGAGAGATGGAATGGAGGAGGGAAAGGGGCAAGAGAAATAAAGAAAATTAAAGAAAGCTGAGGAGAGAGAATGAGTGAATGGAGCGGGAGAGGAAATAGGGAACATGAATGAGAGAGAGGGGAAAGGGAGAATTCACGAAAAAGTGAAGGAGAAGATGAGGGGGTGGTTGAGTTGGTGGAAAACGGAGACGGTGAATAGGGGAGAAGATTGGAATGTGAGAGGAGAGGAGAGAGGTGAATAGAGAATGTGTAAGCAAGGTGAAAAGGAGAAAAATGAGGAGAGCAAAGAGAGAGAGAAAAGGCGGAAGAGAGGGAGATGAATGTGAGGGAGGCGAAGGGGGACAAAACATGAACAAGCAGGGAATGGTATGAATGAAGGAGATAAAGGAGAGAATGTCAAGAGAGAATGTGAATGAACGAAAGGCAGGTGACTGTGAGTGAGAGACAGAGGTAGACATGAATGAGCAAGGAGAACCTGTGATTAAGGAGACAGCTGATTCAGACGACAGGAGAGGGAACAGTTTGGTGACTCTTCACTGTCACAGTTTAACCCCTCTGCGTAACGCAGCTTCCCCTGTCTCGGGTAATAGATGGCTTGCCTTGTTACACTTGGCTGCGATTCCTATCCTGACGCAGCTACAGGGACTCTGTCTGGGCTGTGATAGGGTTGAGGGTGCAGGTTAGTGCCTTAATATGACCAAATCATTCCCTTTGTGCATGTGGGAGGGGGCTGGCATTGCACCACTGATTGTTCTGCACTGGAACAGAAAAACACAAGACAGCAGATCCTTCTCTGCAAAGGGCAAGCACAGCAAAGCCAAGTTTAACGTTTCATTGAAACCTTTTCTCAATAAACAATGGGGTGGTGGGGGGGGAAACTTTATCTTAACCTTTCCCTGGGAGTGTGCAATGAGCAGGGAGATCGATCCAACATCCCACTAGTTTTTAAAAAATCTGCTGAATAAGATAATGAAGGTCCTTCGAGAATCGCATTGGTGCAGTGTCAGTATCACGGGCAATCACTTGGCTCCCAGCACCAGATTGCTTCTGATTAATCGCAAAGCGTCAATGGACTTCCCGTCACCCTGGAGAAGCTTCGGGGTTGCTGCCTCATGCAGAAAATCCCACAGACAGCTGAGAGAAACACTAGACTGTGGAATAACGTTCAGAAAATGCAGGGGTAAAGTCTACCTCGCTCGCATTAAGTGAAATCGCGAAAGTCTGCCGACACTGTGATTGTAGCAGAAACACCAGAATGCTGGAGGAACTCAGCAGGTCTTGCAGCCTCCAGAAGAGGTCTTTTTTAAAAATTTAGACAGACAGCACGGTAGCAGGCCATTTCGTCCCATGAGCCTGTGCCGGCCAATTTACACCCCAATAACCTTCACTCCCGGTATGTTTTTATTTAGAACGGTGGGAGGAAACCAGAGCCCATGGAGAAAACCCACGGAGACACAGGAGAATGTACAAACTCCTTACAGACAGCGCGGGATTTGAACCCTGGTCCTGATCGCTGGCGCTGTAAAGGTGTTGCTTCACCAACCTTTCCACCCTAAAGATATAAATTTTACATTATTAGACCTAGAGCATGGTAACACACACAGATGTCTATAAAAATACCACCTGAACATCCTCATGCACTGCCTTAGGGTTACAAACATTCACCCCAGAGGACAGGAGAGGGGTTGCTTTAACATTCCTTTGCAGCCATTTAAACCTGTGCTGCTCAATTACTGTAAATATTCATGTATAATGCAAAAAAGTATGTATTGAAATTCGAGCTCAAAGTTGGGGGGGGGGTCATATTATACACGTGGTTATTATTTTAACAATTTTTTTCTCCCAGGTTTAATGATAAGTAAGGTTATTAACAGCCGTCTACATTGACAGCAGCGCAACTCAGGCGGGCGTGGTGGGAGAGAGATGGCAACACGACTCGGGTGGGCAAGGGGAGGGGTGGTCGTATTATATATGGAGGTAAAATTTTTCTCCCTTTTTCCCCTCAAAAGTTATACACAAAACGCATTATACACGAATATTTACGGTACATCCAACTGACCTACAACCCCGTGGATTTTGGAGGAAACCAGAGCCCCTGGAGGGAACCCCCACAGACACGGGGAGAATGTAGAAACTACTTTCAGACAGCTCTGGATTCGAGCCCAGGTTGCTGGCAATGTAATAACGTTGTGCTAACCATGCCACCTAATCGACTTTTGGGGCCTGCGCCCTTCTTCAAGGTATTTTTATTATTTTAAATTTTTAGAAATGTAATCTTGGCCCGATGAGTCCGTGCCACCCAATGACACCCCACTGACCTACACCCAGCACGTTTTTGAATGGTGGGAAGACCCCCTGGAGGAAACCCACACAGACATAGGGAGAACGTGCTATCCCCTTACAGACATCTTGGGATTCATACTTCGGTCCAGTCCCGATTGCTGGCACTGTAAAGGCGTGGTGCTGAATGCTATGCCTACCGTGTGAGTAAAAGCAGGCAGGGGCCTGAACTAAAAGGCTGGTGAAAAAGGGAAGAATGGCCAGGGGGAGGCGTGCAGACCAACAGATGGAAAGTGCTCATTGGATCTGATGAGAGGACAGGAGAGGAAAAAGGTTGGGGGGAGGAGGAGGTTCATTTTTGGGTCTGTGAAAGGAGACAGAGGGAACGATGGGGTGGGGGGAGAAGTTAATGTTCATGCTATCCAGTTGGAGGGGGCCCAGACAGAACATGAAAGGTTGCTCCTCCAATTTCCGAGTGGTCTCAGTCCGGCAGTGCATGAGACCATGGGCGGACATGTCGGCAAGGGAATGGGAATGGGGAATTGAACTGGTCTCCTGCTCAATGAGGACAGGATTCCTTCTGTTCTTACCCAGACTCCATGTCCAACACATCCATCCTCTGCCATTTCTACCACCTACTACATCACCCCACCACCAGACGCATCTTCCCTTCTCCTCTCTCCGCCATCCGCAGGGAGTAACCTCTTCCTCCATGACTCCCTCGTCCACTCCTCCCATCCCACCAACCCCCCCCCCCGCTCCCTCCCTTGTCACCTACCCCTGCAACCACAGGAGATGCTGCACTTGCGCCCACACCTCCTGCCTCGCCACCATCCGGGGGCCCCAAGCAATCCTTCCAAGTGAAGCGACTCTTCTGGAGAAACTTTTTTTAGCAGGTCAATCAGTGTACTTTCAAGAGCAAAGATACATAATCAACGTTTCAGGCTTGAGCGAAATGTAGGCAGGCACCTGAACGAAAGGGTGATTGGGGTGAGGGGCAGGGGGAGGACCGCAGTCCCAGAGGCAGCAGGTAATAGGTGGATAAGGGAGGGAAGGCACACCAACAAACAGGGGGAAAGGGGATGGGTCTGTGAATGGGGAGGGAAGGGGGTAGAGAGCTAGAGGGATAGGGAAGAGAGGGAGAATGGGGAGTAGGCGAGTCCAAACTGCCCCTGCCTGTGGGACTGGATATTTTGTTCAAGCGCCTGCCTAAAATTTTCTCGTACCTTGCTGAAACGTTGGTGATGTACCTTTATCTTTGCTACATAAAGGACACTGTTTTTCCTGCTGAGTTTCTCCAGCGTTGTATGTCTCCTTCAACCATGGTGTCTGCAGACGTTCATGTTTTTACTTCACTCGTGAACCTGCAGAAGTTATCTACTGCTCCCACTGTGGTTTCCTCTACTTCAGGGAGACTGGACGCAGACCGGGAGATCGGTTCGTGGAGCTCCTCGGCTCCGTCCACCGTAAGAGAGTGGATCTCCCTGTAAATTCGCAAAAATATATCATATTTATTTCTCAAGTGATACGTGATTTTCGCTAAAGGAATACAGCTTTGTATTTCTCCATTCCTAAATGTAAATCCGATTTTCAAGTCACTGCAATGCATTTCCTCACTACTGCTAAAGTTTCATTTGATAAATTCAGCTTAGGTTGTGTTCCTTCTGTATTCCCCAATAAAAATAAATCTGGGTTTAATGGGAACACTGCAGCTGTAAACCTGTTCTAAAAATCCACCAATGTCCGCCCAAAAGGGAATCCTTCTTCCATAACGTGAAATGACTATACAAGATCTGTTTTGTTCCAATGTAATGGAATGCAATGCTCCAGGGAATCCAAGGAACATACTATTTCTTTTTTCCTTTTCATTATTTTTTTCTCCCTTTCACTCTATATATACCTTTTGTATACATATATATTCATCTTTTATAAGGGTGGTGGGGATTGGGAAGGGAAGGGGATATAACCATCATGTAATGAATGAAATTCTCTTCAATTTAAACACTCATTGGACTGATAAGGATTTACTAATTACATGTATGGAAAAGCTTCTAAATAAAATATTGTAGCCCCACACCTTCGTGGCGTGGCCCACCCTATGTGGCGAGCGAACTGGCCCCAGCAGTCACGGACGGGAAAGCAAATGAGGGCATCTAGTGGGGTTTTGGATGCGGGGCGAGCCTCGCACTGGAAGCCCACGTCACTTCCACCCCACTGGATGCGGAAGGGGCGCAGGTGTGCTGGAATCACGGGTTTTGGTTTTGAGTAAAAGAGTTCACACTGAGACATCCACTGGACCTGACTAATTTCCTTCACGCTTCTTACTTCAACACAGCCAACCTCTATTGCTCGTTGTGGCCCACCACCACAATATTAAAAAAAAAAGAGAGTAGGAGCTTTAGTCGACGTCAGTGGTTTTCAAACCTTTTCTTTCCACTCACATCCCACCTTAAGCAATCCCTATACCGTAGGTGCTCTGTGATTAGTAAGGGATTGTTTAAGGTGGGATGTGGGTGGAAAGAAAAAGTTTGAAAACCACTGCTTTTATCGTCCTTCATTGACTCGTTACGTGCACGGTTTCAGAACTCCGAAGGAAATGGGCCAATGACAATTTTTCTCACGCAAAATATTTCAGTCACAATTGGGTCCAGAGCAGTGAATCTCAACCTTTCCACCCACACCCCACCTTAAGCAATCCCTTACTAATCACAGAGCCCCAGTGGCCTAGGGATTACTTAACGTGGGATGTGAGTTTAGGGGGCAATTTGAAAACCACTGATCCATGGCATAGGGATCACTTGAAGTGGTCTGCGAGGGGAAAGAAAAAAAGTTTGAAAAACCACCGGTCTACGTGCGACTAACTCGTGGCAGGTTAGCGTAGTGGTTAGTGCAGTGCTGTTCCAGCACCAACTCCCAAGTTCTGAATCCGGCGCTGTCTCCCATGATTCTGCGAGTTTCCCCCGGGTTTTCCTCCACATTCCAAAGACCTATGGCGTCATAGGTTAATCAGTCACATGGGTAGTGTGGACTCATGAGAATGGAGGGGCCTGTTTTCATGCTGTGTCTCTAAATTTAAAGGTACAGGGTTATTTAAGTGACCAAAAAGTGAATAATATTTTGCTTGACTCCCAGCCCTGAAATGTTTTGGAACCGGAGCCTTGACAATCAGCAGTCCCTGATATGCTGACACAAGCCTTTGGTGCAAAGGAGTAAAGGCATCATTAGTTGTCAAATGATCGAATCATCTTGTATCTGGCCCTTCTCCAGAGGATTTTTTTTTTCTCCATTTGTTTTTGCAGTCCTTACATGGGCTGGAGTCTGATGAATGTCAGAGGGTTGTCAAAGTTCCAAAGTTCCAGAAGATCCAGGTTCCCAGCAGATGGATGCCGAGGATCCGAGGGTGACTGATTACAGCAGGGAGAAAAAGCCATTCAGCCCACAAGCCTGTGTGAGTGGGCGACCCCTCCAGCTGCTGACTTGGCCCTTTCTGTGAAATATTTTCTCCAACAAATGCCAGAGGCATGGGGCAAAGCGTTTGCATTTAGAGCAGGTCTTCAGTACAACCCTAGTGCATTGCAAAGACCAGTGATATTTGCTTCGCAGTAAATTGCCCCCAGTTTTGCGTGAGAAGTGCAATTTGGGTTGATGGGAATGGGGATGGGGGAGGAGGGGAGAGTAAACTCGGATTAACCCTTTGGCCTCTAGCCATTTTTAACCTTTCATAATAGATACTCTGGACTGGGTCCATGGGTAAACTACAGTACAAACTGTACAAACCACCAGATGGCAAGGTACATAACCAGTAGGTGAGATTCAAACAAGAGGTTAAGCGGGAAAGGGGGAAAGTTTCAGGGAAACATGAGGGGGAACTTCTTCACTCAGAGAGGGCTGGGAGTGTGGAATGAGCTTCCAGCGGAAGTGGTGGACTCAGGCTCGATTTTCACATTTAAGGGAAATTTGGACAGGGAGAGGTATGGAGAGTTATGGATTGCCTGCAGGTCAGTGGGACTAGGCAAGTAACAGTGGTTCAGCACTGACTAGAGGGGCCGGTGGTCTGTTTCTGTGCTGTAATTATTCTATGGTTCAGTCCCGGAAAACCAGGACATGGAGCATACGCACTTGTTTGTAGTCCCGAAAACCAGGACACATAGTCCAAAGGGTTATTGTACAGTACCACCCCTAGTATCCGACAAACATGGGGATTGGTAGCTGCCAGACAAGTGAATTTTCCGGTTGTTTGAGATAGCATGTTGCAAGATTGGCAAACTTATGGCGAGGCGCTCCAATCTTCAACTTCCATATTTTGAGCTATTTATTTTCCGCGATTATATTGCCGGTTGCTTGAATTCCAGGGATTTTGCTGCGCATTCTTTTGGATAGTCATTGAGAATCCAGTCATCCAAAGGCCCTTAGCCATATAACTCCAATGTGTCTCTTGCCATGTGTCAAAGACATGCTGGTTGGCTAAATGGTGGCTGTAATTCACTTTAATCAGTAAGAGTTGGGGAAAGATGTTGGGAATTTGAACGAGAAATAGTTACAGGGAAAGAGAACTGATTGGGTTAGATACTGGAAAAGAAAACTCAGAGGACCAAATACTGCTAAAAATATAATTGAAATTAAATTCCAATACTATTGGAAACATGTCCAACAACTTGGTGTATATTTGCAGAGCTGAGTGCTACAATATCACGATATTGGATTAACGTCAAGAGATCACAATGAATCTGAATTCATTACCTGACCATGCAGTTGGGGAATTTAAATTCAGTGAATGTAGATATAAATAGCTTAAAAATACAGAAGTTTAAAAATTGCCAAGCCTCGCCAAGCACGGTAGCAGGCCCTTTCAGCCCACAAGCCCATGCTGCCCGATTAACCTACAACCCAAGTATGTTTGATGGGTGGGAGTAAACCAGGGGTGAATGAACAAACTCATTCAGACAATGCTGGATTTGATCCCGGGTCGCTGGTGCGGTAACGGTGTTGTGCTACGCTAACTGTCCTACACTTGGGAATAAAAAGCTGGTGTCAATAATATAGGCCATGAAACTAGAGCATTGGTCATGAAAACCCACTTGGTCCCACTTTAGGGATGGAAGCATTCACATCTACTCTTTTGAGATTGGTCATGACCAGAATTAACATGTCCCTAAGTAAAGATCTGGACCTACTTTATCTACCATGGCAAAATCTCCTCAGCACATGCAATATCTCTGGCTCTCCACTCAGCACTGGATCACCTAGATGACACTAACAAGTGCATCAGGCTACTTTTCATTCACTACAGCTCAGCTTTCAACACCATCATACCCTTGGATCTGACCCACAAGATCCAAAACCTGGGCTTCTACACTTTCTTCTTCATCAGAAGACCACAGTTAGTACAATGTCTCCTCCTCACTGACAATGAACAAAGGTGCACATCAAGGATGAGTGCTTCGCCCACTGCTCTACTCCTCCTACACCCCTGACTGTGTGGCCCGGCAAAATTCAAATTCCACCTACAAATTTGCCGATGACTAAACATAGTCAGAAGAATCACAGACGACCAGGAGGGAGCATCCAGGAGTGAGATAGATCAGCTAGTTCAATGGTGTCTCAGCGCCAACCTTGCGCTTAACGTCAGCAAAACTAAGGAGATGATTGAAAACTTCAGGAGGTGGAAATCAGGACACAAACCAGTGGAAAGGGTTAAGAACTTCAAATTCCTGGGTGTCAACATCTCTGAAGATCATCCTGGGGCCATCATGAAGAAGGCTCGCGGGCAACTATACTTGGTGAGGAGTTTGAGGAGGTTTGGTCTGTCCCCGAAGACCTGCGAATTTCTACAGGTATACTGTGGAAAGCATTCTGATTGGTTGAAGGTGCCAATGCACAGGATGGGAAGAGACTACTTAGAGTTGTGAACTTGGACAGTGCCGTCATGGTCATTAGTCTCCACTCCATTGAGGCGTCTTAAGAAAGAGGCCTCTATCCTCAAGGACCCTCATCACCCAGCCATGCCCTCTTCACATTGCTACCATCAGGAAGGAGGTATAGGAGCCTGAAGACAAACATCCAAAGGCACAAAACAGGTTCTTCCCCTCCGGCATCAATTTCTAAATGAACAATGAACCACATTTTCTCTTCTTTTGCACTAATTTATCTATCAACCTATCCATCCATCTATCTATCCATATACTTGCCACAAATGTAACAGAATGTATCACAGCTGTTGCAACATTGACAAGACATTTCTGCTGCACTGAATCGTCCTGAAGACAATAAATGTTATTGTTACTTACACTTACTATGCTATTGGCTGAAGAACATGTGCTCAATCTCTATAAATGTAATGCACAGCATCTGTATATGTGAGCTGCTTTTACAGCCTGTCTGCATCTATCCTAACTAAGCATGCCCAGAGCATGCTTAGCACCCTCACTGAGTGCATGCCCAAGCTTGCTTGGACTGACCAAAACAGCTGGCTTTGTAGGCAATAACCTAGTAGACTTAAAATATGACAAGGAATCAGAAGAATATCTTAAAAACAGTACGTGATAGGAAAATTTTAAGGTGATGTTCGTGATCAGCAGCCCAAAATCCATAATACACATCTAAAAGGAAGCAAAGTATTCGTTGTCCAGTGCTATTGCAGAACAGTGCTTGACTGGACAGCTAAGGGGTTAATGACATTCCTCCAATAAATTGATTGTCGCTAACCACCTGTTAAATGCGGACCAAAATCCCGCAGAAAAAAAAAGAGGCAATTGATTTCTGCTACACGTGAAGGTGTGCTTAGTTCAATAAATGAAGCCTTGATTCTCACTGCGGACTAAAGTGTTGGTGTATAGATCAAGGACTGCATTCATCCCATCCCCCTTCTCAGCTCCCTATTCCCCAGTTACTGCAGAATTAATCATTGCTGCCGTGCTTGGGTTGTAATTCATTGCCTTCCAAGAGATAGAGCCTTATCAGACTTGTATCATTTTCTAGTGTGTAGAGTGTGGAGCAGGAAACAGAGCTAGGATTTTATGAGTCTGCTTGATAGGCTGTGTTGAGGAAGGCAATTCTGTGGCTTTGTAGAGGAGAGAGAGAGAGAGAGAATGAATGTTCGAAGTGTTCCTGCAAAACAGCATGAACCACTGGCCGTGCGCAGTCTTAAAGGGGTGCCCACACCTCGCAGGGAGAATGAACGGGCCGCAGTGGAACAGCTGCATTGCCTCTGATCAGAGTACATAGCTGAGCTGAGCTGAAGGCTGAAGGCCTGCCCCACAGGCTGACACTGAGCATTATGTCATGGCAACTCGATGTCGGAGAGACTATGCATTTTGGATGAGGTCTTAGACAAGACTCTGAGTTTTAATTTCCCACGGAATTCTGCTACAAAGTTTTGATTCATAGAATATATCATGACCACTGTTTCCATATTTATTTGCTATTGCTCTCTGGAGAGGGTTGCTGCTTCTCTCTTTCTCTATCTCCCTCTGTTTCTGTCTCTCTCTTCTCTCCCTCCCTCCCCCTCTTTCTCTTTCTCTCTCTCCCTTTTCTCCTCCATTTGATTGGCTGAGTATGTCCAATATGTTCTCTTGATCTTTACTAAGTCGATTGTCTTGTTATTTATTTCATGGCTCTGTGGGCAGCTTGCTGAGCATACCTTGACTGTCCCTTGCCGTGATCATACCTCATAAGGTACATTGACACAGGCAGATGTAAATGGCCGAAGACAAGTGCTATCTCTACCAAAACCTCTCTCCGCTCAATGCCGATCTTCATCAGTTTAGACCGGAGCCAGTTCTCACTGGGTGCACTAACACATCGCCTGTGTTTCTGTAACGCACGCTTAAAGTCTGGACTTGGTGGGTTCGTTCTGGGAGCGTGAATATAGCCCTCCAAGACTTAGCTTGCATCCCCCAGCACCCATCCCCAAGAACACACCAAAAAAAAACACTGCCCATATCCAGGGATAAATATATTAACCTCAAGCAGTTAGATCAAAGGGGTGGTTGATCGAGAGAGCACAGTGTATGTCAGCTGGCAGCTTATTCCAAACTCCCTCTTCCCTCTGTTGAAAGAAGTTCCCCCCTAAACTTTTCCCCCTTCGCCCTGACATATTAACTGCCTGATCACTTTCTGCAGATGCAGCCTGTCCGGGTGAGTACTTCCAGGAGTTTTTATTTTGATCTCAGATTTCTAGCTGGGATCTGGACCAGCTGGAAAAATGGGCTTCAAAATAGCAAATGGAGTTTAATACAGTCAAGTGTGAGGTGTTGCACTTTGGACGGACAAACCAAGGTAGGACATACATGGTGTATGTCCAGGCACAGTGGAATGCAGTAGAAGAATATAGAAAGTGGTGATAGGGTTGCAAAGAGAATTTTTGGCACATTGGCCTTCAAATATCAAAGAATTGAGTATAGGAGTTGGGATCTTATGGTAAAGTTGTTGAAGTCTTTGCTGAAGCCAAACTTGGAGCATTGAGTCCAATTTTAGTCACACAACTACACGAAAGAAAAAATAAAATTGAAAGAGTGCAGAGAAGATTTACTAGGATGATTCTGGGATTTTTGAGGAACTGAGTTGCAGAGAAAGGTTAAACAGATTAGGATGTTATTCCCTGGAGCAAAAAAGAATGAGGCAAGATTATGAAGGGTACAGATAGAATAAATGCAAGATGGTTTTCCCACTGTGGGTAGGTGAGATACAAACTAGAGGACATGGGTTAAGGGTGAAAGGGGAGACATTTGGGGGGATCGTTAGGGAGGATTTCTTCACAGACAGAGACGTGGGAATGTTGAACGAGTGGTGAAGGCGGGCTCAACTTAAACACTTAAGAAAGGTTTGGACAGGTTCATAGATGGGAGGGCTATGGAGGGATATGGATTGGCAGAGGAAGAGTTTGGCACAGACTAGAAGGGCAGAAGGGCCTATTTTCTGTGCTGTAATTGTTCTAGGGTTCTGTGGTTCATTTTATCCCTCATCAGAGAGCAATCGAGCTATCAAATTAATCCCATCCTGCTCTTTCTATTCACCACTGCGTTGCGGATATTACTCTAACGCCAGCATTCCTGATCACCCCCCCCCCCCCCTCCCAAATGACTGAGGTGGCTAGGATTTAGCCAGTGGAGTCACACATAAACCAGACTGGGGAAGGACTACAGATTTCATCCCCTTGGCTGAACAAGGCCCAAAATGCTATGAGGACAAGTATTTCATTTAAAAATCCAGTTTTAAAAAATTTTATAATGTAAATTCCCCAGCAGCTGTTGTAGGATTTGAATTCATTGCTCTAGATCAGTGGTCCAAAACACTGGTTGTTAATTCAGTAAATTAACCAATACACTGACATATTCCATGCAGATTTTTCTTTCAAAAGAAAAAAAATTGTTAAGAGAGCAATAATTGTGACAACATGAACCATGGAGACACGTGTAGAAGTACACTGCAGTAAAAACCCAATGCTGGAGAAACTTAACAGGTCAAACAGTGTCCTTTATGTAGCAAAGGTAAAAATACATCACCGACGTTTCGGGCTTGAGCCCTTCATCAGGGTGTGAAAAAATGTCGGCAGGCAACAAAAGACTAGGAGGAGGTGTGGTCACAAAGGCAGGAGGTGATAGGTGGAGAAGGGAAGGAAGGAGGAACAGCGGCGATCAAGGGGAGGAGGGATGGTTGGGTGAAGGGAGAGAGTTGAACTGGAAAGTGGATGGGAAGAGGGCAGCAGGTTAGCAGAAACCGGTGTACAAGTATACTTCTCATTTAGAGGAGAGTGGAGATAGCTCTGTGCATCACAGCAAAACTACCCCCAACCATCAGGAAATTCTACGGGGAACACTGCTGTAGAGAGCAGCAGCAATCATCAAGGATCCACACTACCCAGCACACACACTCTGTCCTCCATCAGGAAAGAGGTGTAGGTGCAGCAAGACTCGCGCCACCAGGTTCAAGAACAGTTGCTCCCCTCCACCATCAGACACTTAAACAACAAATTTAAATGGAGGATGGGAACCAGAGAAAATAGAGTAATGGAGGAGGGAAAAGAGGATGAGAAAATTGCATGCTCTGTTAGAAGTCAACGGGATTCACATGGTGGAAATTTTCTAAAGTGCATCAGTGCAAGGAGTATTGTAGGAAAGGCAGGTGAGCTTGGAGCATAGATTGGAATGTAGAATTATGACATTAGTGAGACTTGGTTGCAGGAGGGGCGGGGCTGACGGCTCAATTTTCCGGGCTTCTGCTGCTTTAGACACCGACAGAACAGAGGGATGAAAGGGGGAGGAATGTCAATGCTCATCAGGGGAAATAACACAACTGTGCTCAGGCAGGACAGACCAGAGGGCTCGTCCACTGAGGCTATATGGGTGGAGCTGAGGAATGGGAAAGGTATGACCACGTTCATGGGATTGTATTATAGTCAACAAGAATTGAAGGAGCAACCCTGTAGAGAGATAGCAGTCAGCTGCAGGAAACACAAGAACAAAAATAAGAAATAGGAGCAAGAGTCGGCCATTCAGCCCGTCGAGCCCGCTCCGCCATTCAATGAGATCACGGCTGATCTGATCACTGACTCAACTCCACTGACCTGCCTTTTCCCCATATCCCTTAATTCATTTTTTTTGTAAAATCCTAACTTAAATATGTTTAATGAAGTCACCTCAACTCTTTCCCTGGGCAGGGAATTCCACTCTCTCTGGGTAAAACATGTCCGTCTTAAATCTACTCCCCTGAATCTTGAGGCTGTGTCCCCGAGTTCTGGTCTCACCTACCAGTGAAAACAATTTTCCTACCTCTATCTTATCCATCCCTTTCATAATTTTATGTTTCTCTAAGATCTCGTCTCGTTCTTCTGAATTTGAGTGAGTATAATCCCAGCCTATTTTGTCTCTCCTCGTAGGTCAACCCCCTCATCTCCAGGATCAACCTAGTGAATCTCCTCTGGACTGCGTCCAAGGCCAGTATATCCTTCCTCAAGTATGGAGGCCAGAACTGCACACAGTGCTCCAGGAGCGGCCTCACCGGTACCTTGTACAGTTGCAGCATGACCTCCCTGCTCCTGAATTCAATTCCTCTGCGATGAAAGCCAACATTCCATTTGCCTTCTTAATAATCTGCAACCCAACTTTTTGCGATTCATGCACAAGCCCTCCCAAGTCCTTCTGCACTACAGCATGCCGCAGTCTTCCACCATTTAAATAATAATCTGCTCTTCTATTTTTCCTACCAAAATGGATGACCTCACATTTACTAACAAAAAGTTGGAGGGAGTCCAGAAATGGTTCTCCAGGTTGATCCCGGAGATGAGGGGGTTGACCTATGAGGAGGGACTAAATCGCCTAGGATTATATTCACTTGAATTCAGAAGAACGAGAGATGTTATAGAAACATATAAAATTATGAAAGGGATGGATAAGATAGAGGCAGAAAAATTGTTTTCACTGGTAGGTGAGGCCAGAACTAGGGAACACCGCCTCAAGATTCAGATTCAAGACTATCAAGAGTAGATTTAAGATGGAGATGTTTTTCCAAGAGAGTAGTGAATCTTTTTTAATTCTCTGGCCAGGGAAGCAGTTGAGGCAACTTCATTAAATATATTTAAGGTTCAGTTAGATAAATTTTACATAAAAAAAGAATTAAGGGGGGATATGGGGAAAAGGCAGGTAGGTGGATATGAGTCAGTGATCAGATCAGTCGTGATCTCATTGAATGGCAGAGTGGGCTCGACGGGACAAATGGCCAACTCCTGCTCCTATATATTATGTTCTTATGTTCATTGGCCATTCAGGAATCTGATGGCAGAGGGGGATCAAGCTATCCTTATGCTGCGGAGTGCTCGCCTTCAGGTTCCTGTACCTTTCACCTGCTGGTAAAAGGGTGATTGACCATCACCAGAGGTCCACTCTAGCCTCTGATTGCACAGCCCGGCGACACAGTTTTCATCGGTCGGTCTCTTCCTTCGAGAACCCATGCAGGGCTGGCCTTGAGGACAAAAGGAAATGGGTGAGGAACCGTGACACCGCAGCACTGAACCCAGAGCAGAATTTCCCTCTGCGGCTGGGCACATCTGTCCCACATTGGCCTCGTCAGCCACCAGCGGGCCAGCAGCGGACGTGGGCAGGCCCCTTCCTAAATCTTCGATCGCGAAGCCAAGCCATAAAAACTGTGAAGAGGTCACGGCCTGGGTGGTGGGGGCCCTTGAGGATGGAGGCTGCTTTCTTAAGTCACCACCTCTTGTAGATGTCCTCAGAGGAGTGAAGACTGGTGCCCCAGATGCCACTGGCGAAGATCACAACTTTGGAGTATTTTCCTGTCCTGTGCATTGGGTAGCTCCCTACCAGTCAGAATGCTCTCTACCCCTGTAGAAATTTGCGAGAGTCTTTGGTGACACACCAAATCTCCTCACACTTCTCACGAAGTATAGCGAGCTTTCTTCATGACTGCCTCGGCATGGAGGCCCCTCGCTAGCTAGTCTCAGTTGCTTGGTTTGGCTGCGCTCAGCTACAGCTGCCTGTCATTGCCATGAGGAGTTGTTGTGCCTTGCTGTGATTTATTCCTCCAGTGTCATTGCTTTCGATTTTCTCTGTTCTCACAGAGTAAATAATTCACTCAGCCTGTCAGCTGAACGCAGCTCCAAGATGTTGGATGCATGAGCGATCAGTGTCTTAGACAGAGGTACACAATGTACACAGAAGCGTGACCATGTGTAGCTGGTGCTAGAGGGAAAACCATTACACTAGTGGTATCACACTGAACGAGCACTGAATGAACCATACTTGCAAGGGAGATTGGCTGGAATCTGAGGGAGGGGTGATTTTATAAAGAATGTTGGGGCCTCAGAATTGAAGGTTGAGGGCTTCAGGGATATGCATATGGAATAAGTAATTCCCCGGAGTGATGCAGGTTGGAATCTAATTGAGGGGTTCAGGGTTTGTAGTTAGAATAATGGATTGTGAAAATGAGTTCGAATCTAATCAAAGGATTTTGGAAATTGGGGCTCTGGCTAGAATATTGTGTTCAGTTCTGCTCACCTCATTACAGGAATCTATGAGGTGAGTGTAGAGGAGATTTACCAGGATGCTGCCGAGAATGCAAAATAAATCTCATGAGGCAAGGTTTAGGGGAGACATCAGAGGTCAGTTCTTTTACACAGAGAGTGGTGGGTGCCTGGAATACATTGCTAGGGGAGGTGGTGGTGGAGGCTGGAACAATAGGGGCATTTAAGAGACTCTTAGACAGGTGCATAGATGAAAGAAAAATAGAGGGTTATGGGGTAGGAAGGGCTTAGCTTTAAAAAAAAATGTTTGCAGGGGTCAGCACAACATCAAGGGCCGAAGGGCCTGTACTGTCCATGCTAGTCAAAATAGACCTTGGGGCTAACCCTTCAATGCCTCATCCAACCATAGTAAAACCCCTGGTATCCGGCACCTATTGAGTTTGCCAGTTAAGTGAATTTTGATTGGGTTTTGGGTGTTTGGCCTACTAACGGCAAGGAGCACCAATTTTAAGCTTCCGTATTTTTTACCAATTTATTTCATTTATTTTTTCTGGTTGCTTGAGGCTGCTGGTTGCTCGAACTTTGGATAACAGGGGTTTTACTGTACATTCCACAGAGCTGAGGATTTCTACCTCCAACACTCCAAACCCCACTACTTATTCATTGAATCCATTTTCTCATCTAAACCTTCCATCAATGAACTGAAATACATGGCCACTAGCGGGTTTTCTGGTGAAGAAATAGGTTGGTTCTCTTTTTAAAGTCCAATTCAAGGTCTAGGCCTCTCACGGTTCCATTCAATTCATAATTCCTATGAGTCTGTGAGTGAAGTCAATGAATCAAGACCTGCACCAGAGACCTAAGTGCAAATATCTATCCCACCAGCCCATTGGTAGGCACTGGGTTTGGAATAAGTTGTCAAATCAATCCCCTGTGGTCTTTTAGGGCGGCTTGGTTGGTGTAGTGGTTAGCGCAATGCCTTTACAGCACCAGCGATCAGGACAGGACCAGGGTTCGAATCCCACACACTGTCTGTAAGGATTTTGTATACTCTTCCCGCATCTGCGTGGGTTTTCCCAGGGGCTCTGGTTTCCTTCCACCATTCAAAACATAATAGGGGCGTAGGTTAATGGGGTGTAAATTGAGCGGCACAGACACGTGGGCCAAAGTGACCTGTTACTGTATGTCTGAATTAAAATTTTAAAAACTGAAAAATTAAATTAAATTCTGTGAGAGGCAAACAAGCCCCAGAGACATTTCCCTGGCGTCCTGGCCAGTGTGTTCCCCCCAACCCGATGGAATAACTAGCCATTGGAGCAGGTGAGCTGCTGGCCCGTGAGACCATTAGCTAAACTGCTGGATACAACCATCCGATCCTAAGTGACGAGGGCCTAGTTCACAGAGGTTGTACCTCCTCCATGACATGATGTGATGAAGCAAGTCTTTCTCACTAAACAGCTGAAAACACTTCAGTAGCCAGCTGTTCGGCTAGTGGAACAGGGAAATAAGCAGGAGAAAAGGACTGAGGGGATTGCTCGGGATCTGTCATGGACTTGATGGGTCAATTGGCATCCGTTCACGTCGTGAGACATGATGTGATAATATAATCACAAACCGCTCTTTCTTTATGCTTTGCCGACTGACACAGGTATCAAAGGTTCTGAATGTTTCTGCAGAGGTGATAGGTGAATACAGGTGGGAGGGTAGAATGTAAGAAACAGGAACCTCCGGCCTGTTGAGCCTGCTCCACCATTCAATGGGATCATGGCTGATCTGATGATCAGCTCATCTCCACCTACCTGCCTTTTCCTCCATATCCCTTAATTCCCCTACTTTGTAAAAATCTATCCAACCTTGTCTTAAATATATTTACTGAGGTTACCTTCACTGTTTCAATTCCACAGATTCACCACCCTCTGAGAAAAGCAGTTCCTCCTCATCTCCATCCTAAATCTACTACCCTGAATCTTGAGGCTATGTTCCCTAGTTCTAGTCTTCCCCACCAATGGAAACAACTTACCTAGCTCTATCTTATCTATGCCTTTCATAATTTAATAGTTTCCTATAAGATCCCCCCTCATTCTTCTAAATTCCAGTGAGTACATCCCCAGATGACTCAGTCTTTCCTCAAAGGCCAACCCCTTCATCTCTGGAATCAACCTGGTGAACCTCCTCTGCACCGCCTCCAAAGTCACTACATCCTTTTAAGGAGACCAGAACTGCATGCAGTACTCCAGAGGAGGCCTCACCAGGACCTTGTACATTTGCAGCATAACCTCCCTGCTCTTAAATTCAATCCCTCTAGCATTTGCCTTCTTGACAGCTGGGTGCACCTGCAAACCAACCTCTTGCAATTCATGCACAAGCCCTCCCAAGTCCTTCTGCACGGCAGTGTGCTGTAATTGCTTGCCATTTAAGTAAGATTTTGATCTTCAATTTTTTCTTTCAAAGTGGATAACCTCACATTTACCAACATTGTACTCCAAGAAGAGAAAGAAAAGCTAAGAAGTGATAGGGGAAGAGGGTAGAGGGTTAAAAAGGGAGAGGGGAAATGGATGGACAGGGAAAGAGAGAGTCCAGGCAAGAAGGTTAACAGAAATTGGAGAAAATGATGCTAATGCTGTCAGGTTGGAGAGCTCTAAAATGGAATAGGAGGTGTTGTTCCTCCAATTTGCAGTAGCCTCAACTTGGCAGTGCCTGAGGCTACGGACAGACATGTCATTGTGGCGACGTCAAGTCAAGTTTATTGTCATGTGATTGCACAAGTACAACCCGATGAAACAGAGTTCTCCGGTCCTCGGTGCAAAAACACATAGACACACAACCAGACATAACACACATAAAGACAAACAAATACAGATGCAGGAACATTATTCATAAAGTAGAAGTCCGAATGCCAGAAATCCACACCACCCGAGAATCCACACTTTTCAAAAACTCTCAAATGTTTTAAATTTAGTGGGCTTTTGTGTGCATGCATAAGTGCCACGGATGCATTTTGATAAATGAAGCACACTGTATTTGCTAATGAATAAACTGCCAAAATTTACTTGTTCATCTCTTCTTTATTCCTCCTTAAATATGAAATTGAAAAGTTCTGCTCGAGAATCCATAAAATCTGAAAATCTGAACTGCTCAGGAATTGGGTCAGTCCGGATTACTGCATACAGCTAAACAAATATGGTGTGCGTGTGGCCTCCATCGGTCGTGGGCGACCATGGGTACTGTGCCTCTGGTTTCACTGTCTGATGCTATAAAGCAAAGCTGGAGTGGCCTGTCCAGGACGCAAAGAGTTGATATGGAGATCCGTCTGTCGCCCACGCAGTGGGGACTCCCCCCCCCCACCCCACACCGCCCCCCCTCCCCCCCACCTCGATGAGAATGACAAATCCAAAGGAACCCCAAAAGTTGATACAGTTTGGTGCCAGCGGCATCACAGGGGTTGCTGTGCCCGGCACTGGGTACAGTAGTCAGTCACCTTCAGGACTCCGACTCCAGATTTTTCCTCGGGGTTTACATCCAAAGCCTTTCCCATGGCTGCGGAGGTTTCCCTCTCCTAGATGAGTTACCCTCCTGTGGTGAACAAGCCCCATCTGCCTGGATCAACTGGTGCCAGTGGCCCCACCTATGCCTCTTCTCCTGTCCGTGAGAATGGCTCCACCAGACATAAGAACTGTGCCATGTGTGAGTTGGGCTTGGTTGCTCGAGGCTGTTTGAGTTACACGCCACGTAGAGCATTTGTGTAGCAGCAGGAGCTCATGTCCACTTCCACCCTTCAGCTATGACAACTTTTAGAGCCATAAATACGGTATGTGGGATTAAAATGGTTGGCCTCTGCACAGTCCTTGCGGTTGCAGTGGACAGAGCGAAGATGCTCAATGAAACCATCCCCCAGCCTGCATCCTTCTTTCCCACCTGATTGAGTGCTGAGGTAGATAGAGAGGTCTTTCTGCTTAAATCTCTGTAGACTGGCTTGAACCCACAACCTTTGGTCTTGGAACCAAGCACAATATCCTAGATCCTGGCAGTATTTACACTGGATGCTCGCCACCTCAAAATGGCAAATGCAGATGTTCTTTGGCTCTTTGCCAATGCCCTTCCATCTGCACTATTCCGCAGCTGTGCTAATAAATACTGAGAGATTTATGTTTGTTCTGTGAGCGTCCACTTGGGGAGTATTAAAAGATTTTATATTAGTGCAGGCACTGATTTCTCTTAATTTATTCTTGCAAAAGAAAAGATCTTTCTTGGAGTATAGAGGAGCAGTATTACAAAGCTCCTGTTTTATTTACTGAGTGACACACTGAAGTGCCAGTTGATGAAGTAGACAAAGACGATGTGGTCAAACAATAATCATGGCTTTTATTAGCAGAAACTCATGGTACAATAATGAAAGACAATAGATGCATATACAGTTATACCCAAGGGGAGTGTCCTTAACAGTAGAGATAATGTACAGCCAAGGCTCGCCAGAGGGGAGACTGGCAGCTCGGCAGACATTCACCACACACACTTTGAGGGTTAGTGCAAGCTGCAAACATTCACAGGTTTCACAACATTTCACAGACTGCATGGCACCATCGACTCCAAACTATAAACAAAGTGCCGGCTCTCAACTAAGAACAAAAGAACAATGGTTGTTTATCCAGGAAAAAATCAGATGGGACGCTGACAGAGAGTCATGTGATTAGGACATTTAAAGAAAGGGTATTTCTGTATTGATCAGCCAGCCATCTAAAAACACAGAGGTGAAGTGACTTTGTGTAAAACTGTTTGGATGATTCTCCTTGTCAGGGGAAATTATTAAATCACCGTGACCATTGTAAATGTCATTGTGATTGACCCCATATCTGGGTAAAGGAAGCAGGAGAATTGCTGCATTGAAGATCAGCCATGATCTCATTGAATGGCGGAGCAGGCTCGAAGGGCCGAATGACCTACTCCTGCTCCTATCTTCTATGTTTGAGGTGGCCATTTCGACTGACCCATGCCTGGGTTTTCTCTGACTGTAAAGGGCACCAGGCAATTTCTGCTAATAGCAGAATAAAGTCAATTTTCTGTCATATTGTATGACAATAAACAAATCATGTATCTTGGAAGTTCTTACTATTGTCCTCAAGAGTATGCTGCACCAAGATTGGTTGTTCAATGCTCCCCAAGTAGATATTCTAGTAGAATTGTGTATCAAGGAAGGTTGTGCAGTTGGTATCGCCCTTTATAAACCAATGCACACAGATTCAGGGCTGTGGGACATAGGATCTAAGTATTTAGAAACTGCCAGTATTTCACCATTCTTTCAATCTGTTGTCAAACAAGTTCAAATTCAAAGCTGGAGAAACACAGCTGGTCAAACAGTGTACTTAATGGAGCAAAGCTAAAGATATGTTTCGGACTTGAGCCCTTCATCAAGGTATGAAGTTCAAGTGTGTTGTCACATGCTACAAGGTACATGAAAAGATATGTTTTGTGCGCTATCCAGCAAGTCAATCCGTACGTAAAACATAGCATAGAGTGTGGAGATACAGGGAGAGATCAGCTCAAATGGAGCAAGGGTAATATTATTTTACTGGTGTGAGGCTCATTCAAGAGTCTGATAACTGCAGGAAAGAAACTGAATCTGGTGGCAGGTGATCTCATACTGGTGAACCTGTTTCCCGACAGAAGGAGGGTAAGATGAGTCTCTTAATATTGTTGGCTGCTTTTCCAATGCAGTGGGATGTGTAGATAGAGTTTCTAGAGGAAAGGGAGATTTGTGTAAAAGTAAAAACATTAAAGCTGGAGAAACTCAGCAGATCAAATAGTGTCCTTTATACACGAGCTCTTCATCAATGTATGTAAAAATGTCATCAGGCATCCAAACAAAAGGCTGGAGGAGGGGAGATGGGGGTAATAGGTGGAAAAGGGAGGGAGGGACAGCAGCAAGCAGGGGGGAGGATGGCTGGCTGGGTGAATAGAGAGGGAAGGGGGGAGCAGGGGAAGGGAGTGGGGACATTGAAGTGATGTCTGAGCTGTATTCACAACTCTCTGCAATTTCTTGCAGTCCTGAGCAGAGTGTCCCTTGTATGAAACGGTGCTGACGAGATACCTTCAATGGCACATCTGTCAAAGTCGTAAACTGGATTCGGCATTGGCTTCACAGGAGAAGCCAGAAAGTGGCAGTGAATGATTGCCCCTCAGAATGAAGGCCTGTGACTAGTGGTATGCCTCAGGGATCAGTGCTGGGACTGTGGTTATTTGTCATGTATGTGAAAGAATAGGTTAAATGAATATGCTTAACAAAAAGAATATAGTTGCTTTGAACCTAGTGGTTGTCTTCTAACATGGCCTTCTCTGTGCAGAAGTGAGATAGTAACTAACACCACAAGAATGTAAATACACCTGACATTTCCCAGCCGTCTACAGACACATGTTAAAAAAAACAAGAAAATACCAGCTGCATGAAACTCATGCATAACTTAACCCATGGTTAAGTTAAGTAGGGTTTCACACAGACCCCTGCCCAAAGCTGTATAAACACTCTGTATGCTTTGAGTAAGGCTCAGTATAGAGAACGAGTTGCTAAACTCTCACTTGTGCTAGTGTTATCAAGGCTAAATAAATAAACTGTTGTATGTTTAATTGGCTCTGCTGTTTGTTTTATTACAGAGCTGGCTGACTCTATATCAATGATCTGGATGATAAATATTTATTTTTTTAAAAAATTTAGATATACAGCAGGATAACAGGCCCTTTTGGCTAACGAGCCCGTACTGCCAAAATAACATGGCAAATTGGATCAGCAAGACTGGAGGTGTAGTGGACACCAAGGAACCCTTTCAATGCTTGCAGAGGGATCTGGAAAAATGGGCTACAAAACGGCAGATAGAACTTAATGCAGACAAATGTGAGGAGGTGCATTTTGGAAGGACAAACCAAGATAGGACACACGCAGTAAATGAAAGAACATTGAGGAGTGTGGGAGAACAAAATAAAGAAGGGAATTCAAATACATATTGATGAGGAGTATGGACAGTAAATACAGGTAGACTTCTTCCACTGAGAGTAGGTGAGATACAAACCAGAGGACATGGGTTAAGTGTGAAAGGGAAAGTTTACAGGGAACATTAGGGGGAACCTCTTCACACAGAGAGTGGTGGGAGTGTGGAACTGAGCTGCCAGCTGAAGTGGCAAAAAGCAGGCTAAATTCAGACAGGTACATGGATGGGAGAGGTACGGAGGGATATGCTGGTCAGCTGGACCAGGCAGAATAATAGTTCAGCACAGACTAGAAAGGCTGAGGGCCTGTTTATCTGCTGTCATGTTCCATGGTTGTTGATGGGGCGCAGGGGACCAAGCCGAGTTTACTCGGGCAACTGAGGAAGAAGAGACACTGGTGCACTTTCACAACCAGGGTTAGTGAGAGCGATTCCTTTGTTTGTCCGGCATTCTCACAACCCACAAGAAAAAAGCTGTTTCTGTCCTGCTGGCTCTGATCCTCCTGCATCTCTTTCCCAAAACGAGCAGCTGAAAGATGCTGTGTGTGGAGTGAAAGGGGCACTCAATGATTTTGCACGCCTTCTTCAGTCTACAACCCTGGTAGATCATGTCGATGATCCTCTCTGCCACTTTTGCGGACCTGTGAATTGACCTCTGCTTCGTTTCTCTGCAGCAACTGTGCTGCACTGTGATGCCAGCCGGCCAGGATGGTCTTGATATAAGTTTGACATGATGGTGGCTTCAGTCTTCTCAGGAAGTGCTGTCCTGACCATATCCCTCCATACGCCTCCCAGCAAGGTACCTGTCCAAATTTTTTTGAAATGTCAAAATTAAGTCCACATTCAAAACTTCAACTGGCAGCTTGTTCCACACCCTAACCACTAACTGTGTGAACAAGTTCCCCCTAATGTTCCCTTTAAACATTTCACCTTTCACCTTTAACCCATGTCCTCTAGTTCTTGTCTCACCCAACCTCAGTGGAAAAAGCTTGCTTCACTTATTCTATGTCTATGAACCCTGCCAAAAGTAGTGGACATCACAGGAAAGCCCCTTCCCATCATCGAATACATCTAAAGGGAACACTGCCGTCGGAGAACAGCAGCGATCATCAAGGATCCACGCCTCCCAGCACGTGCCCTGTTCTCGCTGCTGCCATCAGGAAAGAGAAGTAGGTGCCACAAAAACAACCTTCTGCTCAATGTCAACAAAACCAAGGAGATGATTGTGGACTTCAGGATGGAAGTCAGGGGAACACGGTCCAGTCCTCATTGAGGACTCGGTAGTGGAGAGGGTCAAGAATTTCAAATTCCTGGGTCTCAGCATCTCTGAGGATTTGTCCTGGACCCTCCATGTTGATGCAATCACTGAAAAGGCTCACCGGCGGCTATACTTTGTGAGGTGTCTGAGGAGATCCGGTTCATCACCGAAGACTCTCGTAAACTTCTACAGGTGCACCGCAGAGAGCAGTCTGGCTGGTTGCATCACTGCCTGGTATGGAGGTGCCAAAGGTCAGGACGAGATAAACTCCAGGGGGTTGTTAACTCAGCCTGCGACATCTGCAACTTCACTCCATCGAGGACGTCTACATGAGGCGGTGTCTTAAAAAGTAGCCTCTATCCTCAAAGACCCCCACCACCTAGGCCAGGCCCTCTTCACTCTGCTACCACCGGGGAAAAGGTAACAGGCGCCTGAAGATGAGCACTCAGCGGCACAAGGACAGCTTCTTCCCCGCTGCCGTTAGATTCCTGAATAATGAATGAACCACAGACCTTTTCGTGCCCTGTTATTATTAATTTTATTTACATAAAATGATTATAATCTGAATATTTGCTCTATGATGCAGCAAAAAACACCGAATTTCATGACTTGTTCATGACAATAAATCCTGATTCTGATTCTGAAGACTTACACCACCAGGTTCAGGAACAGCTGCTACCCCTCCACCATCAGACTCCTCAACCACAAATTCAATCAGCAACTCATTTTAAATCTCTTGCTTTTGCCCTTTATTGTTTGCATTTTTTTCTCTCCTCTCTGTAATCAGTTTGTTTACATTTCTTTATCTGTTTACATTGTGCACATTTTTTAATCACTACCAAAATGTGGTAATTCTGCCTCACCCTGAGGAAAAAAGAATCTCAAGGTTGTATGTGATGTCACACACGTACAATAAATCTGAATATCTATCAAGTCTTCCCTTATTCTTCTACACTTCAGGGAATCAGAGAGAACCTGGACACAGCAGTGCAGCACTTGACACTGCTACTTACAGCTGTCTATTTGGAGATTGCACAGTTTTCATGAAACCAGGTGGATTTGTATCATGTGCTCTGATTTTCTCCTAAATCTGAAAGATAAATAGCTGCTAGAAGCTGTCCCTTAGAATAGCTTAAAGGGAAAAAGAGTCAAACAGGTCTGTGTGAGAGAGAACACAGAAATAAAGGCCGGGAGAATGGGACGATTGGAATAGATCCTCAATGGATATCACAGACACAGTGGGCCAAATGGGTCCATCCGGGTTGTTTTAGGATCACTGGCAGAAATAGGCAGAGAATTTCTGCGGCCGAGAGGCCAGCGGCCTGGTGTGGGCTGCTTCAGAAGGAAGACAGATTTACGCAGCGTGACCCTTTTTTTTGGCGATTTAATCGCTGTGGAATTTGGCAAAAACACACAAGGAGCAGGGGTTCCAATTGCTCTTATTACGTGGTTAACGGGCCCTGAAAGATTTATTAACTCTTGCCCTCCCACCTCCTCCCCAAAAAGGTAGAACTGCTGGCTGATGAGTGCGAGACGGCCCTTATAGAAGCCCGTCGCCATGGAGATATGGCAAGGCAGCCCCATCAAAGAAGGGGGGGGGGGGAATTGCCATTTTATTGGACAATTACCTCAATGCACATCGCACTTTGTATATATCCCCTTGAAAATGCCAGTAAAGGGGATGGATACTGAGTGGACTCTGTGTGCAGAGGGGCAAGGGGCTGCACAATTTGCAAAATACACCACCTTTCCTATTTTCTTAAAAGCCACTCAGCCAAGAATTAAAACTCAGGCCAATACCCTGTTTTATATGGGTTTGGAACTTCATTAAAAAGGAATGTCATTGTAAGGATTAATCTACCTACTAGGCAAGCAGTTTGCAGCATGTAATTAATCCTTAATTAACTGCCAGTGTCATTGTCCAGGCTCCACTGAGCTGTTTGAAGCTTGTTCAACCACAAAGTGCATTTAAACCTTGAGTGATTGTGAGACTCTTTCCTTGATCTATTTACAAACTGTTCCCTTGTGCCTTGACAAAGGGCTCCGGCCTGAAACGTTGGTTACCCAAGGGCGTATCTAGGGTATGGCAGGCATGGCACATGGCCTGGGTGCCACTTGAAGGGGGGTTGCCACTTGAAGAGGGGTGCCACTGAGCCAGTGCAGAGTGCCCCGAGTGATTGGCCCTCCCAGTACTGCCTGCAGAACTATAAAGGACCATGTAGTCCTTTGTTCTGTCACTTTTGACCTCTCATGTCACCTTTCACACTCGAAGCCAAGTGCAGGTGCTCAGCAGGGATCAGCTGAGGTGATTCACCTGAGCCAACTGGGTGAAGGTCAGGGCTGGGCCTGGGCGGGCTGCCTTGACTGGTGTTTTAGGTGGGCCAATCGCAAGGGTCACCTTGATGGCTTGGGGGGGGGGGGGTGAGTCTTTGACCTTGATCGGCAGGCAGTGTGCCCTCCGAACAAGAGCGCAGTGGCACCACCAGGTGGCAGGCACTGCCTCTCCATTACAATCATGGCTGAGATTCGTACCAGTGTGAAGAACCGGACCCTCTGCAATTTGCCCTACTGCCACAATCGCTCCACAACAGATGCAATAGCTCTGGCTCTTCACTCAATCCTGGATCACCTGGGCTGCTTTTCATCGATGGCAGCTCAGCTTTCAACAGCATCAAACCCTCCGTACTGGTCAGCAAGCTTTAAAACCTGGCGTCCCTGGACCTCCCTCTGCAACTGGATCCTTGACTTCCTCATCGGAAGACCACAGTCAGTAGGAATCGGAAACAACGACTCCTCCTCGCTGAACACCAACACAGGCGCACCCCAAGGATGTGTGCCCAGTCCACTGCTCTGCTCGTGCTACACCCATGACTGAGTGGTGAGGCATAGTTCAACAAATTGTCTACAAATTTGCTGATGACACCACACTGTCGGCAGAATCACAGATGGCAACGAGGAAGTGTGCAGGAGTGAGGTAGATCAATTGGTTGAGTGGTGTCACAACAACAACCTTGCACTCAATGGGAGTAAAACTAAGGAACTGATTGTGGAGGGGAAATTCAGGAGAATATGAACCAGTCCTCATTGAGGGATCAGCAGTAGAAAGGGTTAAGTACGTTCAATTCATGGGTGTCCACATCTCTGAAGGTCTATCCTGGGACCTCCATGCCGATGCCATCACAAAGAAGGCTCATTCATGAGAAGTTTGAGGAGATTTGGTACATCACCAACACCTCTTACAAATTTCTACAGGGGTACCATGGAGGGCATCACTGCATTGTATGGAGGTGTCAGTGCACAGGGCAGGAAGAAAGTTGTGAACTCGACCAGGGCCATCATGGACACCAGCCTTCACTACGTCGAGGAGATCTACAAGAGGCAGTGTCTTAAGAAAGCAGCTCTATCCTCAAGGACCCTCATCAGCCAGGCCCTCTTCACTCTGCTATCATCGGGCAGGTGGAACAGGAGCATGAAGACGAACATCCAGCCGTACAAAACAGCTTCTGTCATAAGATTTCTAAATGGACGGAGAATTCAGACACTAGCTCATATTTCTCTTCCTTTCCACTTTTTAAAAATGTAATTTATAGCACCTTTTGTGGCACGTGTTCATGACATTAAATTCTGATTCAGATTTCAATTCCCTTGTATCTCCTTCCCGCTGTTTCTTCGAATCTATCCAAGGTGAACGCACATAAGGGACCGTACCCAGTCGGATACTGAAGGACTGCATAGACCAATGACGAAAGTCCTCACGGACATCTTCATCACCTCACTGCAGCAGTCCACCATCTCCCCAGGTAACATGACAGCTACCATCATCCCAGTACTCAAGAGGGCAACAATCAAGCGACTATGTGGCACTGACCTCCACCATTATGAAATGCTTTGAGCGTCCAGTAATGGAACGCATCAAATCCCACCTCCCGAGGATGCTGGTCCCATTTCAAGTCACCTATAGAAGAAACTGTTCCACAGACGATGCTATAGCTCTGTCCCTTCACTCCTTCCTGACCCACCTGGAGAACAATGGCTTGTTCGTCAGGCTGCTGTTCATCGGCTTCAGCTCAGTGAGGCTCAACACCCTTCTCTGCAATTGGATTCTGAACTTCCTAATGGAAAGGCCACAGTCTGTCTGGGTCAGTAGCAGAACGTCGAGCACCATCGCACTGAACACTGGCACACCTCAGGGCTGGGCGCTCAGCCAGCTCCTGTTCATGCTCCTGACCCACGACTGCATCACCAGATCCAGCTCCAACAGCATCAACACCACAGTAATTGGCTTCGTCAGCAACAACGATGAGTCGCACTGCAGAGAAGAGGCGGGAAATGGTGTGAGAGGAACAACCTGAGTCTCAATGTGGACAAGATGAAGGAGATGATCGTGGATTTCAGGAGGACCAGGAATGACCACCCTCCATTACACATTAATAACTCTGTAGTAGAGAGCGGAGAGCACCAAGTTCGTTGGAATTCACTTGACTAGCGACCTATCGTGGACCCTCAACATCTCTTCACTTGTCAGGAAGGTGCAACAGTGACTCCACTTTCTGAGACGACTGAAGTAGGGAAGGCCACTATTATGTCAACCTTCTACAGTAGTTCTACCAAGAGCATCATGGCCACCTGCATCACGGTGTGGTAGGTTTGTGGCAGAGAAATGGATTGGAGATCAATCCACAGGACCGTAAGAATAGCAGAGAGGATCGCTGGAGTGTTGTTCCCCCTCCCACCCACCCCCCCCCCCCCACCCCCATCACTCTCTCTGATTGACTTGATCTACCGGGATCATTGTGTGAAGAAGGAGCGCAGTCATTGAGGACCCCACACACGGCATCTTCAGCTGCTCCTTTCGGGAAAGAGATACAGGAGTGTCAGAGCCAGCACCACCAGGCTGAGGAGCAGCTTCTTCCCATGTGGAAGGAGAATGCTGAACTGCTTGCACTCACCATCCAAGACTCCCATATTTCCAACACAATATTTATGTATTTGTATAGATGAATACTTGCCCTGCAAATGTATTGTTTGTCTGCACGTGTGTAATGACTGCATGTTTTGCACCGAAGTCAGGAGTACACTCTTTCGGCGGGTTGTACTTGGGCAATTAGATGATAATAAACTTGACTTAACTAACGCAGGATGAGATGTCATATACTGAAGTGCAGACAAACTCAAATTCTACCTTGTTGCATCTTCACACACTCATGAAACTCATTAAAAGACAAGACATCCTGGGCCAAAGGAACAGTCCCTGCATTGTATTTTTCTCTGGTCCAAGTATAAATTAAATTAGTCTATAAAAACAATATCAGCCTATCTCTATGATATAGTGCAGGACTGTGCAACATTGAGATTCAGGATGTGGTGACATTGAACAGACAAGATAAATACTTCATTGGCATTTAGGCTGCCTTGGGCTTGAGAAAGATACAACATGAATGCAAGCTGTTTCTTCTCCTTCAAACAGAATTGATGAACTGCTCACTTCTCCCAGTACCTGCAGTTTGCAGAACAATTCATCAATTGTAAACCAGTCTTGGGATGTCCAGGGGAAACTATGGGCACTGCAGAACCGCTGTGATTTGTACTCCGGGCGTTACAGCTCCGGCTCCCAAGTTTGTGATTTGAAGCAAGGAATTCTGGACCTTCTTAAGAAAAGTCTGAGGACAGAAGCAGTTGCTTGGAAACTTGTCCCAGCACCTTAGATTCCCCTCCAAGATGTGGTAGGGAGTGAGGCAGAGAGCTCACCAAGGTCAGCACACATGCATCTGCATGCGCGCGAGGCGTGCACACTGCCCACCACGCGGACTTGTGCGCTTGTGCACACACAGGCTCACACACGCATACGCGCATGCACCCCCACATGCGTGTGCACACACACATACACACAGACACATGCATGCACACACACAAACAGACATAGACACACACATGCCCACGCACATTCACACAGACACGCACATCCCCCAAGCACACTAATGTGCTCGTGCACGTGCACACATACACACATATGCACACACATGTCTGTACACACACAAACAGATATAGACACACATGTGAGCACGTGCACACACACACGTACACACACCCATGCACACTCATGTGCGAACACACACACATATGAATGCACGAGCACTCACACATGCATGCTCATTCATATACACACACACCTGCACAGACTTATTCATCCAACTCCTTATTAAGAATGCCACATTTCAACACCCTTAATTTGCATTGATGCCCCATTATAAATGTCCTCATTAAGGTGCAGTCTTGTCAACTTGGGTTGGATCTGTTCACAAACAATTCATCACGTGGCCTCTAATGGCCAATTACTCTGGGCCAACATTACTGCTATTGCACAATCAAAATGCAGGTATCCCCTGCTCTTCGAAAATTCGCTTTAAGCCTCTTTTATGAAAAACCTACATTAGTACCTGTTTTCACTAACCAAAAGAAATCAGTTAAGATTTTCGCTTTTACGAAAAAAATTTAGCGTTCAACGTTTGTTTTGCAGCGAGACGTTATATAGACTTTCTGCCTATTGATTCTGGTAAGTGAAACTATGCATCATTCCTGCTTTATGTTAGTGTTCTACTTTCGGATAGTGGGGAATGCCTGTATGTGTCCATGCTTTCCAGTTACCAGCTAAAAACTGCTTTCCTGATTACCTGACTGGATAGTTCTTTATGAACAGTCCCCCTGGATGTGAATCTTTTTACACTATAAGCATAAGAAAATGCTGGAGGTTCTCATCAGGCCTTGCAGCGGCCGTAAGAGATAAAGATATGTAACCAATGTTTTAGGCCTGAGTCCGTAACATTGGTCATAACCGTAAGAGCAGCAGAGAGGATCAATGGAGATCCCTCGCCTCCATCGACGTGATCTATCGGGATTTTTGTCTGAAAAGAGTGTGCAAAATCATTGTGGATCCCTTCCACACACCACCCCACCCCCCCACCCCACACAGTATCTTTCAGCTGATCCCATCGGGGAAGAAATACAGGAGTATCAGATCCAGCGCCATCAGGACGTGGAACAGCTTCTTCCACAATCCACTCGCAATCCACAATATTCCAGTCAGGCAGGAAGGCCACGTGTTTCTCCACATGTGGTGATATATAATTACACCACTAGGTCACCAGGGGTCATCCCGGTGACCTTGTATATAAGGCAGTCCAGAGCTACAGTCTAGCCTTCCAGGTTTGTCTTGCAGAGAGACAAGGCCTCTTAGAGTACATATTAGTTTATTACAGCTGTCTTATACTCACATTGCTGGTGTGGTTATTGTCAGTACAATTTAATAAACTAGCCTTCGTCTTGCAGAGAGACTTCTTAGTGTACATATTAGTTTATTAAATTGTACTGACGATAACCACACCTGCAATGTGAGTATAAGTCAGCTGTAATAAACTAATATGTACTCTAAGAGGCCTTGTCTCTCTGCAAGACAAACCTGGAAGGCTAGACTGTAGCTCTGGACTGTTATATACAAGGTCACCGGGATGACCCCTGGTGACATAGTGGTGTAAATACATATCACCACACCACAATCCACATATAACAGTCAAACAGTGTACTTTATATAGCAAGGATGAAGATACAGCTAACGTTTTGGGCTCTCTTCCCGACCATTTTGTTTGAACACCTGCTGACAGTTTTCTGTACCTTGATTATGTATCTTTACCATTGCTATATAAAATATACTGTTTGACCTGCTGAGTTTCTCCAGCATTGCATTTTACTTCCACCACAGTGTCTGCCAACTATAGTGTTTTACCTTTGTACTGTTGAGTTTTCATCTTCAGGTTTCTGTACCTCTAGAGTGTGGATTGTGGAGGGTCATGTGACCACTCCATCTGGAACCTGGTCGAAATGCGGACTGCAGAGAGTCACGTCACCTCTCCGTCTGGAACCTAGTCGGAGGTCACCTCACTTGCCATTCAAGGGTGAGATTTGCCCACATTTGAGGCTGAGGTACAAATGGCCCTTACAGGTGATGTGTGATCAGTCCCCCAGGTGCCATTGGTCCTCGCAGGTCACGTGGACAGGCCCTGCATTGAAAAAGCCTAGCACATGGAGTCTCTCACTCTCTCTCTCTCTTTTGTTGCTGCCTTGAGATCATCCCCAGTCCAGGCTGCCAGCCACGGGCGGGCACTGGAGGGCCGACTGCAATGGGGTCATCTCAGATCCTGAGCCTTGTTTGTTCATTTTATATACTTGTTAGCTGTGATTAATTTATTGTTCATTAGTGAGTTGTGCCTCTGGACATTGTGTGTTTAACCCCTGCATTCCCAATCGGGAGTTGAGAATGTTTAGTAGCGATTTAGTTGCACCTGATGTGTATTATTCCAGGTAAGTGTTGTGGTGACACACCACTAGCCGACTGCAGGGAGCGATCTCTGTACCTGCAGGATGGACTACACCTGGCCGGCTGTCAATCACCCGACCGGGATATAGACCTGAGCTGGCCTCTCCCGAGACTCGGGAGCTACCGTCACAGCCACGACTGTAGCAGAGATCTTTAGCCAAATAAAGCCTGTTGTCCAGTCATCAAGTTTGTGCCTGCTCACTGCTGCAGTCCATCACAAGTGCGTATGAGTGTGTGCCCTTTTGTGAGTTCCTCTTTGTGTAAATAAGACCACTGTTTGTTGAAAACACGTGTCCAGCCTTGATTTGCTTTGAAGTGAGAAGTGGGTTGTGAGGCTCCTTGATAATAGAGGCTGCTTTCCTTAATGGAAAGACTAATGCCTATGATGGATCTCTCTGCAGCCTCTTCCTGTTCCCTGGTACTGCCGACCCAGGAGGAAAGGTGCTGGCTGTCCCATCATAATCCTAAAAAAAAAATCAAACATGGTCGAGCAGAAGTCTCGCGAACTGTCATGGGATGTCATGACGGGGCGCACATGGTCCAGTGTTTTAACGCACGACTCGAGTAAATGAGTTCTGATTTACCTGCTACTGCGTGTGTCGTCATTTCGCATTCATCAGCCACCACCACATTTTCAGAGGCTACCTGGCAAAAAAAAAATGTCACCCTGCGATTCTTTTTTTCCTGCGGGCCTGGTGTAAACTGTACTCAATAAGGGAGAGAAATGTAAACAAACTGACTGTACAAATACAGAAAAAGTGAATATTCAGTAATGTGCAAAGTACGAGTCCTTAAGCGAGGCCCCAATTGAGTCTGTGATGAGGAGTCTGATGGTGGAATGGGGAGCAGGTGCTCCTGAACCTGGTGGAGAGTCAGCAGAACCTGATAGGATGTAGACTGTGGATTCTGCTGGAAAGTGCCCTGGCAGCCGCGTCGCAGCCTTCTCTGGGGGGGCACCAATGCCCCAAAGCGCAAAGTCCTGAAAAACGCAGTGACCCCAGTGCAGTACACCACGGACACCACAAGGTCAGTGTTTAGCAGTTAGCGCAGAGTTGTTACAGCGATAGCAACCTGGATTCGAATCCGGTGCAGCCCGTAAGGGGTTTGTACTTCCTCCCCGTGTCTGCGTGAGTTTCCTCCGGGTGCTCTCGTTTCCTCCAACCCTTCAAAACGTGCCGAGGTTGTAGGTTAATTGGGATATTTTGGGCGGCACGGAATCGAGGGACAAAAGGGCCCATTACTGTACAGTATGCCTAAATTTTAAGATATTTAAAAATTTAAAATTTTAAATCACAGGCAAAACTCTCCTTGCCATTGAGAAAATCTACATTGTGCTGCGGTCAGAAAGCAACATTGAAAGTTCAGATTTATCGTCAGAGGGCATACATGAAATCACATACAGACCCGAGTTTCTTTTTCCTGCGGGTGAGGCAGAATTACCATTTATTGGTCATGCAAAAAAAAACTGTACATAATGTACACAAGTAGAGAAATGAAGCAAGGTAACCAAACTGACTGCAATGCAGAGAGAAAAAAAAAAATCAATAAAGTGCAAAAGTCTTAAACGAGTCCCTGATTGAGTTTGTCGTGGAGGAGTCTGATGGCGGAGGGGGAGCAGCTGTTCCTGAACCCAGTGGGGTGAGTCTTGTGACTCCTGATGGCAGCAGCGAGAACAGAGTGTGTGAGCTGGGTGGCGTGGATCCTTGAGGATTCTCCCCACATTCCCATCAACTATCCTACGGGTGCTGCCCCTTGCCTACACACCAGGGAGCAGTTAATTAACCTGCCAACTGTGCGCATCTTTGGGATTATCGAAGAAACCAGAGTAACCGGAGAAAATCTGTGGTGGTCACTGGGAAAATGAACACACACCTCACAGAGACCACCAGAGGTCAGGATTGAACCTGTGTTGCCTGTGAGGCATCACCCCTAATAGCTGCATCACCTTGCGGCACCTTCACTGCTAACTATCCATCCCTTTCAACTCTGACTGATTTTCCCAGTTAATTCACACTTTGCTTTAGAAGAGTCTTTCAACGCTTGCTTTGAAAAGCATGCAATTCTGAATCACTAATATTGAGGACTGCATTACATCATTGTCACAGTTCATGTATCTTCATTAAACCCTTTTAAATAATAAATCTCTCCCACAGCTATTTTTCTCTGCTAAATAAAGAAGCATAAATGAAAGGAGGGTCATTTTTTATTGGAGTTAATGACCCGCTCTTGGACCAGAGAGAGAGAAAGAGAGAGGAAGAGGAGAAGAAGGAGAGAGAGAGAGAGAGAGAGAGAGAGAGAAAGAGGGAGAGAGGGGGGAGAGGGAGAGAGAGAAAGTGAGAGAGGAGACAGAGAGAGAGAAAGAGATAGGGAGGAGACAGAATGAGAGAGAGAGGAGAGAAAGAGATAGGGAGGAGACAGACAGAGAGAGAGAAAAAGGGTGAGAGAAGGGAGAGAGATGCAGACAAAAAAGAAAAATGAGAATGAAAGAGAGAAGGGGAGACTGAGAAACAGAAGAGAACAAGAGAAGGGTAAGATGCAGAGATGGAGCGAAAGAGAGAATGAGTGGGAGAGAGAATTTTTTTGAGGGGTATGTGAGTGTGTGTGTGTGTGTGTGTGTGTGTGTGTGTGTGTATGTGTGTGTGTGTGTGTGTGTGTGTGTGTGTGTGTGTGTGAGAGAGAGAGAGAGAGAGAGAGAAAGGGTCTATTTTGGTAAAATGAAGCTATATAACCTTAAAAATTTGAAGTACTGACTGATGCACCATCAGTAACTCCAAAAGACTAGAAGTTATGTTTAATTGATCGGCTTTTATTAGCTATAGAATGGACGACTGTCCTAAACTGGAGAGGGGCTGTGGAACAGTCACCTTTATTCAAGGGTCTGTGGGAGGGGCCATGGGAACAGTCGGCCAATGGGAGTTCAATATCCTGACAGTGCTTTACCACCCTAGCACACAGACATCTCTGTGAAGGGAAGGTTGTGGTTACATGGATGAATTCAAACAATCCATAGATGAAGGACCGTTTCCATAAACAGAACACTAATGAATAAAATGCACTTTGCAGCAAACGTAAAGTTGTTGACAACATGATCATCATAGGAAAGGTCCACCATTTATTTTCGGGGAATTTCAGAATGAAGCTTTAGTATTACGCATGGAAAGAGAGGCAAACAGCACTCTGGTATCTGAGAGGAATCGATGTGGGTTGGAACCTAGCCACTCTGTTGATCCCTTAAGAGAAGGTCATGACCATGTTCATTTGCAATATACTTCAGGACTTTCATCCCAATAAACATCTAAGTTTCTTCGTGGAGAGCAGTCTGACAGATCCCATCACTAGCCGATATGGAGGTGCCAAAGCTCAGGGCAAGAAATAACTACAGAGAGCTGTGAACTCGGCCAGCGCCATCACAGGCATTGATCTCCACTCCTTCGAGGACATCTACATGAGGTAGTGTGTTAAGAAAGCAGCCTGTATCCTCAAGGACCCCGCCACCACCCAGGCCATGCCCTCTTCACACAGCTACCATCAGGAAGGATGTACAGGAGCCTGAAGACGAGCCCTCAACAGCACAGAAACAGCTTCTTCCCCTCTGCCAACAGATTTCTGAATGGACAATGAACTCATTCTCTCTTATTTTGGTACTGATTTATTTATTAATGTAATTTTATCATAATATTTGCATGCAAAACAACCAATCTTGTGACACATTCATGACAGTAAAATCTGATTCTGATTCTGGAATCTGGTCTCACTGCCCAACACGATATCATGGTTTAATTTGCAATTGAGTGCTGTAATTGTTCAGAGTGAGGGCAAGTAAAACGAGCCACTCTTTCTTTTGCATATTATAGTTTTTCAAATTTAGACTCAAACAGTTTACAACGTTATCATTATCAGTAATTACAGATCTATACCGACTGCAAATTATCCTTATCCAATCTATACAGGTTTTCCTATTGAGTCCAAGCCTAACATCCCTCCCTCCCTCTCCCTTCCCCTGACCCTATTCCCTCGACATCCAACATTTGAGACACAACCAATCAAAGAAAAACACTTAAGACATTAAAAACCTTTACAACAAGGGAGTAAATCATATCGGGGAGTTATAGGTCTGACATGGCAGGCTATGATCGGGCCAATTTTTTTCTTTTTCCCTGACTTTTCCTGGCTGGAGTGGGACAGACCCCTCGTTCCTCCCCCCTCCCCACCCCCATCAGCCCCACCCCCAGAATTGGGGAGGAATTGGAGCAGTCTGGGCCACGAGGCAAAATTGTCCTCTTCATAACCGTGCTCCCACGTGGCTCAGGTACGGTTGCCAAACTTTTTGGAAAGCGTCGCACCTTCCCCATTAGGTTATAGGTGATTTTCTCTAGGGGAACACAGGCTTGCATCTCCTTGCTCCACTGCACAGTGCTCAGACAAGAGGCTGACCTCCAGGTAACCGCTGGCCACCGCCAATACGATCATACAAATTGAATTTGGAATTTGGACAGCTTCCTTTTAAGCCTTATGTCCATTATGTTACCCAACAGGAACAGCTCTAGGTCCTGTGGGAATTCCATACCTATGATTTCCCCTAGGATTTCACCTAGTTCCACCCAGAAGGGTCTCACCTTGGTACGTGTTCCAGGTCAGGTGCGCAAAGGTTCCTGTCTCAATGACGCATCTAAAACATTGATCTGATAATTCTGGCTTAGATCTATTAATCTTTTGCGGCGTCAGGAACTGCTGGTGCAAAGAATTGTATTGCACCAGCCTGTACTGCGTATTGATGACTGCAGTCATGCCGGTTGGACACAGGTCGGGCCAGCACCGCACATCAATCGTTATTCCTAAGATCGACTCCCACCTCTGCCTTGACTTATGGAGGCCTCGTTTAGGTCCTTCCGCTTAGAGTAGAAAATACATTTGCCGAAATAAATTTCCGTGTGATTCCCCCTTCGAATTATAGTTTCTATGGCACTGTACTTTGGTAGGGCCATGGTTGGACCTAATTTGTCCTGTAGAAAAGATCTTATCTGAAAGTAGCAGTGGAATGTCCTATTTGATTCATCACACCTGCCTGAGCTGTTCAAATGACATTAACTGCCCGTAACAGTTCTCGATGCACCTGATGCCATTTTGATGCCAGGTGTTACCTACAGTCAAAGATATTAGTCGATTTGGAGTTGGGGGCATTTTTGGGGACATCCCCAGTTTTATTCCTAAATATTGATTAATGTTGTTCCAAATATGAATACTTTGTTTTAATATGGACTCTATTTTTCCAGATAACAATTTGGCATCCCATTTATAAATAAAGTCCTCCGCCACCCTCTCTCCCAAGTGAAGACCAATTTGTGACCAGGATGGTATCTCTCCCTCCCCCCAATGAGTTCTCCCCATCACTTCTTACCTCTGTCACTTTTCTCTTAGTATCTACCTATTACCCCTTCCCTGTTAGCTTGTGCTACTCCCCCTTTCCTTTCCTCCCGCCTTCCCCCACCTCTTTATCTGGGCATCTGCCGGATTTTCATCATTTCTGTAACGTTGACTGCCTTTTGCCTTCTTCAGACACCATGTGACCTGCTGAGTTTCTCCAGTACTTTTGTACTCCCAGCATCTTCTGATCTTCCTGTTCACGAACAAAACAGCATATGACATTCCAGGAAAAGCACGATGCTGGAAAATCTCATCTTCACAAAGATGAAGCTAATGTACATATCCAACACTTCGTGCTTGAGTCCTTAACATTGCTGATGTATCTTTATCTCTGCTCTATAACAACAAGGTCAGGTCAGATACAGCAATGAGCTCTCTGAACCCTTCTCCATTAACAATGGCGTGAAGCAAGGCTGCGTTCTCGCACCAACCCTCTTTTCAATCTTCTTCAGCATGATGCTGAACCAAGCCATGAAAGACCTCAACAATGAAGACGCTGTTTACATCCGGTACCGCACGGATGGCAGTCTCTTCAATCTGAGGCGCCTGCAAGCTCACACCAAGACACAAGAGAAACTTGTCCGTGAACTACTCTTTACAGACGATGCCGCTTTAGTTGCCCATTCAGAGCCAGCTCTTCAGCGCTTGACATCCTGTTTTGCGGAAACTGCCAAAATGTTTGGCCTGGAAGTCAGCCTGAAGAAAACTGAGGTCCTCCATCAGCCAGCTCCCCACCATGACTACCATCCCCCCCCACATCTCCATCGGGCACACAAAACTCAAAACAGTCAACCAGTTTACCTATCTCGGCTGCACCATTTCATCAGATGCAAGGATCGACAATGAGATAGACAACAGACTCGCCAAGGCAAATAGCGCCTTTGGAAGACTACACAAAAGAGTCTGGAAAAACAACCAACTGAAAAACCTCACAAAGATAAGCGTATACAGAGCCGTTGTCATACCCACACTCCTGTTCGGCTCCGAATCATGGGTCCTCTACCGGCATCACCTACGGCTCCTAGAACGCTTCCACCAGCGTTGTCTCCGCTCCATCCTCAACATCCATTGGAGCGCTTTCATCCCTAATGTCGAAGTACTCGAGATGGCAGAGGTCGACAGCATCGAGTCCACGCTGCTGAAGATCCAGCTGCGCTGGGTGGGTCACGTCTCCAGAATGGAGGACCATCGCCTTCCCAAGATCGTGTTATATGGCGAGCTCTCCACTGGCCACCGTGCCAGAGGTGCACCAAAGAAGAGGTACAAGGACTGCCTAAAGAAATCTCTTGGTGCCTGCCACATTGACCACCGCCAGTGGGCTGATATCGCCTCAAACCGTGCATCTTGGCGCCTCACAGTTCGGTGGGCAGCAACCTCCTTTGAAGAAGACCGCAGAGCCCACCTCACTGACAAAAGACAAAGGAGGAAAAACCCAACACCCAACCCCAACCAACCAATATTCCCCTGCAACCACTGCAACCGTGTCTGCCTGTCCCGCATCGGACTTGTCAGTCACAAACGAGCCTGCAGCTGACGTGGACTTTTACCCCCTCCATAAATCTTCGTCCGCGAAGCCAAGCCAAAGATAAAGGATACTGTTTGACCTGTTGAGTTTCTCCAGCATTTTGTGTTTTTATTTTTTTTAATTTAAGTTTAGACAAACAGCACAGTAACAGGCCCTGTAGGCCCACGAGCCCGTGCTGTTCAATTTACACCAAATTGACCTACAACCCCTGGTATATATCTAATGGTGGGAGGAAACTGGAGCCCCCGGGGAGAACATACAAACTCCTTACAGACAGCGCAGGATCCGATCGCTGGTGCTGTGACACCGTGGCGCTAGCCGTTAGGCCAACCATGCTGCCCTTCAGTCACGGTGTCACACTTTCGACTTGTGGTCTCGCCTGGACTTTGCATGACTGGAGTTAGTTCTGTCCTTGAAACCTAATTTTTCCACCAAATTTCATTTTTTTAAACAAATTTCTTAGTCTCACCCTATCAAAGATATCCCCTTTTGTCCTAATCATCTCACCCCACCCCCATTCTTTTGTTGCTTTCGCAGTTCTGACAAAGGGGAACTTTGGTTCTTCTTCCCCTACTGCTTCCTGATCTGCTGAGTGTTCCCACCATTTTTTATTTTATTTCGGATTTCCATTACCTGTTTCCCTAAATGGGACTGAGATGGAGATGGTGACTTCAGGAGGGGGCTGGGGGGGGGGGGTGGTTAACACCGCCTCGAACATATTGGGGTCAAGTCTCCTGTTATTACCTTGCAAAACCACAACAAAAAAATATACAATAAAACCCCTGCTATCTGGAATTCAAGCAACAGGCAAAAAAAAATTGAGGAAAATAAATAGGTAAAAAATATGGTTCACCAATCACACCACATGCAGTCTCAACAGCTGGGTGATTGGGAATAAATTTGCAGTAGCGTCATCCAATGCACCTACGACATGCCAGAACTTTGTGTCCTCCTCCGTTATGCCCTGAAGACGAAACTGGGTTTCAGCCTGAATAAGCCAAACCCAAGGTTGACGGGTCCAGAAAGGAGGCGTGAAGTCTCGCTGCATTAACTGCCACCATGGCGGCATCCATTATGACTGTGGACTCAGACTCCGGCTGAATCTTGCAGTCGGAGTCACCAATTGTAGCAGCTACTACAGTAGAGCTACTGAAGTAATACAAACACATACACCATAGTTGTCAACCCAAGACTGACTTTATTCAGGTTTTACTATGTTCTTTTATACCCCGCATGTCCCGGGCTCCATGGGACAAGGCGGGACGTTGCTACTGGAATCTTTCGATCCTCGGGACCGGCAGGGTTAAATTGATCCTTGTGAGTGTCCTGTGCCTTCCGGCAGGATTCTTAGCCAGACAACGCGTCGTTCTCCAGCACGCAGTACTGCTCTGTTAGGTGAGTATTCACCTGTTTATTTATTTGTTCTGCGGCCTGCAGAACCATGCCGGCGACGGTTTGCGACACCATGCAGCACGCTCGCTCGGCCCGCTACACGGCCGCCTCAATCATTCACTTTTCCGATCCATTGGTTTTAATGAAATCAGGTAAAGAGACTAAATTACAGAACCATAGAACATTACACCGCAGAAACAGGCCCTTCGGCCCTTTTTTCTGTGCCTAACTCTTATTCTACCTTAGTTCCATTGACCTGCACCCCAATTATATCCCTCCCATCCATGCACCTGTCCAAATTCTTCTTAAAAGTTAAAATTGAGCCCACATTCACCATCTCAGCTGGCAGCTCGTTCCACACTCCTTCCACCCTTCTGTGTGAAGAAGTTTCCCCTAATGTTCCTTTTAAACCCTTAACCCATGTGCCCTAGTTTGTATCTCACCTACCCTTAATGGAAAAAACTTACATTTACTCTGTCTACCCTCTCCTAATTTTAAATACCTCTATCAAATCTCCCCTCATTCTTCTATGCTCCAGGGAATAAACTCCTAACTGTTTAGCCTTGCCCAGTAACTCAATTCTTGAAGTCCAGGCAACACCCTAGTAAATCTTCCCTGCACTCTTTCAAACTTATTGATTTCTTTCCTGGGGTTAGGTGACCAAAACTGCACACAATACTTCAGATTTGGCCTCACCAATGATACATACAACTTTACCATAACATCCCAACTCCTATCCTCAATACTTTGATTTACGAAGGCAAATATGCCAAAAGGTCTCTTATCCACCTGTGACACCAGTTTCACAGGAATTATGTATCTATATTCCCAGATCCCTCTGTTCTACCGCACTCCTTGGTGCCCGACCATTCACCGTGTATGTCCTTTCTTGGTTTGTCCTTCCAAAACGCAACACCTCCCACTTGTCTCCATTAAATTCCCTTTGCCATTGTTTTTCCAGCTGGTCCAGATCCCTTCTGCAAGCTTTGAAAACCTTCCTCGCTGTCCACAATGCCTCCAATCTCAGGGTCATTTGTCTAATGTTGACATTTTTTTTTAAATGGGGAAAGAAGAGTGGGAGGAGGAGGGTAAGCACATGAAAGGAGAGGAGAAAAAGAGAGAAGGGAGGGAAAAAAGGGGGTGAGCACATATTCCAGCAAGCAGGTATCCTGTCAGATTATCCTTGCCAGCAGTGCTGCCCTCAGAACAAGGGATTATCGAGAGCTGATGTCATGGTGTGCTTTGAGAATGAAACCCAAAGGACAGGATGATGAGTCTTTCTTGGGAGCTGAGCTGGTGATGTGTTACAGCTGCACTCTTCAAGTGCACAGGAACTTGACTGATGATGGTGTAATGATATGAGCAGCTGAGTAGCATTTCAATGAGGCACCGTCTCCGTGCTACTGCAGCGCTGCTGCACCATTTCACTGCATTGCTTCTGCCGTTAAGGGCTCTCCTGCTGCAGGCGAATGGCTGATGGATCCGATGACCCTCCCTACAGCACCCACGGAATAGGTCCAGTGCCCTCCACGAACCTGCAAGGCCCTTTCGCTCAGCCAGCCACTCAAGAGCAAGGGACGTTATTTAAAGGGTACTTCGGAAGCCAACAGGAGTATCCTGCAAGGTGTGTTGACAAACCTTCAGACTGCAGGATAGATGGTCTTGCTGGCATTTAAACATGAGCTTTCCATCGATTGGGTAGCCAGCCAATTGAAAAGCTCAGAGGAGCAGCATGTGACTGCAGTAGGGCCACTGGAGACTTGGGTCATAGGACCATAGAACATTGCAGCACAGAAGCAAGCTCTTTGGCCTATCTAGTCTGTGCCAAACTATTTTTCTGCCTGGTCCTAGTGACCTGCACCCATAGCCCTCCACACCCCACCTCATCCATATACCTGTCCAGTTTTTACTGTTAAATGTTGAAACTGAGCATGCATTCAGCTGGCAGGTTGTTCCACACTCTCACCACTCTCTGTGTGAAGAAGTTCCTCGCTGATGTTCCCCCTAAACTTTTTCCCTTTCTCCCTTAACATTCTAGTTTGCATCTCACCCATCCTCTGTGGAAAAAAGTCGACCAATATTTACTCTGTCTGTATCCTTCATAATTTTAAATACCTCTATCAAATCTCCCTTCATTCTTCTACGCTCCAGGGAATAAAGTCCTAACCTGTAACCAGAAACAGAATCAAAATTTATTGCCATGCACAAGTCATGAAATTTGGTGTTTTGTGGCAGGGTCACAGTGCAAGCATTCATACTATAACCATCTTACAACATTACTATAAAAATATTAAAATAATAGGGCACAAAAAGTAAGGCAGTGTCTTTGGTTCATTGATCTTTCAGGAATCTGATGGCAGCGGGAAGAAGCTGTCCTTGTGCCACTGAGTGCTCGTCTTTAGGCTCCTGTACCTTTTTATCCAATGGTAGCAGAGTGAAGACAGCATGATGGTGGGAGGTCTTTGAGGATCGAGGCTGCTTTTTTAAGACACCGCCTCATGTAGATGTCCTCGATGGAGTGAAGTCTGGTGCCTGTGATGTCACAGGCCGAGTTAACAACCTTCTGGAGTTTATTCTTGTCCTGAGAGTTGGCGCCTCTGTACCAGGCAGTGATGCAACCAACCAGAATGCTCTCCACGGTCCACCTGTAGTAATTTATGAGAGTCTTCGGTGACGTACCGAATCTCCTCAGACACCTCACAAATGATAGCCACTGGCATGCCTTCTTTGTGATTGCGTCAACGTGGAGGCTCCAGGACAGATCCTCGGAGGTCTCAAGTTTTTGACCCTCTCCACTGCTGAGCCCTCGA
The DNA here is from genome assembly GCF_036971445.1 of Narcine bancroftii. Taxonomy (NCBI): domain Eukaryota; kingdom Metazoa; phylum Chordata; class Chondrichthyes; order Torpediniformes; family Narcinidae; genus Narcine; species Narcine bancroftii. The sequence goes on along the minus strand of NC_091481.1, from coordinate 59,097,792 downwards.
TGAGGCCTGAGTCATGTTCCCCTGGCTTCCTCCTGAACCCCTCCCTGGTTTTGCTGACTTTGAGCGCAAGGTTGTTGTCATGTCACCACTCAATGAGCCAATCTATCTCCCTCCTGGACGCTTCCTCATTGCCGTTTGCGATTCTGCCGACAACTGTGGTGTCATCGGCAACTTGTAGATGGCATTGGAATTGTGCCTGGCCATGCAGTCGTTGGTTTACCATGTGATCGGTTATAACCATGCCTACTCATCAAAAGCTGGATTTGAAATCACCTAAAAGGAGAGGAATAAAATGTACTGAAAATGTTTCTACGAATTCATTTCTTTTCCTTCGATTGTTTTATTGTGCTTTGCCCTGGAATCCCCGGATGGTTTGGACTGCGGAGGCTGCGGAATGCTGGAGGCGAAACCATGGACACTCTCTTTTGGTTCTCTTCCTCTGATTGTGGGGAGACGCTTCAGGCAATTTCTTCTGACGGCTGATCATCTGCCTTCCAGCCGACAAAAACAAATTCTGTGTAATATTGCATTTGTCATTATTATGTGGCAAGAAATTGAATCTTGAATCCTGAATCACTGCACTGCACACAATCTGCACCTCATTCAAAATTTTGCTGGATGTATTACTGTATTCCCCAGATTCCATTCCCCTCCTCGCGCCCCCCTACTCCGTGTGTTCACGGACACCCTGTGGTTCAGCATTCACCACCCCCTCGTTGGCAGATCCTTCTCCACACTGCATGCCCCCTTTTGCTCAGCCTTCCGACATCCGGGGTGGGGGGGAGGCATCCGCGGGATGTGGGGACTTCATTAAGGACAGTTCCCTTCTGAGTCCATAAGCTTGCTTTGTCTTTTAGCCTTACTTGGTCACCAGTGTAGAGTTCCGGTAGATTTTTTGTTCTTCTGTCAAAGTAATACTTTTGCTTTTCTTTCTGTGGTTCTTTGAACTTCCTCACTTTCTCCCCCTCTTTTGTTTTTAGGAGATTCTCCTGAATGGGTAGGTTTGATCTTGGCCTACGTTCCATAAGGAGTTGTGCTGGTAACATACCACACTCGAGCGGCGTTATGCGGTATACTGGCATGCTCTGGTAAAAGTCCGTTCCACTGACTTTTGCCATGTTCATCAGTCTTTTCACTAGACCATTGGACTGTAGAAAATGAGGACATGACATGGTGTGTACAAAGTCCCACTCTTTGGCAAACTGTCGGAACTTTAAATTTCAAAACTGGGGTCCATTGTCTGTGAAGACCTCGCTTGTCACACCATGTCTGAGAATATGGCTTTCATACCTGTTATTACAGCATCTGCAGTGGTGGTGTTCAGTTTCCACACCTCTGGATACAGGGAGTAATAGTCTGTGACTACAAGATAGTCCTTCCCTTGACATTCGAATAGGTCAGTGTCTACCTTCTGGTGAGGTCTATATGGTGCTGGGTGTGGCTTTAGTGGTTCTGCAGGACTGCTTGCTTGATATTTCCGTCATATTCTACAGTTTGACACTTCATTTGTTATATCATTGTTGATTCTTGGCCAGTACATCACCACTCTTGCTCTTTCCTTACACTTTTTGATTCCGAGATGGCCTCCATGGATCCTTTTTAGCATCTTTTCTCAGACTCTTTGGGATAAGGATTTTGCTGCCTTTGTAGATGATGTCTTCAACCACTGGTAGTACTGCCCTGCAGTTCCAGTACTTTGAAACATCAGGTGAGCAATCCCACTTCAGGTTGGGCCATCCATCCAAGATATTTTTTCATCGTTGTTTGTCTCTGAATTTATGAGCTCCATTTTTGCATCTGATATGGGCAGTGCACTTGTGATCATGTCCACGAAGGCATTCACGTCTTCATCCATTTTGGTGTTTGCAAGCTCTCTCGTGTCAACAGGTCTAGGCCAGTGGTAAAGTTCTGTGAAGGTTGATGGGAATGTGGGGAGAATAAATGACTGGGAAAATTAACAGAGCCAACTCGATGGGCTGCAAGGGATGCCTCAAAAATCTAAAGAAGATATAGATATCTTCAGCTCATTCCAGATGCCCATAACACCATAAAGAACATAAAACGATAACACAGGACAATGCAGATTTTGCTTCATGAACACTGTTGGGTGTATTTTATGGATTTTGGGCTGCTGATCTCGAAAATTACCTTAAAATGTTCCTATCACGTGCCCTTTTCCGATGTAGCCAATTTTTGTGATTTCCGACAATACTTTAATAAGACTACTAGTACATGGCTCACAAAGCCAGCTGTTTCAGTCCAAGCATGGTGGGGCGTGCAGGGCTGGATAAGCTTAGTCAGGATAGATGCAGGCAGGCCATAAAACCAGCTCACGTACACAGATGCTGTGCATTACATTTGATATAGATTGAACACACGTTGATGCACATGTTCTTCGGCCAGTAGCATAGTGAGTGAGGAAGATTCAGTCCAGCAGAAATGTCTCGTCGATGTTGTAGTTCTGTTACATTTGCAGAGGGTGTACGCTTAAGGCTCAATGACACAGCATGACTGCACTTATTAAGAAAGCCAATGAGCTCTACTTCGGTTGTAAAATTGGTGACCAAGACAAACCCTGGACTCCTCACATCTGTTGTGCAACTTGTGCAGTCCACCCGAGAGCTTGGTGTCATAGTCATTATACAATTAAACATGTAAATTCAATAAAAGTTAATTTAGTGTTTCTCCAACTTCCCACATGACACAACAAATCTGAAATTTTCTTTGTTCTCCATCACAATCCACAATTTTTTTTTAAGGAAGCAAACCTTTTGAAAAAATTTGTTGTCCAGTCCAATTTTAACTCTGCATATTGAATTCCAGTCCAGGTTTATTGTCCTGAGTACAGTGGGAAAGTTCGTTTTGCATGTTAATCCAGCTACTCAACCCATATCATATTTCAGCAATAAAACCAGTATACAGAATGCAGTCCAAGGAATAAAGTCCTGGCCTGCTCAACCTTCTACACCCCTCCCCCCCACAACCCCGAGTCCTGGCCACATCCTCAAAAATCTTCTCTGCGGCCTCTCCAGCTCGAACGATGCTTCCCACAGCACGGTGACCAAAGCTGAGTGCAGAACTCCAAATGGGGCCTCGCAAATACCTTCTGCAACAGCTGCAAAGTGGCACCAGAGGGTTTGTGCCAATTATCAGCAGGGGCTCTTATTTGGTGTTGGTTCTGGATCACGGAACATGGAGTGTTACAGCACGGTGTGGGCCCATCAGACCATAATACTACATCGGCCTAATCCACCACCAATCTAATTCTTCCCAACCTTACAGCACATTACCCTGTGTCGAAGAGCCTTCTGAATCTTTCTGTTGGACCAGCCACCACCAACTCCAGCAATAGATTCCAGGCACCCACCACTCTCCATGTATAAACCTTACCTCTGGCGTCTCCCCTAAACTCTTCTCCACTCACGTTAGACAAGGACATTACGGCCTTTGGAAAATGGTTAAAGTTAAGTTGTTATTTTTATTGTACAATTAGAAACATAGAAAAATAGGTGCAGGGGTAGGCAATTTGGCCCTTCAAGCCTACATCACCATTCAATATGATCATGGCTGTTCAGTACCCGGTTCATGCCTTCTCCCCCAACCCCCTGATCCCCTTAGCCACAAGGGCCAAATCTAACCTATTCTTAAATGTTGACAAGGAACCGGCCTCAACTGTGGCAAAGAATTCCAAGGATCCACCACCCTCTGAGAGAATAAATTTTTCCTCATTTCAGTCTTAAAAAACTTCCCCCTTATCCTTAAACCGTGACCCCTGGTTCAGGTTTTTCCCAGCATTGGAAACCACCTACATGGGTCTAGTCTGTCTAAACCCTTAAGAATTTTACATGTTTCTATAAGATCCCCCCTCAATCTTCTAAATTCCGGAGAATACAAGCCTAGTCTATCCAACCTTTCTTCATCTGCAAGTCTTTCCATCCCTGGTATCAGTCTAGTGAAGTACAACTGGATGAAACAGTGTTCTTCAATGTAAAAAAACATACAAACACCTAGATAGAAATGGAACACAAGCAATTTACAGTATATAGAGTACATGTCAGAAAATAAATAAATATTATTAAATAACAGTAGAGTCTCGGAGGGTTAGTGTGAGCAGTTCCTTTGGTCGTTCAGTGTTCTCGTTGCCCCTGGGAAGAAGCTGTTCCTCAGCCTGGTGGTGCTGGCTCTGATCCTCCTGTATCTCTTCCCCTACGGGAAGATGCAGTGTGTGGGGTGGAAGGGGGTCCCTAACGATTTCGATCTTGTACACCTCTATTACATTGCCTCTTATCATCTGTCACTCCAAGCAGGAAACTGAATGGCACACAAGCTTTTCACTGCATCTCAATATGCATGAAAGTAATAACTAACCCTATTCTGATTTAATCGAAGATTATCTGGGGTAGTTAGAAATACCAATGTGACAAACGGATCTTGTCAAACGGCAGATCAGGTTCAAGGTGCTGAATACTTGCCCCAAATTCCTGAGTTCCTATTTTGATGGGGCTTGCCCCCTTCCTAACCCATATCTGACAGGTTGCATCACTGTCTGGTATGGTGGTTCCAAAGCACAGGAGAAGAAAAAAATCTGCAAAGAGTTGTGAACTCAACCAGCACTAACATGGGCGCCAGTCTCCACCAGGGTGGCCAGACGTCTGGCTTTAGGCTGCACGGTCCGGCTTTTCAGCCCTCTGTCCTCTCTCTGGCACCACCTCGAGCCGGATGTTAATTCGTCCTCCATTTGGGAATGTATCCGGGGACAAATTAAGGGGCAGAGAGAAAAGAAATAACACCCACAGCGCATGTGGCCATGTTTCTTCTCACGCGCACGAGCGGTGAAGGGTGAAGCGCACAAAGTGCCGACTGGCTCACGCGCCACAAGGGGGAGGTGTGATGACGGCGCTCTACACCCCCCCGGAGAGTTTCTGACATTGACCTTCCATTTTGGTAAGTTTGAAATGGCCACCTTTGTCTCCACTCCATCGAGGACATCGTGTTAAGAAACCAGCCTCTATCCTCAAAGACCCCCACCACCACCCAGGCCACGGCCTCTTCACTCTGCTACTATCGGGGAGCCTGAAGATGAGCACAAGGACAGCTTCTTCCCTGCTGCCATCAGATTCCTGAATGATCAATGAAGCAAAGACTTTATCTTACTTTTGCACTAATTTATTTATTTTTAAGTATAACTCTGCTGCAAAACAGTGAATTTTGTGACATATTCGTAACATTACATTGTGATTCTGATTCTGAACCCCAGCCCCTCCCAAGGGTAATAGGCCCAATCCCCTCCACCAGCCCCACACAGTCTCCGAGATCAGAGAATGTACAATATTTAATCTCTTTCTTCTTCCTCAGTAGTTAAAATTAGAAAGCTGTCGTGAAACGGATGTTGTGCTGTCAAGGTAAACTATGAGTCTAGTGCAGTCAGCAAAACAGGGCAGAGAGAGACACCTGTGAAATAACAAGAGAACCGCCCCCCCCCCCCACCCCCCAACCCTTCCTAAAAGCTGGACCTTTTAAATAGAGGAGACAGGTTTTGAAGTTCGACATTTCAGGAGTTGCCATGGTAACGCAGCATTGAGCTCAAACCAATTGGCTGGATGTTTGTCCAATGAATGTCATTCAGTTTGATTGGGGAGAAGGGAGAGGGTATGGGGGTGTCTATACAAAAGTGAGACCCTTGTCCCAAATGGGAAGTGATCATTAAACATCTGAGGCCATCATAGATGCTTCAGGTTTTGTGAAAATCCAAGATTTGAGTCAGCCCCTAGCTGACAACCCTTGCATTCATGTAGCGCCTTTCACACCATTGCAAAATGCCAGGGTGTGTGGTAGGGAGGTCAGCATCTGGTAGCCCCTTCGCCCACCCAGATCCTGATGCCGGCCCACTGACTGTGCGCAGTTTGCACGTTCTCCCTTGTGTTCATGAGGGGAGGGGGGAGGTGATTTTTTTCCAGATCAGAGGTGGCCAAACTATGTCCCCCGGGCCGATTGCAGCCCATTACCCATTTTTAAGTGGCCCATTGGAAAAAAAATTGTGGCACTTCCGCTGGTGAGGGCCCACAGAGAGAAAGGGGAGCGAAGTCTCAGCGCTCCCCTCTGGGGTCCACTACCCAGTCCGACTGTCATCAGCTCTTTACAGGCTTTAAATGTCCTATTAAAGGAGTTGACAGTGGTTGAAAACTGTTGGGCTTAATATTGTTTGGGCCGCGACTCCTTATAGATTTCCAGGTCACTCGTCTGACTGCTGCCTGTACCAGGTAATCCAGTACGACCTGTCATATGGTCGGGTGGTCGGCGACTAAACTGACTCCCCCACCGTGCTTGCCTGGTGCAGAGGGTGGCGAGACACCCTGCAGATGACAAACAAGACCTGTCAAAGGGCGGACAAACCTTCTCGTGGGGTCAACGGCCAACTGGCAAGCACATACCGTGAAGCGCGGAAAGAGTATCCCTTGCATCGAAACTTGGTCTGGCCGTTCACTGCAACAGAACCTCCCCCAGTCATCTGGGACGGGGATGTCGAGAGGGTGGATCCGGACTCGTGCAACCCCCTACTCACCTAAAATCCATTCACACACACACGCTGTTCCTTTCTGAGGGGTGGGGTATCCTTATATCAAACCCCACAAACTGACTGAAAGGAAACCATCATCATCCTTTGGGATGGATGGCCTGAAGATGTGGCCCAAACCAAGAAAGTCTGGCCACCCCTGCTCTCAATGTTCCAGTTTACTCCCAGAATCCCACCCCACTCAAACAAAAGTTAGGTCCACCCCAGGGGGAGATGATGGGACTGTGGGGTCAATTAAACGAGTTAGTATCGGTATAGTTTAAACAGTTAGCAGGGAGTGTTGGGCAGAAGGGTCTGTTTCTATGATTTGTCTCTCCAAGATACTTTGAATACCAGCTAAATATTTTTCAAGTGTGTTAACCGTATGATAAATATCAGCTAATGTACGAGCAAACTCCAACACAATCAACATGACAGTTCGTCAGGTGACACAAAGATAGGCGGAGGGGGGCAGGTAGTGGGGAGGAAGCGGAGGGGCTGCAGAGAGACATAGATAGAATCAGAGAATGGGGAAAGAAGTGGCAAATGAAATAACAATGTTGGTGGGAGTACAGTCATCCACTTTGGTGGAAGGAAAAATAGGGCAGTATTAGTTGGATGGGAAGAAAATTCAAATGGTACTCCCTTTGTACATTGGAGAGACTGGGCACAGACTGGGAGATCACTTTGCGGAGCGCATTTGCTCAGTCAGCACCGGTGACGGGGACCTCCCAGTGGCCAACCAATAAGAGGTGCTCCATCGCACCCATACCTCCTCCTCCTCCAGAGGAGGGGCTACGTGGGTCCACACCAGCAGCAGTTGTTACCTGTTCCATTCAGCAGTGGTCTTCAAACTGCTCCCCTAAACGCACATTCCACCTTAAGTAATCCCTATACCATCAGTGCTCTGTGATTAGTAAAGGGTTGCTTAAGGTGGGATGTGGGTTGGAAGAAAAAGGTTGAAAATCCCTGTTTTAATCGACCCTCATTGATTCGTTATGTGCATGGTTTCAGAACTCCAAAGGAAATGGGCCAAGGACAATTTTTCTCAAGCACCAATGACATAGGGATGACTTAAAGTGGAACATGAGTTTGTTTGAATTAAAAGGTATAGGTTGATCGGGAATAGATACACTTGTGGTCTTGGTGAGGATATTGCTTAATTCACTGAGAAGACAAAATAAAGAGTTTCGGCCCAAAATGCTGACCGTTCTTTTTCTCCCATGGATGCTGCTCGACCTGCAGATTTCGTCCAGCAGATTGTGTTTGGCTTTAGATTCCAGCACCTGACGTCTCCTGTGTGTCTCCAGAAAATAAAATCCACTTGGTTACAAATGGCCTGGAGATTTCGATTCGGATTTCAGATTTATTGCCAAGAACATACATGATATCACATACAACCCTGAGATTCTTTTTCTGAGGTTTAGTTGCTGTTGTTAAATGTTTTGATGTCAGTGATCTCCTCTGGGAAATCCCTAGAGGTTTCTCCCATTGACTTTGTCCAAAATGCAAAGAGGGAGCTGTCCCAGGATGAAGAGCTGTTTCATGCCACTCACAACTGGGGCGACTCTTTTAAAGTGTCTCCTTATTCCTGCTTACTCAGAGTTGTCTTAGTCAGAGGCTTCATCTGTAAACTTGGGGGAAGGGGGGAGGGTTAATTATCGATAATGTTATTCTTCATCTTTCGGGCGGCTCCGTGGAAGGGGAGGAACCTGCAGATGCATCGAAGGTTAAACGTTTTCAAAGAATGTGACTGAAATAAAGTGCTTCAAGGTTTAAATATTCATGCAAGTGAAGTTTGTTCAGTGTAAGTACAGTCTAGTATTTTTGTTTTTTAAACTGTTTATTCTTAATACAGGTGTATTAGTTATGCATTGTAAGAGTAAGTCTCAAGCAACCAGAAAATGCACTTATCCAGAAACTACCAATCCTCACAGATGCCAGATACTGGGGGTTTTATTGTACAACTCTTCCAAAGGTTGTAGGAACAGGGAACATTAATTTTTGATCAGGGGTACACAGATTATTAAAGTGTATAGAGAGATTTTTTTAAAAATCTGGGTTCACAAAAGCAGAGAAGTCAAACTGATAACCTACAAAAGCTGGATTGACCACAACTGAAGTCTTGATCCAGTTCTGGTCAACATGCTGTTAGAACCATTGGATGGTCCAGGATAGGAGAGAGGAAAGCTATCTTTGATTAGTTCCAAGAATGAGACATTTCAGTTACATGGGTAGGCAGGAGACACTCTGGCATTTGTCAGTACAGAGGTGGGAGAACCATGGAGTCACATAGCCCTTCAACCCAATTCATCCGTACTAACCAAGGTAGCATTCTGGATGAGTCGCACTTGCCTGCATCTTTCACGGTCTTCAACCCATTACCATCAATAAGAAAGTCCATCAAAATCAAGACTGCTGGGGTGGGTAATAGTTTCTTCCCAGAGGCTGTGAGACTGATGTTGTAACAGTGAAAATCATCCCAAATTTTTACATATCTATTTTGATTATTCATGTGATCATCGTGGGAGCAGGAATTCCAAAAGTCTTTACCTGGAGAGATGTGGGAAAAGATTCTCAAACTAGTTAATACTTCATCAATGTGTGCTAGACCCTCTCTTATTCCATTTAAGGTCATATATAGGACTCATACATCCAAGGACAAGCTTGCCCATATTTTACCCAATTTTAATCCGATCTGTGATAGGCGTAATTCGCAAGTGGCTTCATTGACCCATACATTTTGGACCTGTCCGGTTCTGGAAAGATGTCTCTTTCAGCCAACCAAATCCCTTCACTGCTCTTTATGGAGTTTTTGGAGCAGATGTCAATCATTGTCCGGCTTCTGCTCATCGGAGGATCGCGTTTACCACCCTGATAGCTAGGAGAGCAATTCTTCTCTATAAGGAAGGACCCCACTCTGCCTAATGTAGTTCATTTTGTTTTCTCAAACCACGGCCTGTTTGAACTTAAGAGAAAATTAGAAGTGCCACATTTGATCCCTCTGTTAAATTTGAAGAAACTATACAATATTTTTGTATTTTATAATTTCTTTGATTTATTGTCCCTTCCTGATACTAGTTGAGTTTCTCTTTTGGTTGAGGACCAGGCTTCCTATGTTTAATGAACACTGATCCAAGGCTTTCCAGTTGATTTGGTGCTTTCTCTTCTTCGTTAGATTAGGACAAGGGGTTTTACTAGAATGTGATTTTTTTTCTTTGCTTTCTTCTCTTTGATGGGATCGGGGACTGTTAATATGCGCTGATTGATGTATATTGTGATCTTTTTAATTATGTATCCTTTTTCTCTCCATCCATTGATTATTGCCTGTTAAAATCAATAAAAAGATTGAGAAAGAGAGATTATTTATGTGATCTTTGTGTCCTCTGTATTGCGTGCACTGTGGCCTGGAGGGACGCTGCTTTGTCGGGTTGTCTATGTACAATCAGATGATAATGAACGCTGTCCGTCGGAACCGTTTTGAGGGACAGCAAACGTTGCAGTGCAAGCCCTTTGGCCCATGGTGTTGTGCCGATCTATATAAAGCCACTTCACAAAAATCTGACCCTTCCCAACTCCCTGAACAGTCAAGGGTTACGGGGAGAAGGCAAGGGGAAGGAATGACAGAACAGACTTGATGGGCTGAATGGTCTGCTTCTGCTCCGGTACCTTGTGGTCTCACACACCCACAACCCTCTATTTTTCTTGCATCCCCATGTGTCTATCCAAGAGTGTTCTAAATGCCCCTATTGGACTAGCCTCCACCACCGCCCTGGCAATGCATCCCAGGCACCCACAACTCTTCTGTGTATAAAGGTTTTGTAGAAGATTCAATGTTGCTCCAGACAAAATAAATCAAGAAAAACTGTGCTCTTATTTCACATCTTTTATCCACGTTCCTTAATAATTTTGGTAACGAAAGTCAATCTGCATCATGAACAATTGGTTTATCATCAATTGGTCTTTCTGGAAGGGAATTTGTAATTTTTCATTGAACTCTGTACATAGAAATGTTTTCAATCTTACTCTTAAACAAAAAACAAAATATGGTGGCCCTTCCAGAGCTGCTGTGGACCCAAGCGAGCGGGGACACCGCGCTGCCGCTGGTGTTGACCCGGGAGTGTGGAGACACTGCACTGCTCCGAAGGCTTCATCTCCCCGTCCTCATTCCAGTGGCTCCATAAAGGTTTAAATGGCCTGTTAAATCTTGTGACCGCGGTGTCTGTGGCCAAGATGGAGGTACCTGTGCTCGCCCACAGCCACGCAGGGAGAAGTGGACCGGCATGGGGCACCAGTTATGGCGAAAAGGAGAGGCAGAGAAGATGACCCCACTGGATGGTGACCGTGGCAGTGGGCCAGCGAGGGGCTCAGCGGCTGAGAGCCCCACACAGGCTGCAGGCGGCTTGTGGCCAGAGGATCAGAGCCGGCTGCTGGAGATGGGCTGATGGGAACCTGAAGGCTTACCGATGGTGTCAGAGGTTTGGGTCTGGGGCTTGGGAGGCCGAGGGATTGAACTGAGGTTTGTGTGGCTGCAGAGGCTACGGGAGGCAAATCCACGGACACTCAGTGTCTCTGAAGGGACTCTCTTTTGCTTTTCTTTCTCTTGTACTGTAAGGGGAGCAGGATGACTCTAAGCACAATTCTTTGCCTTACAGCAGGCAGAAAGCAATTTTGTGTAATATTAGATACTATTTCATGACAATAAAGAAATCTTGAAATACTTGGCTCTAATTGTAGGACCAGCCCTCTTTGTTCGGAGCAGCTGGAGCCTCTCTCTATGTCAACCTTTATCAATAACTGAGGAACCTCAGTTCAGTCACTCCTGGCAGACTTTCATAGTTTTACCAAGATGAAGGGAGTTACTGCTGTTGGTGTGGATCTCGCAGACAGGCTGATGACTGGAAAGAAACCGATGTAGTGGCTGCTACACACAGAAGAGACCACTAGACTCGATGGGGTTTCCAGTAGAACTCTTTATTTGAATTTCGCGTGCACCCCTTTAAGGCCAACGGGAGTTCTACCCCACGCAGCAGTGACGTCATCACGTGGCCCGGGACGCGAGCAGTGGCCTATGCCATGAGGCAGTGAGCAAGCCCTGACGGCGCCATCTTCTGCAGCTGCCCCATCAACGCGACGGTACAAATGGGGCTGGTTTGCTCACAGAGGTGTGCGCTGCCACACTGGGACATTTCTCTGGAAAGCCATACAGTGAAAGTCAAACTCTGTGCTGTACCCACCATGCTCTGGAACTGTCAGTGTCTTGCAGTATTGTGAGAGCTGAAAGTTTCCCTGATGTTATTGCTAATAATATTTTTTTAAAACTGCCGAGGTTGGCTAAGTATATATATAGCGCAATGTAAAACGGTCAGATTGCCTCGGTGAAATGAGCTAATATATATGCCGTCGTTTAACTTAAACAGCAGAGTAAAAATAAAGCCCAAAATGCTTTGCTAAGCAAAACAGTGGATAAAGGTTGTTCATATTATTGTCTGGCCTGCTTGAAGTGAAATCGGAGTAGAGAATGGAGCATTTTAGCCAATATGATAACAAATTTCCAATTTATTTCTACCCTCTATTGGCTGAAAGACATTATTGCTGGGGAATTGTTCTGCAACGTCATCAGAATCTGTGTCCTAAAAGACATTTCTCTGTTGCAGTCATCCAGGGCACTCAGTGCATTTCTGGCCATTGCACCTTGTGGCAGCAGGTAGCGATCTTAAAGGGAACGCACCTGTCCAAGGTCAGACTTGCACGGCAATTCTGTGGACTGGCTTACATGCTGTGGATCACAGATTACAGATGCATCAATTTATTGAGAGGTGTCAAGATTACACAGAGAGAAAGATTTGTTTTATGTTTTAATTTTAATATTTAAGTCAAAGGTACAGCCTGGTAACAGGCACTTCTGCACAGCCCAAATGCTCCCAGGTGACCAGTTTTAATTTCTTTTTAAACATAGACATACAGCGTGATAGCTCATGCTGCCCCAAATACCCCAATTAACCTACAGCCCCCTTACGTCTTGAAAAGTGGCACAGTTAGCACAACGCCATTACGGCGCCAGCGGTCGGGACTGAGGTTTGAATCCCATCCTGTCTGTAAGGAGTCTGTACGTTCTCCCCGTGTCTGCGTGGGTTTTCCCCGGGGGCTCCGGTTTCCACCCACCCTTCCAAATGTACCGGGGGGGTGTAGTTAATGGGGTGTAAATTGGGTGGCACTGGCTCAAGGGTCTGTCACCGTGCTGTTTCACAATTTGGTCGTGAGAGCCCGAAAGCTTCAGTACCTCTTCGCGGATGACAGGAGGAAGAACAGATTGCAAGAGGGATGTGTGGAGTCCTTCACGATGTTTATGGCTTTCCACAAATAACAGCTGTAATAAATGTCCATCATGGCAGGGAGAGAGACCCCAATAATCCCCTCAGCCATCTTTACCATCCACTGCAGGGACTTGCATTCTGGGATGGTGCAGTTCCCAAAATAGACAGTGATGCAGTTATGCTGGAAGCTCTCAATGCATCCCCAATAGAATGTAATGAGGATGGAGGGTCGAAGCTGAACTTTCCTTAACATCTACAGGAAATAAAGGTGCTGTTTGGCCTTCTTGGCAATGGATCTGATGTTGGTGGACCAGGAGAGATCCTCCACCAGGTGCATGCCAAGGAACTGGTAGTCTTAACTACCTTGATCTCAGAGGAGTTTTCACTTTCCAGAGATGTGTGGGGTTAGTTGGTTGATTGGAAACAATGGGTGATTTTGGGTGACGTAGGCTTGTGGGCTAGAAGGACCAGTTACCGTGTTGTATCTCTACATTAAATTTTAATTCCATGCATCTTTTGCCCACTGGACTTCCATGAGCAAAGAATAGAAACTGCGGTAGTCTTGCTTTGAAAAGAACCCCTTGGCACCCACCCCTGTGATCACAAGAGATCCTCCACCTGCACCCACACTTCTACCCTCACCACCATCCCTTCCAAGTGAAAAGACGCTTGCCTGCGGTGCTCCCACTGTGGACTCCTCTACATCGAAGGGGCTGAGCGCAGACTGGGAGATCGCTTCATTGGGCACCTCGGCTCTGTCCGCCACAATAGCGTGGATCTAAGAAGGACTATAATCAGGAAACAGAGCAGTTGGAAAGGGTAATAGTAAATATAGAAAAAGAATTAGCAATGAAGGAAGATACAACTAAAAGAAGAGAATTGGCGGATAAAAAAATAAAATATGAAACACTACAAACATATAAGGTGGAGAAGAACATAATGAAGACAAAACAGAAATATTATGAACTGGGTGAAAAAACGCACAAAATCCTAGCATGGCAGCTTAAGACAGAACAAGCTAAGAAAATGGTATTGGCATCAAGGAAAAAAGACAAACAAATTACATATAATCCAAAAGAAATTAAGGAAAACTTTAGAGAATTCTATGAACAATTATACCGAACTGAAAACGAAGGGAAAGAAGGGAAAATAGATGAATTTCTGACTAAAATTGAACTACCAAAACTACAAATAGAGGAACAAAATAAATTAACAGAACCATTTGGAATAGTAGAAATACAAGAGATAATTAAAAAATTACCAAATAATAAGACACCAGGAGAGGATAGATTCCCAATAGAATTCTACAAAACATTTAAAGACTTATTAATTCCACCCCTCCTGGATGTAATCAACCAGATTGATGAAACACAAAGCTTACCAGATTCATGTAAAACAGCAATAATTACAGTAATACTAAAGCAAGGGAAAGATCCACTCTCACCAGCGTCATATAGACCAATATCTTTACTAAACACAGATTATAAGATAATAGCTAAACTATTAGCAAACAGATTAGCAGAGCATGTACCGAAAATGGTAAATTTAGACCAAACTGGATTTATCCAAAAAAGACGCACAACAGACAATATTTGTAAATTTATTAATTTAATTCATGCAGTAGAAGGAAATAAAGCACCTACAGTAGCAGTTGCTTTAGACGCAGAGAAGGCCTTTGACAGAGTAGAATGGAATTATTTGTTCAAAGTATTGCAAAAATTCAGTTTACCGGAGAAGTATATTAATTGGATTAAAGCATTATATAAGGGACCGTTAGCGAAAGTGACAGTAAATGGACATGTATCAAAGCAATTTAACTTAAGCAGGTCAATGCGGCAGGGATGCCCACTATCACCTTTATTGTTTGCGTTAGCTATAGAACCACTAGCAGAATTGATAAGAATAGATAATAATATAAAAGGAATAAAAATAAAAGACAAGGAATATAAAATCAGTCTATTTGCGGATGATGTTATAGTGTACTTAACAGAACCAGAACTATCAATAAAATAATTATATAAGAAATTGAAGGAATATGGAGAAGTGTCGGGTTACAAGATAAACGTAAATAAAAGTGAAGCAATGCCTATGAATAATGCGGATTTCTCAAAAGTTAAGAAGGAATCTCCATTTAGATGGCAAATGCAGGCAATAAGATACCTAGGTGTAGAAATAAACAAAAATCTCGGCCAACTATATAAACTCAATTATTATCCACTAATGAAAAAATTACAGGACGATTTAGAGCATTGGAAATATTTACCACTAACACTAATAGGAAGGATAAACTGTATTAAAATGAACATTTTTCCAAGGATATTATACTTATTTCAGGCATTGCCAATACAACTGACAGAAAAATTCTTCAAGGAGTTGAAGAAAATAATAAGGAAATTTTTATGGAGAGGGGGGAAACCGAGGATAGCACTAACAGAATGGTATAAACAAGGAGGCTTACAACTGCCAAACTTTAAAAATTATTATAGAGCCGCACAATTAAGATACCTATCAGATTTTTATCAAACAAGGGAAAAACCAGACTGGATGAGATTAGAATTAGATAAAATAGGGGAAAAGATACCTGAACACATATTATATAAATGTGATGAAAAATTGGTACAACATAGAACTTCTCCAGTATTACATCATCTCCTCAATATTTGGAAGAAGATTCATGTAGAAAGAAATAAAACAAATTATCAATTACCAAAACTAATATTGACGCAAAACAAGTTACTCCCTTTTACAATAGATAACCTTTCCTTTAGAGAATGGGAAAAAAAAGGGATTAAAAGAATAGAAAATTGTTTTTCAGGAAATAGATTCTTATCCTTTGAACAAATGAAAGATAAGTACAATATAACTCAAGATACAGCGCTGGCATATTACCAATTGAGATCCTACTTGAAGGATAAATTAGGAAGCAGTTTGAGTTTGCCAGAGGCAAGTAACCTTGAATATGTGATTACAGATACAATGATAATCAAAAGATTTATAACAAATATGTATATTAAACTGCAAGAAAAGGAGAATGAGGAAACAAATGGTAAAACTAAACAAAAATGGGAACAAGATTTAAATATAAAGATAAAAAAGGAAATATGGGAGAAATTATGTTCTGGAACGATGAGAAATACAATAAATACGAGGCTACATATGATACAATATAACTGGATACACAGACTATACATTACACCTCAAAAGTTAAATAAATGGGACCCAACAGTATCTGATAGATGTTTTCGATGTAAAAAAGAAATGGGAACAACAATTCATGCAATCTGGACATGTGAGAAAGTAGAAAAATTTTGGGAAGATCTCAATCAGATATTCAATAAAATAACAGAAAACAATATACCAAAGAATCCAGAGATCTTTCTCCTAAGTAACATAAAAAACTAAGAATTTGGAATTGATTTGGAGGATGCACAAAAAAGATTTGTTAAGATAGCTCTAGCCGTAGCAAAAAAATGTATATGTCAACCTGGAAATTGGAAGATAATTTGAAAATACAACAATGGTATATAGAGATGAATAAATGTATTCCATTAGAAAAAATAACATATAGTTTAAGAAATAATATTGAAATATTCGAACAAATATGGGAGCCTTACATTAAATACAATAGCGAAAACCTACCGGGGACAATCATTACCTAAGTTGATGGAAGGAGAAGGAAAGAAAAGAATGGACTCAGTAGAATTTCTGGTGTATTTTTGTTGAGTGACAACATTGTCTGACTGGTTTAATGTATCCTAGATTGTATACCTTAAATGGATGGGAGGGGGGGGTGGGCGGGTGGGTTGGGAGGAGGGAGGGGGTGGGGGAGAAAATGTCACTGTATATATGTGAAAAGGAAAAAGTATGTATCATGACTAATGTGATTTATGGTGTGAAAAATAAAAAAATTCCAAAAAAAAATAGCGTGGATCTCCCAGTGGCCACCCATTCCAGTTCCCTGCCCCATTGCCTTGCTGAGCTGTCTGCCTGTGGCCTCATGCACTAGCAGACTGAGACCCCACCCCCCCACAGTCTCTCTCTCTCCCCTTTTCCCTCTGTCTCCTTTCACAGAGCCAGAATTAATCTCACCTTTCCTTTTATCACCTCCCTAATCATCTCCTTTTGTCTACTGGTTTGGACTCCTCCCCCCTCCCATTCTTCCCCTATTCTCTCCCCAGTCTTTATTTGGACGCTTGCCTGCTTTTTGCTTCTACCTTGATGAAGGGTTCAAGCCCGAAACATCAATCATATATCTTTACCACCTATGGACGCTGAAAGACCGGCTGAGTTCCTCCAGCATTTCTGGGTGTGTTTTAGGCTGCAAACCTGAGCAAGACTTATATGTGCCGTGCATTGTATGTTAAAGTTTATAATTGTATCAGTTCAACCGGACGAAACTGCATTCTTCAGTCCTCGGTGTAAAAACATAGACACAGAACATTTATTTACAAGCGATTTATATGCAATACATGGAGAATATATAAATAAATAAATGCCGTCCATTTCCGACTATCCGAAAACCTCTTTATCAAAATTCTTAGTTATCCGAGCAAATTTTTAGCAGAGATGAGATGTCACGTCTGGAATTCAAGTAACCATCAGCCTCAAGCAACCAGCCAAAAAAAATTGCAGAAAATATATAGGTTTAAAAGACAGGTTTAAAATTGGCGCACTCACCATTGGTTCGCCAATCACCACGCAATCTCAAGCAACTGGAAAATTCACTCATCCGCCATCTATTAATCCCCATAGGTGCCGTTTAATTTTTTTAAAATTGAGATGTATAGCACGGTAACAGGCATTTTCGGCCCACAAGTTCAAGCCGTTCAATTGACACCCGATTAACCTATGTATGTTTCAAAAAGTGGAAGGAAACTGGAGCCCAAGGGGAAAGCCCACGCAAACACAGGGAGAACACACAAACTCCTTGGAGACAGTGCGTGATTTGAGCCCCAGTCCCAATCACTGCCACTGTGAAGGCGTTGCCCTAACCACTTCGCCCACCGTGCCGCCATCAAAATTAATTTTTGCAAGTTATGGAAATTACTTGATTAAAGTGAACTTTACATAATTAAGGACTACAATATTGATTTCTTTTTCCCCAAAATACTTTACATTTTGCACTGTTCATTCTTAATGCAGCTTTGTTAGTTAGGCATTGAGTCTCATCGGGCAACCGGAAAATTTGCGCATCCAGCATCCGCAGTCCCAATAGGTGCCGGATACTGGGGATATCGCTGTAGACAAAATAAACTGGATGGATACATGGATGGGAAAGATCTGGAGGGTTATGGAATGAGTGCAAGTCAGTGGGACTAGCAGTATGAATGTTTTTGGCACAGACTAGAAGGGCCGAATGGCCTGTTTTCTGTGCTGTAGTGTTCTGTGACTCAGTGGTTCTATGGTGAAGGTTCGTTGCAACCTGCTTGCCTTCATCAATCGGAGCATCAAGAATAACCTTTGGGAAGCAACTTTGCGGCAGGTTGAAACATTGCTTATCCCACATCTGAAGGACGAAGAGGTTCACCAGGGATCTTGCCTCAGATGGAGGGTACAAGCTACAAGGTGAGGATTTGCGTCAGAAGCGGACCTTATAAAATGAAGAGAGATGTAAATAAGGTTGATAGACAGACTTTATCCCAGCATGGAAAGGGAAAATACTGTACTAGAACACATAGGTTTAAGGTGAGAGGGCAAAGGATAAGGGAGATTTGCATGCTTTTTCTACACAGAGGGTGTTGTGCCTTGTGGAAGCAGGTACAATAGCAACCTTTAAGAGGCATTCAGTTAGATACGTGAACAAGCAGGGAATGGAGGGGTAGGACCAGGTGTGGGCAGATGGCGTATCTACGCCAAATAATGCCAACGGAATGGGTGGCCAATGCATCAAAATAAATGTCTCGCGAGAGCTGCCCCTGGTGGCCACCATGTTGTATATGGCATTGTATAAGTTGAGAATGAACAACAGGACGAGGAAGGAGGATTTGGAAGGGTGACTGCGGTGGGGGGGAGGGGTGGTTGACAGTGGCACCCTTCAAGTGGTACCCCCCTTTAAGTGATGCCCCCCCTTTCAAGTGGTGCCCAGGGCACGTGCCATGCTTGCCATACCCTAGATACACCCTTGAGATGGAGTTAGTTTAGACTGGCATCTTGGTCGAGATAGGTACATCAGGCAGAAGGACCAGTTGCTGTTCTGCACTGTTTGACATTCTATGTTCTAAAACTGAAAGACAAAAGTTTGCAGATGCCGTGATTGTAGTAAAAACATACAGGAATACTGGAGGATCTCACCAATCTTTGGTTATTGGTGTTTCAGGCCTGAGCCCTTCACGTCAGTTATATATCTTTACGCTGAGTTCCTCCGGCATTCCTGTGCTTTTGCCGTGTTCTAAGTCTGGGGGTGTAATCTGTTCAGGAGCAGATGCTGGCCCGACTGGTATGTGGCTACATCCCAAGGCTCATCAACGTCCATCTAAACCTGGTGACCAAGTGACCCATCCCTGAAAGAAACCAGCCAAAACCTACACAACCCCTCGGTGACTGGGATTGGCGTGTTTGAGAAATTCAGATACTTTAAAGCCTTTGTGCTTATCAAGGGTTAAGGTGAAGACTTCGGCTAAGTCATTATCAAAACACGTCACCAGATCATATAACTTTCCTGACAGTTTGACTCAGTAACCAAACCCACATGTTCTAATTTTATGAGGGCACCTGTACCCTACCACTTCTAAATGTTGGCCCCTCCCTTGAATTTTGGCTCAAAGAGCACAAAATGAGCATCTTCAGCCTGATTGAAGTGCCTTAATTGTCCAGGGTCGTGCTGAAATATTTGGCTAGATCATGTCACAGCCTTTCACGAAACCATAATCACATCGAGTCGTTGAACTTTGCTTTGTGTTTTGCAGTTCAACGATCTTTTAAAACCCTGGCTGGGCTCAAAATTTCCACTTCTGCATGAAAAATGAAACATCTCTGCTCCGATTATCTGAGATGTAGAACTGGCTACCGTCCTGTCATCTCTGGAAGACTGATATTCAGTTGCCAGAGAAGTTTTCCTCTGCTCTTGAAGATATCGATTCTAGTCCTGCAACCTCCTGCTAGCATGACAGATGGGGACCTTAACGTTAACCCCATCAAAATGTGTGACATCGGAGAAACTGGACGCAGAGTGGGAGATCGCTTCACTGGGCACTTACATTCTGTCCACATCAGTGACAACAGTTTGGCAGTGGCCAACCTTTCCAATTTTGCCCCTCCCGCACTGAAATGCCTGTTCATGTCCTCCTCCACTGTCAAACCAAGGTCACGCATAAGTTGGAGGGAGCCACACCTAATTTTCCATCTGGATAATCTCCAACCGGATGGCATTAACGTCGACTTCTCTGGATTCTGCTAGACCACTCCCTCTCTTCCCCATCCCTCTGTCTGCTTTCCCTCCAGCTCTCCACCGCCTTCCCTCTCCATTCACAGAGTCATTCCCCCTCCCCCTCTTTGCTGGTGTGCCCTTCTTCCCTCATCCACGCTGCCTGTGGGACCATGCTCCTCCCTCTCTACACCCCCCACCATTTTGTTCAGATCCCTATCTACATTTTGCTCACACCTTGATGAAGGGTTCAAGTCCAAAAAATTAGCTATTTATCTTTATCTTTGCTATATAAAGGACACTGTTTGACCTGCTGAGTTTCTCCAGCGTCTTTGTTTTTACTGCTGTCTGTACACTTTTTGTGTTTTACTCAAAAGGTGTGACTATGTGTTCCAAAGTGTTGGCTGCAGATTGCAGATCGTTTACAGTCTGAGCACAAATGATCAGATTCTCCAAAGCTCCTCATCAATAAAAGTGTGTTGGTCTCTTATCACATGGAGATGTTGGTGCAGGAACGCTGCTGACTGCCACATTCCAGGCTGCAGGAGTATGTGCTGAGGGATGCGCTGAGGCTTGGCGCAGCCAATGAGAGGGCATTGCTGGAAAAGAGTCCTTCTGTTATCAGGCATTGAGGGGCTGAGACTGGAAGGGGCCACAGTGGTGACAATGGTGCTAAATGAATCTGACAATGCATGGGTTGATGTGGATGGATATAAGACCATAAGCTACAGGGGCAGAAGTAAGCCATTCAGCCCATCAATTTCCCTCTGCCATTCTATCATGAGCTGATCCATTCTCCTACTCAGCCCCACTTCCCTGCCCTCTCCCCAAGGATGTCAAAGGACGGAACGGTTTTCTTTTGCAAATAATTTATTATGAATAAAGTTTATTTTGGGGGAAAATGATAAACGTACCCCCTATGTACCATACACACAGTATATGCAGGAACACGTGGTGGATATGATGCACTCATATTAGACAAAAGAAGCAGACATTGTGCCTGGAATGTAATTATGACTGACTGATATCCAGCACCAATGGGGGAATTGGTAGTTACCGGATAAGTGAATTTTCCGGTTGCATGTTGCATGATTGCCGAACTCCCCTCTAGGGAGCGCCAATTTTAAACTATCATAAGCTGAGCAGCTTATCTTGAGGTTTACATATATTTTGTAGTTTTTGTTTCCTACCATAAATCAAAAAACACAACTGTAAAACTATATCTCATCGGGAAGAGTAATTAAATTTAATCACATTAGAAATAATTACATCAGATGAAAAAAGCCATAAAAGGTCACCATGTATCTTCATATTTCACCAATGAGTCAAATACACGATACTATATAATTCAGCATATGTTGACCCCTTTTTTACCCTCATTTTAATGTTTTTATGGTATATCCAGTGTATAAGTTGACCCTCATTTTTCAGGACCTCCCAGGAACATAGGAACATAGGAAGTAGGAACAGGAGTAGGCCAAAAATGGCCCATCACGCCTGCTCCACCATTCAATACGATCATGGCTGATCTAATTTATGACCTAACTCCACCTACCTGCCTTCTGTCCATATCCCCTAATTCCTCTATCATGTAAAAATTTATCTAACCGAATTTTAAATATGTCTAATGAAGCAGCCTGGATAGAGAATTCCAAACATTCACTACTCTCTGGGAAAAACTATTTTTCCTCATCTCTGTCCTAAATCTACTCCCCCGAGTCTTGAGACTGTGTTTTCTCGTTTTAGTTTCCCCGGCCAGCTCAAAAAACCTTCCTACATCTATCCTACCCATAACCTTCATGTTTCTATAAGATCTCCTCTCATTCTTCTGAACTCGAGCGAATACAATCCTAGACGATTTAATCTTTCATCATAAGTCAACCCCTTCATCCCAGGGATCAACCTAGTAAACCTCCTCTGGATCGTCTCCAAAGCCAGTATATCCTTCCTCAAATATGGAGACCAGAACTGGACACAGTACTCCAGGTGCGGTCTCACCAGTACCTTATACAGTTGCAACATTACCTCCCTACTCCTGAATTCAATTCCTCTAGCGATGAAGGCCAATATTCCATTTGCCTTCTTAATAACCTGCTGCACCTGCAACCTAACTTTTTGCGATTCATGCACAAGCACTCCCAAGTCCCTCTGAACAACTATAGTTTTTCACCCTTTAAATAATATTTCAGCCCTTTTATTTTATTTTTATTTTTCTTGCCAAAATGGATAACCTCACACTTACTAACATTGTACTCCATCTGTCAGACCTTTGCCCACTCATCCAGCTTAACTATATCCCTCTGCAGACTCTCCACATCCTTATTACAATTTGCTCTTCACTCAATTTGGTGTCACCCGCAAACTTGGCTACACCACATTTTGTCCCCTCCTCCAAGTCATCAATGTAAATGATGAACAGTTGTGGGCCTAACGCCGACCCCTGCGGCACCCCACTTACCACTCTCTGCCAACCTGAAAAACTCCCACTTATTCCGACTCTCTGCCTCCTGTCAGACAACCAATTTTCGATCCATGCCAATATACTTACCCGGACTCCACTTTCCTGTAACTTACTGAGAAGTCTCTTGTGCGGCACCTTATCAAACGCTTTCTGGAAATCCAAATACATAACATCAACCTGTTGTTACAAAGCGGGTAATATCCACCGCACCCAAAGAATCCTAACAAGTTTGTCAAACAAGATCTTCCCTTTCTAAAACCTTGCTGCATCTGCCTGATCGAACCCTTACATTCCAAAAGTTTCACTATTTCATCTTTAATGACGGCTTCAAGCATTTTTCCAACTACAGACGTCAAGCTAATTGGCCGATTATTTCCAGTCTTCTGCCAACATCCCTTCTTAAAGAGTGGCTTGACATTTGCTGTCTTCCAGTCTGCCGGGACCTGCCCAGGATCCAAGGAATTTTGGTATATGACCACCAATGCATCAACTATAACTTCTGCCATTTCCTTCAGAACCCTTGGATGCATATCATCAGGACCAGGTGATTTGTCTGGCTTTAGTCCCATTAGTTTTTCCATCACTACTTCCTTTGTAACAACTATTTTATCAAGGCCCTCCCCAACATTCGCATCCTTAACTCCACACTTGGGCATGCTGGACGTGTCTTCCACTGTGAAGACTGACACAAAATATTTGTTCAATGCCTCGGCCATTTCCTCATTTTTTGCTACCAGTTTTCCTTTCTCATCCTCCAAGGGTCCTATGTCAACTCTGGCCACCCTCTTCCATTTTATATATTTATAAAATTTTTTGCTTTCTGTTTTTATATTTTGTGCCAATTTACTTTCATAATCCTTTTTCCCATTTCTTATTACCCGCTTTGTAACCCCTTGTTGTCTCTTAAAGTTATTCCAATCTTCCAGTTTCCCATTGCTCTTCGCAGCTTTGTACACCTGCGCCTTCAATTTTATACTCTCCTTTATTTCCTTTGAAAACCACGGTTGATTTTTCCCTCCCTTGCTGCCCTTTTTCCTGACCGGAATATTTTTATTGAGCATTACAAAATATTTCTTTGAAAATCTTCCACTGTTCCTCAACTGTTTCATCAATTAGCCTGTGCTCCCAGTCCACTCTGCCCAATTCCTCCCTCATCCTATGGTAGTCACCCCTGTTGAAGCATAATATATTAGTTTTAGATCTAACTCTTTCCCCTTCCATCTGAATGAGAAATTCAATCATACTATGATCGCTATTTCCCAGATGGTCTCTGACTATTACATCATTTACTCTACCTATCTCATTGCACAACACTAGATCCAGGAGAGCATTTTCTCTTGTGGGTTCCTTAACATGCTGCTCAAGAAAGCTATCACGGATGCATTCTATGAAGTCCTCTTCCAGACTCCCACGACCAACTTGATTTTCCCAATCTATGTGAAAGTTAAAGTCCCCCATGACTACTGCCGTATCATTATTACATGCCTCACTTATCTCTCTATTTATTTCCTGTGCCACTAAACTATTGTTATTTGGTGGGCGATAGATAACACCCACCAATAATTTTTTCCCTTGGTTATTCTTTATCTCTACCCCAAAATTTTTTAAATGCCCCGCTTGCAAGTAACAAAGCTGAAAATTAAGTAAGTAAAAAAAAAAATAACCTCAGGAGCAGTGACAGCGACATCAGGGTCCCAGGTAGGAGTGGTTATGGGCGGCGGCCAGCGGTGGGGAGGTGCCGGGAAGCAGTGGCACTGATGGTGGGGAGGTGCTTCCAATGTCGACTTACACACCGAATCGATGTCAATCTGGATTTTCTTGGTGACTCTAAGGTCTCAAAAGTATATCTGTGTATGTCGACCCCCATTTTTGAGTGATTTTTTTAGGGTTTTACAACTCGACATATGCCGAAATATATGGTATTTTTTTTCTAAACAAGACATAATTGAGAAAACCATTGAAACACTGTTGGAGGTCTAGGGTCTTCCTATTTGAATATTCTAGCCAACAATGTAGAGAAGGCCACAGCCCATTGATCAGTGACAAAGTCTGAAGTGTTCTTGAAGATAAATGGTCTGATCTAGAAATGAACCAGTCTGGAGTGTGAATGAATCGATCGAGAGTTTGTCACAGAATGGCATCCAGTGCAGACTTTGAAATGAGGAACCAAACTGAACAAAGTCTTAGAAAGGAACAAAATCTTCGACTTTAAATCCAGAACCAAACAGTCTATATTCAATGACAAACACTGCAACAAGATCAGGAGGGATTGAGAAACTAGTTACTAGACAGCAGTTAGTAAAATGAACATGGAAAGTTCACTCATTGGTGATTTGAAGATTATTGTGGAAAGTGGTAGAGACGAAAGTTCTTTAATAAAAAGCAGCACGGTTCCCGTAGTGGTTAGCATGGCGTTGTTACAGCGCCAGCGAATCTGGGCTGTCTGTAAGGAACTTGTATACTCTCTGCATGGGTTTCCTCTGGGTGCTGCTGTTTTCTCGCACCCTCCAAAAACAGAAGGGGTCTGTAGGTTCATTGGTGCATTTGGGCGGCGAGAGCTCGTGGGCCGGGGAAGGGTATTAATACAGGCCTTTTGGACTGGGGATGAAGGATGGCTTGCTTTGCCCACTGCAGCCTCCATCACGCTGACCGAACACCAGCATCTGGAAAAACCAGGGGAGGTGGCGCTCACCAGCCAGGCAACTCAGTTACCATCGGGAAAAAAGTACAGGAGCTTAAAGACGAGCACTCAGCGGCACAAGGACAGCTTCTTCCCCGCTGCCATCCGATTCCTGAATGATCAATGAACCAAAGACCCTGCCTTACTTTTCCTGCACTATTGTCCATTATTTTTTATAGTAATGTCATAAGACGGTTATAATATGAAAGTTTGCACAATGAGGCTGCTGCAAGACACTGAATTTCATGACTTGTTCACAACAATAAATTCTGATTCTCTCTCTGCCTTGTAAAAGTGTCATTGACAATACTAGCTAGAGTTTGAAGACTCAGTGTGTGCCAAGGATAAGTCCTTGGCAAAGAAACCTCTTGTGACATGCGGCGTCTCCCGACAAAGAGCGGCCACACACACTTCCTGCTTGCAATGTCTACACTATCGTGGAGATGCCCCTCGCTCCATCCACCTTCACTGCTGCCTAGACTAACCGACTTCCTCTCTCCGTTCTGATGTAGGATCCTTGACCCGAATTGTTAATTCTTTCAGACGCTGCCTGATCTCCTGGGGTTTACCAGCTGATTTTATTTCGGGCTTCCAGCGTCTGCGGATTTCTGATTTTCAAATATATTTTTCATTCAAATTTATTATCATCTGACTGTGCATATCCAACCTGATGAAACAGCGTCTCTCCAGACTATGGTGTCCACACAAAGATACACCATACACGGTGCATAAAGATCATATAAATTATCAAACTAATATATATATACTTACTGTATAAATATTTTGGATGAATGTCAGAGTTACAGGAATCTACTGATCGGTTTCACTGTCCCTGGGAAGAAGATATTCCACAGCCTGGCAGTGCGGATTTTGATGCGTCTGTACCACCTTCATGATAGTAGTGGGCTGCGGAAACTCGAGAAAGATTTTAAAAAATGGAAGAAAAATGCTAAGAAGGAAGGCTAAAAGAAGACGAGGTTGCTTGGCAGGCCATGTGAAGGAAAATCCTATCTTCTGCAGATAGATTAAGAGGAAAATTGGTTCGCTTGAGAATCAGTGCGGTTGAAGCCAGAAGAGATGGGGGGAGATCTTAAATGGTTTGTTTTTCTTCAGTATTTTCGAGTGCAGAGTCCGGAGAAGTAAGGAAAACCAGCAGTGAAGTCATGGAACCATTGAAGAGGAGAAGGCGCTTGCTGTCTTAAAGCAAATAAGGGTGGATAAATCCGCAGGGCCTGTCGAGATACTGCCTCGGACCTTGAGGGAGCCTGGTGTAGAAATTACAAGGGCAGAAATATTTTGAATGTCCTCAGCTGTGGGTGAGGTGCCAGAGGATTGGAGGGTTGCACCGTTCTTTAAAAAAAAGGCTCCAATGTTAACTCAGGAAATTATAGGCCAGTAATCCTGGCATCAGTAGATAAATTATTGGAAGGTGTTCTAAGAGATCATATATAAAGGTATTTGGATAGCCAGAGACTGATTAGGGACAGTCAGCGTGATTTTGTGCGTGGTGGGTCGTGTTTAACCAATATTATAGAGTTTTTCGAGGAGGTTACCAGGAAAATTGATGATGTTTACATGGACTTTAGTAAGGCCTCTGACGAGGTCCCACAAGGGAGGTTATTCAGGAAGATTCAGTCGCTTGGTATCCATGTATTTGACATTGGCTATACAGGAGAAGCCTGAGAGTAGTGGTGGATGATGCTTCTCAGACCGGAGGCCTGTGACTAGTGGGGTGCCTCAGGGATCAGCGCTGGGACTATTGTTGTTTGTCACCTATATCAGTGATCTGCATGACAATGTGGTAAATTGGATCAAGAAGTTTGCGGATGGCACTAAGATTGGAGGTGTTGTGGACAGCGAGGAAAGCTTTCAAAGCTTGCAGAGGGATCTGGGAATACAGATACATAATTCCCTGAAAGTGGGGTCACAGGTAACTAGGATTTTAAAGAGAGCTTTTGGTATATTGGCCTTCATGAAGCAAAGTATTGAATATAGGAGTTGGAATGTTAGGGTAAAGTTGTATTAGAGGCCAAATTTGGAGTATTGTGTGCAGTTTTGGTCACCTAACTACAGGAAAGATACCAAAAATAGTGCAGAGAAGATTTACTAAGATGTTGCCCAGAATTCAGGTACTGAGTTACAGGGTTAAACAGGTTAAGACTTTATTCCCTGGAGCGTAGAAAAATGGGCAGCATGGTTGGTGTAGCGGTTAGCACAGTCTCTTTACAGTGCCAGCGATTGGGACTGGACATGGGGTTCGAAACCTGCACTGTCTGTAAGAAGTTTGGATGTTCTCCATGTGTCTCCGTGGGTTTTCCCTGAGGCCTCCAGTTTCCTCCCCCTGTTCAAAATGGGGTGTAAATTGGGCGGCACGGACCCATGGGTCGAAATGGCCGTAGCCGTGCTGTATGACTAAATTTAAAATGAACAGAGGTACATAAAATTATGTGGGGTCAAGACAGAGTAAATGCAACTAGATTTTTTTCCACTGAGGCCATGCGAAATACACACCAGAGGACATGGGTTCAGGGAGAAAGGAGAAAAGTTTAGGGAGAGCATAAAGGGGAACTTCTCACAGAGAGCGGTGGGAGAGTGGAAAAAGCTGCCAGCTGAAGAGACATTTAAGAAAAATTTGGACATGTGCATCAATGGGAGGGGTATGGAGGGATATGGACTGCATGCAAATCAGTAGGGACTAGGCAGAATAATAGATTGGCACAGACTAGAAGGGCGAAATGCCTGTTTTCTGTAAT
Source organism: Narcine bancroftii (assembly GCF_036971445.1). NCBI lineage: Eukaryota > Metazoa > Chordata > Chondrichthyes > Torpediniformes > Narcinidae > Narcine > Narcine bancroftii. The sequence continues at coordinate 59,069,665 of NC_091481.1, read as the reverse complement.
TCCTTGAGCCCTATTTGGACTGTGCTTTCAGTAAATATCATCTGTAGAGAAAAGGGAGACCTCAGTGATATTCTTGGCTGTTTTAATGATCCTCTGTGTTGACTTCCAGTCTGATGCTTTGCAGCTATTGTATCACTCAATGATGTAGCCAGGCAGGACACCCTCAGTTGTGTTCCTGTAATAGTTTGTCAAGATAGGGCCCAGTAGCCTTGCCCTCCTCAGGTTTACTGACCAACCTAGCGTCCCTTCTCATGTGTGAACCGGGTCAACTGCCGACAATGGCTTTCCCTCTGGATCCACCTGTTCCTGTGTAGACAGGCTCCGTCCATTCCTGAGTCCAAATTCCAGTGACTTCTTATCCATTGGCAACGTGGGAGGACATTGATCACAGCTCTCCGCCCACCTACCCCAGTGGGTCAGAAACTGCTCTCAGAGGTTGGCCATTTCGGACTGAGTTAAGAAGTTTGATTCATCTGAAACACTGTGGGTGTGAAATCCTTTACCAGAGGAATCAACCCACCTCCCAAAAATCATCCAATAATGTAAGTACAGTAAACTCCTGTTAATATGGCGTCCTTGATACCAATTGGAGGTTACTAATATGAATACCCAAAAATACTTTAATTTCAGTACGAAAATGTGCTGAAGAAACTCGGCAGGTTCAATGTCCAAGGGTTCCTTTTATTGTCACAGAATACAGAAAAACTTCTGCTTGTTGTAAAGCAGAGTCGGAATGAGCATTGCCCGGCGCCCCTAATGATAAGAGAAAGAGAGTCTGTGGATTCGCCTCCTGTTCCCGCAGCATCTGAAGACCCACAGACACCTGTGCGGTCCATCGGCTGCCTGAGCTCCAGATCCAAACCCCTGACACGATCAGGGATATTTCAGCGCCCGAGGCCCTTCTTGCCCTCAGAGCCCTCTTGAATCACAGTTCCAATACCTGGTTCCCTTGAGCCAGTCTCCAGCAACCCGCAGACCAGTGTGAGTCCTTTGTCTGCCCGATGTTTATGTGAGTCTTTCGGCCACAAGTTGCCAACAGTTGCCCAGCATCCAGAGGAAGTCAAAGGTGGTCGAAGTCTTGGGCCTGAGCATTTCTTTAATTCACCTTTATTTCACTTTCTTTTTGTCACATATTATTCAGTGGCATAATGGATTCTCCAGCAAACCAGCTGGAGAGAGAAGTACCGAAGGTTCTGTGCCCTGACCCTGGCTCAAACCTCCCCATGCTTCCCTGATCCAAACCAGCTCCAGCCCACCCCTCCAGTGTATGTCTCACACCCCACTTGCATTCCAGGCATCAATTAGCCAAGAGCATCTGCGGACGCTGGGACTGAGTGCAACACATAAGCAGTGTATGTGCTTTCAGTAAATATCATCTGTAGAGAAAAGGGAGACCTCAGTGATATTCTCGGCTGTTTTAATGATCCTCTGTGTTGACTTCCAGTCTGATGCTTTGCAGCTATTGTATCACTCAATGATGTAGCCAGGCAGGACACCCTCAGTTGTGTTCCTGTAATAGTTTGTCAAGATAGGGCCCAGTAGCCTTGCCCTCCTCAGGTATACTCCTCAGGCATCAATTACCCAAGAGCGTCTGCGGACGCTGGGACTGAGTGCAATACATAAGCATGCTTAGCAGGTCACACAGCATCCATGTGGAGTTTCTCCAGCACGTTTTGTACATTGTTATTAATTATCCATCAGGATTTGCGAACAGCTTTGTGAGGTGATATGTAATTACACCACTCGGCCACCAGGGATCACGGGTCTTAATTTCTCTCTCCACCCAGGCTAAACTCCTTCCCCCCCACCCCCCACCTCCTTCCTGCGGTGCTCCCCCCCTCCACCTATCATCTCACACCCTCACCAACTCCCCCTCCCCCCTTCCCCCTTTTGTACAGACGTCTCTCATGTTCTCCCGCACTGTGATGAAGGGCTCGAGCCCGAAACGTTGGTGATGTATCTTTACCTTAGCTACATAAAGGCACTGTTTGACCTGCTGAGTTTCTCCAGCATTTATGTGTTTTTTCTGACATAATCTATGTGTTCAGCTTGAAGTCGTTAATCATACTCCCCTATTTTATTTCAGAAAGCAAATCTTTTGAAATAATTTGTTGTTCATTGTTATTGGAGCTACACTGACCATGCATTTAGTCCAGAACATTCAGGGCGGATTTAAACAGGGAAGTCTGTGGCCGCTGGGATTGTAGTGCAATGCACAATGGCTGGAGAAACTCAGCAGGTCAGGCAGCGTCTAAAGATAAGGGCAGATTGAGTGGGGGGGAGTTCAACGTTTGGGGAGGAAAGGTTAAAGGGGATCAGCGGGGCAGTCACGGTGGAAGCAGGTACGTTAAGAGTTTATAGTCTCCTCTACATCGGAGAAGACTGGCCGCAGACTGGGAGATAATTTCATTGGGCACCTTGGCTCCGTCCGCCCATGAGCATCTCCCTGTGGCCACCCATTCATTTCTGTCCCCGTCACTTGCTGACATGTCTGCCCATGATCTCATGCCCTGTCAGACTGATTGTGATAGTACAGATCTATCACCAATGTACATAGTGTATATAGTTACTGTATCTAGACTGTGCTTACAGCGATTGGCTGAGAGCTAAGCCACGCCTATTGTCTGGGCTTTAAAGGGTTGTGTCCCTAGCCAGTTCGGATCATTCCGGACTGGTCGGCCACCTGTGAAGAGCTCCTGTTTTTTGCTAATAAAAGCCTTGGTTTGGATCAACAAGTCTTTGATTCTTTCGACGAGCTCTACACTGAGACCACCCAAAAATTGGAGAAACAACTTCCGTCTGGGCGCCCTCCAACCGGATGGCATTAACATCGATTTTTCTGGTTTCCGCTACAACTCCAACCCCTCCCATCTTCATCCCCGTCTCCTTTCCTCTAGTTCTCTCTCTCTCTCTCTCTCTCTCTCTCTCTCTCTCTCTCTCTCTCTCTCTCTCTCTCTCTCTTCCCTTTTCCCTCTGTCTCCTTTCACAGAGTCAAATTCAATTCTCACTTTTCCTATTTCCATATCCAATTAACACCTTTTGTCTGTTGGTCTGGACTCCTCACCCCCCCTCACTCTTCCCCCTTTCTCACCCAGTCTTTATTCAGACACCTGCCTGCTTTTTGCTTCTGCCTTGAGGAAAGGCTCAGACCTGAAATGTCGGCAATGTATCTCTACCTCAATGGACACCGTGAGACTGGCAGAGTTCCTCCAGCATTTCCCGTGCATTTTTACTACAATCCCAGGCTTGCGTGTTTCACACGCTATGAGGTTTCCAGAGGGATGTGGTTCACGTGCAGTTCGAATGATGTGGACGTCATGTTCAGCTTAGTGGAAACATTGTGGTGCCAAAGGGCCTTTCCTGTCTTGTCCTATCTTCTACGATGCACATCCTCCACAAATATTTTGGGCACAAAGGCCTCAAAGGGCCCAAGGTTTTTCTCCACAATCTGCCACTTTGCAAACCAACCTGCAACATATTGCCAGCCCCAGAAACATTAAAAAGAAAACAATTTCACGAGGTAAGTTTATTTTTCCCCATTTATTCAGAGAATAGCGTGATTAAGAAATGTTTTACAATTTTGTACATTTCTCTAACTCTACTCAATTTATAGGCATTTGCACTTTTTTTGTCTGCAGATGTCTGAACAATCAAAGCATGCACAGATTTCAAGAGCTGTAAATAACAGTCCATACTCAAAGGATTTATACCTGTGTTTTTTGTTTTGTTTTTGATTTGGCAAAGCTTTCAATTCATCCAAATTTTCTAGAGGTTTGAAAATCAATGGTGGTATAAAAGAAGTTGGAGATCCCCTGGTAAATTTTCCTGATCACCTCCAAACTGTAAGTGTTTCTTCCACAGGTTATTTCCTCCCACTGCTCCCTGTTGATGTACCTTTTTACGAAGTGGGGGAGAGGTTAGGTGTGACCAAGGACCGAGGTGGTCCTTTTATGGGGCTAGATGACAACTCTGCAGTTGGTGTCAGCATGGGTTCAAGGAGGCAGGGACAGCATGAATTAGATGAAAGGTAAAGCTCCCTCTACACTGCCTCCGGGAGCGATGGTATGGGTTCGGGGCAAGAGTATATGTTGTCCCATCAAATACTCCCAGGGTAACTACACCGTGGGTGAGGTAAAGAGTGAGGCTCTCTCTGACTGTCCTATCACACGGTTCGGGATAGGTCCCCCACAAAGCTTATTCTACACCGGATACTTTGATCTTCCTTGATGGTGGACCCTTAATCCCCTTCTCTGCGTTCATCCAGGACCCATTCCCATCCCCTTGCCTCACAGTTTCATTCTCAAGTTCCCTCTGATGGGCTATTCACAAGCACTGAGCGCTTTCTCTGGCCCCATGTACTGGAAACCATTGGGTAAGGCTGATTCTGACAGACCAAACATGGCAGATAACACCAACACAGGACTGGGAATTAAATCCGGTTCCCTGCCTCTCCACCAGGGATATTGGGTGAGTTGTTTTGGGGTGGGGGGGGGGAGTGGGAGGATTCAACCACTCTCACAACATTATACTAACGGCAGTCCAAAGATTCTGAGGATGTTCTCGTACTGAATTTTGAACATCGTACATTCAACCCAAGACATAGTTAAAAAAACACCAATATTCCTTTAAACTCTGCAGAGAAATATTTACTCCCCTGTCATGCTTCACGTTTTAATATTCTCTGGCATATTTTATGATAAAATGTCACCCAAAAATATTGCACAAATACTTTGTACATTTTTCCTGTAAATTTTTTTTCTTTATCATTTATTGCGCATAACCCTTCTGTTTAAAAATACTTTGCATAAATATCAACACAGATATCACGTGAACATCAGTTGGGTTTGGATTCGAAACCACAAACACAGATTGGAGGGGCACTGGGCCCCAGGGATCAGACACGCTCAGGGTCCCCATTCTTGAAGTGATGAATGGGCCACTTGTTACAGAGGGTGGGGAGAGGACGAGGGGTGGTGGAGAGAGGAAAGGCAGTGGGGAGGGCTAAGCAGAGTGGTGGGGGGGCGTGAATGGGATGGGAACGGATGCATGGATTGGAGGGGTGTTGGGGAAGAGGTAAAGGGGTAAGATTGCCGCGAAGGGCTGCAGACATTGTGGTGGGGGGGGGGGGGAGTGGGAATGAAGTGTGGAGGAGAATTTGGAGCAGGGAAGGCCTTGAAGAGGAGAGATTCCCACAGATTCATCACTCCCCAGGAAGAACTCTTGACATTTACATACCCACTAAAAATTGGCACTCAAAAGGGTGGCCAATCCCAGAGACCTCTAATCTTAGAATGATCTGCCAGCTTTCCACTCTCCTGAAGTTCGCCAACAACCTCCCTCAATATCCCTTTGTCTCTGAAGACACCAAGTCAATACCCCCACTGATGAGGTTCTTTGAAGGGGAAGTTGATTTCTTTTCAACAGGATGTAAATATTTTCACACTGTTGGGTGGCCTGTGGAAGATGGAAAATCTGGAATGGTTTCATTGGAAGCTAAACTCCTCTCACTGCTCATCTTTTTCCTTCCTATGATCCCATCAAGTCCACCCCGTCATTTCACCACTGGCCAGCCTTATAACCTTTGATGCCCTGGATAATCAGCTTCTGCCTTAAAAACACCATCTCGAGCAGAGAGGTTTCCTGCCTACAGCCCTCACCCCGCCACTCTAGGAATAACCAACCCAGCTGCTTCACAGCCCCACCGAAACTCTTCTACAACCTCTGGGCAAGGACCCTCTAGAGTGCCACACCCCACCCCTGGACATTCTGCAGACGGTTAGTGCTATCTACCCTGCTGCCCCAAGGTTGTAACACACCATAGGGCCATTAAAAAAAATATAGACCTCCCACCCAGTCGCCCTGTTCCTCTGGAGAATTTAGTCTTTTCCAAGCAAGAGAGCAAGTTGGCATTCCCTCTAGCCTCTCCTCCCCATCTCTGCCTCCAATATCTGCTGATCCCCTTTGGGGCAAATGGAGCATGCATTTATAATGGCCCAGTTATTAGATAACCTGCGATCCCTGGTGCCCAGCTTCCCTCAATAAACATTTACAACCATTTTAATAAAGTATCAGGGCAAAGAATAAAAATATTTCAGACAATTTAATAAGATTTCTTTTCCTTTTTTAAATTTCAGTAGGTTTAAAGGGGAGGACAGGTCCAACCAAACACAGGCATGCTTAAAGGAAAAACATTCATAAGAGGGATAAAGAGAGTCAAAAATGCATAAATATTTCAGAGCAAAATTCGGCAAGACCAAACTGGTTAAGTGTTACGCCAGGTCCACGGTTTGGTGATGTCATTTCCTGTTTAGTCCATCAAAAATGTTGGGACCCCAGGACACAATATGATTGCAAGAGAGAGTCATGCCTTTCAATGGAGATTTGAGATGCATGGAATTCATGTGCCTTTTTATTCCAGCATTTTATTCCAACTTCTTAACACCAGCAAGGCTCCCAGTTCCCCAGAACATCTCTAAAAAGCCTCTGGAAGTGCATCAGCCAGGTGCACGAGGAGGTCGCGGTGGGGACAGGATGTGGAGGACACGGACTATGCGCCTGAAGCAGCGGGGATGAAGTTAACGACAGCGAAGAGACAAAGGATTAAGAAGGGGCAATGCACCGCTGGCAAAGCTAACTGCAAGGGGGCAGAAAGGCAGGGGTCGAGAACAAGAAATCCAAAGCAATCTCCACGTGCTAGAAGAAGTCAATCAGAAAAGGTTGAAACCGTTCCACAGGTCGGGCCACACCCATGGAGCCAGAAAGAGAGCCAACGTTTCAGACCAATTATCTTTCGTCAAAACTTCGAGCTATCTCAGATTGAACGCTTTCGATTTGAAAGGTTAACTGCTTCTCCTTTCACAGCCTGACTCTCTGAGCAGTTCTGCCATCTTCTGCCTTGCAGCCCAAACTGAGGGCAGCTTTGGCAGGTGGATTAACTAAGGAGGCGTCACGGTCTTTTTAAATCCCGCCCTTAATTTAGTCATTATATCCTGTTCCTGTTTCTCATGGAGAAGCCACTTCTTGCTGGTAACAGTGGGAGTTCCCTGTGTAAGATGGATGGTATCGTTTTACTTGAACAAACTGTATAAAAGCCCCCTGTGACTAGGATTATGTGGCCTCCTTGCAACACCAACAATCCCAGGATTAGCATCTGAAAATTGAACTCCCCTTTTTGGATCCTGATTCCATGACTTTGAGACCCAAAGATCATCGCAAAGACCTGATCTTCACCCTCTGAAGACAATGGGCCAAGATATTTATGAAAATATACAGCCAAGCATAGCTTCAGGCAGATACAAGTGTAACAGTTTGGCTGGTGCAAATGAGAGCTGCAAAAAAAAAGAAACGATTCCCAAATCCAATTTTCAGGGGTTCCTCGTGGACTTGGAGCACATTTTCATGTCAGGATATCCCTTGAGTGCACGTTAATGAGACTTGGTTGCAAATATTTTCTGCTGAGCTTAGTCTGGTGTTAGTTGGGAGGAGGTAGGTTTTGCTGCCACAATTACACTTATTTTCCACACCTTGTAAATATAAATTTGTCCTCAGTTGCAGGCCTCTGTCCTGACATATGCATTGTGTTCAATCTTTGATTTCCATTTTCTTTCAAATTAATAAAGTAGAATTTCATAACCAGTGGTCAAATGATGCAAACTATTACATCGTGATTTATTGCAAACAACATTGCCTATATTTTTATCCTTGCATTTTTTTTGAAATTGATGGGTGATCTTTTAACAGCGTGATTCATCTATGCCAAGGAGCTGCACTGGATATGAAGTCTTTCTAAGTAGCAGTCAGCTCATCCAGAGAACTATACAATACCATGACTCATTCACCCTTTGGGTCTAATCTATCACAGATTCAATCATTCTATTGGAGTTTACTGAGAATGATGGAGTTCCCAGAAGGCTTTTGACATCATTTGAAAACTAAATATCAGGGCTCATTGGTAGCATTAAGAGGTTAATAGATAATCATTTTCAAAACTACAGTTGCTGAGAAATAAAGCAATAAATGCTAGAAACGTTCAACGGTCAGAAAGTGTGGAGGCGCAAACTGAGTTAATGATTCAGGTCAAAGGTTCTGACAGGGCTTCTTCGAAGCAAAACATTGATTCTGTTTCTCTCTCTCTCCACGGGTACTGCCCCGACCAGCTGAGTGTTTCCAGTGTGTTCTGCTTTTAAGGAAAAGACAATTTAAGGCTCAGAAGGGGAGGAAAGGAGTGTGAGAGAAGTGCGGAGTTCTCCAGTCCTGGGGGGGTTTATGGCGAGTATGGGAGGAGTGCGATGTGAAGTGTTTTGAAATAATAAAACCACATACTATTTGCATATATATATATATATATATATATATATATGCATTTATAAACCTGGTGAAAGATGTTTAATCATGTGTACATGCATGTTGTAAGTGTGTACATTGTGGGATACAAGTGCATATGTACATGGCAGTCACATAGGTCTGCAATATGCATGTGTGTGTGTGTGTGTGTGTGTGTGTGTGTGTGTGTGTCTGTCTGAATGTGAGTCTATTTGTGTGTGTGTGTGCGTGTGCCTGTCTGAATGTGAGCCTATTTGTGTGTGTGTGTGTGTGTGTGTGTGTGTGTGTGTGTGTTTGTGTGTGTGTGTGTGTGTGTTTGTGTGTGTGTGTGTGCGCGCGGTGGGGTGTGACCAACAAAAGGAACCAGGCATGGATAATATTTCATTTGCTATCATTACTGTTCAAATTCAGTTTCACACTCAGCATCTCCTCCAAACATAAGAGAAAGATTATTTGACTCAACAGAGCATCTTCAACTTGTAATCCTTGAAAGAGGCATAGAAAATGTGCCTTGTGATTCAAATAAATTCCTATTTTTCCACAAAGACTCAATTTCGGCACAAGCAATAAAAGTGTGTTTCAGACATTTCTGGGCCTTGATGAGGGAGTAAATGCTCTAGAAATCGGGGAGCTCTATCCTCAGGATGACAAAGCTCTGGCACCATTGTCACCAGTCCTCAGGCACTAGGCACCATCAACCAACACCCAGCCCACTGATTGTTCCAGTGCCTTTGTGCCTACAAAGTCCTCTCCCCTGTGAGTCAGGGGCTGAGAACTGCCCAGTTCTTGCCAATTAAACGTTGGCACGCTGATCAGAATTTTATTGCCTTGTCGGGTGCCAAGGTCCTGATTTCATTTTACAAAATCCTGAAGCTTCAATGCAAGGAGTAGGCAGGGTGGGGTTGGGGGAAGTACGCGGCTCATCGGGACCTGAGAAATGACGAACAAACTGGCATTTCAATCCACGTCGTCTCCACGTTGAGAATTTCTAGACCTAAAGAGCATTAGCTGATTGTCATCAACAAATCCCCTAGTGAAGAAAAAGGGGGTCAAACAGAATAAGTGATCAGTGCTCATTTCCAGCATGCAGCCAATGGAATATCAGGCCCCCGACAAGAATTATTTCTTTTTAAAGACTCCTCGCCCCGTGGACTTCTGTCAGCATTCCCCCATGACAGGCGAGGGCTCAAGTGGTTCTCATTCATTAAAGCCAGGCATGACTTAGTCGGTGAAAAGCCCACACCTGAGTGGCTTCCACACAATCGAAGGTTGAAGCGCAGCCTCCTCAACCTTCCGATTTCACCCTGAGCAGCCTTCAGCAGGATTCTTGCTGGCTGCATTGGAAAGGGTGTCTGCACACTCAACACCACGGAAAGACCTCACCCTGGACCCTTAGCGCAACACTTAACAGATCGTTTAACTCTCTATTACTTGATTAACGTGCCAGAGAGAGAAACAGATGAATACGGAGGTAAAGGAAGAGAAAGACAGAGAAAAGGAGAGACGGAGAAAGAGAGAGAGAGAGAGAGAGAGAGAGAGACATGGGAAAAAAACGGTCAATATGACCAAGTATTGGCACCTTTCTTGCATACACTCCTTTTATATTAATTTTCATTAAAAAATAGGAAAAAAAGTGCTGCATCCCTTTCAATAATAGTTTTATACGATTGGCTAAATTCATTTTTTTATGGTTTTTTTTCTTTTTTTTCATTGTTTTGCAATCTGCAAGGAAAATATAATTCTTTTTTTGCATATGACATTAAATATAATCCTTACAGTACACCATGCAACATCATGCTAAGGCTGAGAAAAATGCACCTTTTTAAATATATATAATACTTCAAATCCCCTGCACAGATTTTTCTTCCAACTTGCCAAAATTTCATACACCAGTTAGATTTAGCCCATTCTCTGTTGCATTTATACACGTTTTCTCTGGTCCACTGTAGGTTGGCAACCAAACATCAAAATCCCTCGTCTCTCGCGGTTTGTCTTTGCTTTTTTTTTGCTTCTTCAATGTTGTCATCAGCAAGTCTGGATTTTTTTTTGTGTGTGTGTGGGTGACATGGGGGAGGACACTTTTGTTCAGGGGAGGGACTTTTGTCCTTGCGTCAAGAGCATTCGGGCACACGGGCGACGAGAGCGGGAACGAGGTGAGGCAAGCCAGGAAGAGGCAGTAAGGGAGGGGGAGAGGGAAGGGGGAGAGCGCGAAGGAAGGGGAGGGGGGGCAAGGGAGGAGGAAGAGAAGGAAGGGGAGTGGTGGAGGGGACAGAGGGAGTGGGTGAAGCAAGAGGGTGGGATTTAGGAAGAGCAAATGAGGGGAAGAGGATCAACAAGAGGTTCAGAGGCAGATAGAGAGGAGGAGGAAGCAGATCATGATGGAGGAGGCAGATGAGGGGGAGAATGCGATGGAGGGGGGAGCAGGTATGGACAGGTCGAAGGAGGCAGAGGAGGGAAAGTAGTACGAGAGACGGGTGTGGAATGGAAGTCACTAGTTGACTGTAACGGCCTCCAGTTGCATGTATCTAGAAATCACTGGACTGTCTTTATAATTATCTGTGAGTAGAGAAGAGAGCAAAAAATGGCTCAGGGACAGTTTTGATCTCACCTCGTTCTTGCATCACAGGCATGCAGCATCGAGGCCTGAACACTCCACTTCAGACAGAACATTTTTTTTTTCTTTTTTATAAAAAAAACATTTTTTTTTCTTGCTGTTGTGTTTTTTTGTTCAACATGCACCAAGGCAACGTATTCATTTGCTTATTGCTTGCAATGGAGGATCCATGCATTGGAATGGGGAAGAAGGCGAGAGGGTGAAAGGAAGGAAATCTCACTGCACTGGATTGGAAGGTCATTTGCACTGGCTTCCCACTGCGCGCGCATGCCGATCACCTGTCCTGAGTGCATCTTTCTCGTACGATCAAAGGATCACACCGAGACATGGGAATCTCTGAAGCTTGCCTACCTGATGACTCGTATATCTTTCTCTCTCTCTGAGTAAGTCAATCCTGCAAGACAGGTACAGCGAGGCAGGCTGGGAAGGAAGAGGGTGTGGAAAGGTCCTTTCCATTAAAAAATATATTGAGAAATTCCACCTTGCTGTCTGTGTTGGTGGGATGGGGGGAATAAAGGGTCTTTTCCTCGAATAAGCCATCATCTTGGCACAAATATAACCAGTTTATTTTGTCATCGATCAGCGGATGCTTTGTTAGTCATTTGGTATATGCAACCTATTGTCCAAACAATGGTCTCATTGTTTTATATTCTTTGTAAATGCTTTTCATTGTCCTAAAGATATATATATATATCTATATATACCTATATAGATATAAGGGCATACACACACACACACACACATATATATATATTTATATATATATATTTCCCTAAAAAAATATTTCCCACTCTTTTTTGTCCATGCTACAAGATGGATGGGATGGGTGACTGGGGACGCCTTAGTGGACATGGCGAGTTGAATGGCGAGGTAACAGGAGACAACCGCAGTGCATTCCCACTCATGCCAGAAATGTTGTTTAGGCTCCTCGACTTTTCATAACCTTGGGTTTCAAAAAAGAAGAGAAGAGAGCATTTTTTGAACAGTTACCAAAATTATGAATGAGTGACCTGGACTCAGAGACAAGGGTAACTCTCTGGGACAAGTCTACACGCACGCATGCGAGCAAAGTCGGAAGTCACTGGCGCCCTGTTCTCCGCTGCCTGAAGGGGATTGTTACGGTTTTTTTTAAAAGGTCTTTTTTTTACAGTGGAAAGTACTTCCACCTGATTTGCCGTATGAATGATTCAAAATTCAGAGCACCCTGATACTCTGCCCAGTGGTCAGCATCGCTCTGCCAGCTGAATCCAGGCTTCTCCCCCTGACTTGGAAGAGTAGCTATCCTGCTAAATGGCACAACCTGCCCCAGCCACACTTCGCCTGCTCCCCTCTCCCTGAGGAAAAAAATTCATGAGTGTGAGATTAACACACCACCAGTTTCAAAGACCATTTCTTTCCTGCTGTTATCAGACTCCTGAATGGTCCTCGCTTTTGGTAAAAAAAAGTCATGTTGTCTTTGCTCTGCACTGCAATCTCTCCCTGTAACTCTCTGCTTCATTCTGTGGTCCACTTACCATCCTATGTATGAAATGTATACCTGGATTGCTCACTAAATAAACTTTATGCTAAGTAAACTTGTGGCAATAAACTGGAACTAAGTCCAATTTCCAAAAATTTTTCCTCATTTTCAAAGAATTACTTCTCGAATTTTTATATTTCACATTCTCTTCCAACATAGAAGGAAGGCTATTCAGCCTAGTGGTTCTAGGCTGGACGTCTCAGCATTTTATATCTGTGACTCTTTTGCCTGTGACCTATTCATCCTTAAAAGCCCTTCAGCCTCCGCCTGATTCTCCTGTCACCCAGCTGCACTAAGAAGTATCTCAGAGAAGCCAATTCGCCTAACCTAATGTCCTTTCGATATGACGGCAACTGAAGCCTCTCGATCAAGGGAGAACGCGCAGACTCCACACAGACAGCACTTGCCGTATTTTCTTTTGTTCAACGCGCACTATGCAATGAGTTCCATGCATTCGAAATGGGGGAGAAGGGCAGGGTCGATTAGGAGAATGGGCAACGAGGTGGCAGATGAGATGTAAGTTTGGAAGGTGTACGGTCACACACTTTGGTCAAAGAAATAGACGGGCAGATGGGGAGAAAATTCAAAATTCTAAGATGCAAAGGGACTTGGGAGTTCTCATGCAGGACGCCCTAAAGGTCAACCTCCAGGTTGAGTCGGTGGTGAAGGCAGCAACTGCAATGTTGGTTTTCGTTTCTAGAGGAACAGCATTTAAGAGCAGGGATGCGATGCTTGAGACTTTATAAAGCACTGGTGAGACCTCACTTGCAGTTTGCACCTTTTTGGAGAAAAGACGTGCTGGCATTGGAGAGTTCAGAGATTTATATCATAGGGTTATCTTATGAGGAATGATGGTCAGCTCTTGGACGGTATCGTTGGAGTGCAGAAGGTCTGGACAGGTTGTTTTCCATGGTCGAGGATTCTAGGACAAGAGGGCCCAACTTCAGGATAAAAGGGCATCATACAATGCCAGAGCATTTAAGGCACAGGTCACATAGAAAATAAGATCTCTTTAGTTATTCTGAGACAGCATCAGCCCATGAGGTCAATCCAAGCTGTCCCATCACGCATTCTCAGGGTAGGTCAAGTACAGTTAAATAGAAAGCTCCTTCCACATTGTCCCATCAAACATGTCTGGGGGAAAGACAGCACAAGTTCAGATACAGAGTAAAGCTCCCTCTTCCTTGTCCTGTCAAACATGTCCAGTGCAGATAACTATAAAGCCCCTTCTATACTGTCCCTTCAAACAGTCCCAGGTAGAACTGAAGTTCTTCCACTCTAAATTTATAATTCATCTCCACAAAGAAAAAATCACCCTCTTGAGAATATTCCATCCTTGGGAGATATCTTTGCAAGACCCACTCATGGCAGGTGTGAATTCAGGTAGCCTTGTTATGTGTTCACATTCATCAGCTGGACTTGGCTTTTGGAGGAACGTCAACGTGTCACGTACACGGTCCACTTGTCTCTGTCGGGTTCAGTAGGAGACAGCGGAGGGTAAATTTGTGCTCAGTCGCATGTACTAAACTTGTGACATGGAGACACACATGCCTTGGACTCCGGCACCCAAAACCAATGCAGTGGCATTTCAGAACTGGAGTTCGACGTCCATTTGCTTGCAGGCTGTGCGGTTGGTGCAAGGGAACCAAGTCGAGTTCGAACCCTGTCCTCCACCTATCCCAATGACCAACCCGGATGTGAAAGCACACAGTGGTCCTGGCATGTCAAGAGATTTTTCTACGTTCCCAGTGAAATATTTTACTCTTTTGGGCACAGGTTTCTCAACTCCCTTCCACCAATGACCTGGGCTTGTGCATTCAGTTATTGCCTGCTGATGGAAATGCATCAGTTCTCTACACTTCTCATAACTTAATGCATCTCTAATCAAATCTTTCCCCACCACCTTCCTGACCAAAAGAGTTCCCTAGAGAAAGCTGATATGGGGACTTCTACCAGGGAGTTAAGATGTCTCAGAGTCAATTGTGGCAACATCAGTCATCCCCAGTCATGCATTCATGCCTACATAACAGCACCGCACGTTCTATACAGGAACAGCACATACATATGAACCACAAGACCACTGACAGTACATCAAGGGTTTTACTCAATCCCGTGGTGCTCTTCCTCTCTCGCTGGCGCTGCGCAGCATTGGGAACTTCGGTTATCTCCTAGAACATACTCAATGTGCCTCCTGTGTTGGTCATCGAGGCCCTTGGGCGGACTGTGGAGTCCCCCACACCAGCACAGACCAGCCCATACCTTGGAGGGGAATCTTTAGTGCAGATGGAGGTAGATCTCAATTCTCCTGGCTGATTCCAATGTCACGTCAATGTTAAATCCGATGGGCAACCTCAATCCATGGGTCCACCCTCAAGCTTCTCACACACCCGGGCAAATATGTAATATTGACTGGGAGAGAGGAGCTAGCTGTTTTCCTTTTTCTTGATTTCCAATTCATAGGGCTCCTAAGAACCTCCTTATTTGGTAAGGTATTAAAAGACTATTAATCGTTGGGTAAGAGACATATCCCTAATTAACGAATCACATGAGAATTCTTGCTTAGCATGCACTTATATGGAGATTTGTTCTGGAAATTTATCTCTATAAATAGGCAACCTGTGAGGCAGACTCTCTTGGGGTGAGAGAAGTGCACATGGCAGTGCTTCTTGTCGTAACAGGCTTCTCAATCTTTGTAAAGTGATTAGAAATTAATTTTTGCAGCTGTATTTACGTTTGCTTTCAAGTGACCTTAGGTCCACTTTAACTGCAGGTTTTCCATGAGACATCCCAGCCAAGGAATACTGACAGATGAACCCAGCAACTTTGGCCTACTTCTGGGAATAAACTGTGGTGATAAATAGTAAAGCAGCGATCAGACAATAGTGTGGTAAGACCAGGACAGACACACGAAAAGGCAGCTTGTCACTACAGCCCAGTGTAACCCTGATGAGGCAGAGAGAATGCTGTAGAATGGAATCACCGGGAGTACACAAAATGAAGTGGAGGGATGGGACAGATTGATGGGAGGGAAATCAATTATGTTTTTAATTTTTTAAATTAATTTAGACATACAGAACCATAACAGGCCATTTCAGTCCAGGAGCCTGTGCCACCCAATTGACACCCAATCAACCTACACCCCTCCCCCGGTACATTTTGAAGGGCAGAAGGAAACCGGATCCCCTCACGGAAAACCCACGCAGACATGGGGAGAATGACAGACAGCGCGGGATTTGAACCCTGGTCACGATCACTGGCACTGTTGAGGCATTGTGCTCTAACTGCTATGCCAACCATGCTGTATGTCTACCCGCACAATTTTAGACACCTCAGCTACAGGGAAACCCCCATCACTGTGGATACTCCTCCACAGCAAGGTGCAGAAGCCCAGCATACGTGGCCTATCATAACGGAGGGAAGCTCCCTAACATAATCACATCATAGCAAGAGGATTTGAGTACAGGAGTACAGGGATCCTGCTACAGCTGTACAGGGCCTTGGTGAGGTCACACCTGGAGTACTGCAGTTTTGGTCTTCTTATCTGAGGAGGTACACCCTTGCCATGGAGGGGGTGCAGAGAAGGTTCACTAGACTGATACCAGGGATGGAAGGACTTGCATATGTTGGATAGACTAGGCTTGTATTCTCTGGAATTTAGGGGGGATATTATATAAAATTTTTAAGGGTTTAGATAGACTAGATGCAGGAAGGTTGTTTCCAATGCTGGGAAAAACCAGAGGTCACATTTTAAGGATAAGGGGGGGGGGGTTTTAGGACTGAGATGAGGAAACATTTCTTCTCTCAGAGAGTGGTGGATGTGTGGAATTCTTTGCCACAGGAAGTAGTTGAGGCTGGTTCCTTGTCAATATTTAAGAGTAAGTTAGATTTGGCCTTTGTGGCTCAGGGGATCAGGGGGAGAAGGCAGGAGCCGGGTACAGATCAGCCATGATCATATTGAATGACGGTGAAGGTTTGAAGGGCCAAATAGCCTACTCCTGCATCTATCCTTCCTAGAGAGTGGAGACTTGTTATCCCAAAGCCACAAGAAAGAGAAAAGGGCGCCAATTTAAAACATAGGTGCGGAAATCTTTCTTTAGTCAGAGAGTCGCAAGTCTGTGAGAACACGGTCGTTGGGTGTATTTAAGGCAGAGATTGGCAGTTCTCAGGGCACCCAAGGTAGAAAGCCAGGCAGTGGGGCTGAGCGGGAGGATGGATCAGCTCATGAGAAAATGGCGGCCAATCGGCCTGCCTCTGTTCCAATAAAAGAAGAGTCAGGATATGGTCCCTGGAGGAAAATATTCCCAAACCCATCCCTCTCCCAATCCTGCAACACAATGCAGGTTGAGAGCTATAATGGTCACTGAAAATTAATGTGGGTTGTTATAATTAATTCAAATTTTAATTTAGATTCTAATTTCTTCAAATAAATTAGAGCTTGCCTCAGTCAGAACAATGCTGGATAGTCATCTCCATTGGCCATTAAAACCCAAATTAAATTAGGATGTAAATGGTGTGACATTCTGGGTCCCCCAACCCCCTTCCCAAAAAAAACAAAGTCACAAATGTAGCAGCCAAGTAAGAATTTAATTCAATAGCTGAACCTCTGATCTGCGCAGGATCAGCTGAAGAAATGATACTTGGCCTCATTGCTATGTTAAAAAGTATGGGGTAATAAACCAAGGATTCAGGAAATGAAATGAGCTAATTAGTAAGACAAAATTATGAGGGGCATTCAAACTTTTTCTTTCCACTCACATCCCACGTTAAGTAATCCCTAGGCCATCAGTGCTCTGTGATTAGTAAGGGATTGCTTACGGTGGGATGTGGGTGGGAAGAAAAAGGTTTGAGAACCACTGTTTTAATCGTCCCTCATTGACTCGTTATGTGCACGGTTTAAGAACTCCAAAGGAAATGGGCCAATGACAATTTTTCTCAAGCCAAATATTTCAGTAACAATTGGGCCTACAGCAGTGGTTCTCAGCCTTCCCTTCCTACTCACATCCCACCTTAAGCAACCCCTTACTAATCACGGAGCACTGATGGCACAGGGATTACTTAAAGTGGGATGTGAGTGGAAAGAAAAAGGTTGAGAACCACTGGGTTATACAATATCATATTTAACCTCTCGTCTTTAATTAAGATGGCTGCCTGCTTTTCACTCATACCTTGAGGAAGGGCTCAGACCTAAAATGTCGGTCATATATCTTTACCTCCTCTGGAAGCTGCGAGACCTGCTGGGTTCCTCCAGCATTTCTGCGTTTTTTTAGTAATTTCCCGTCTTAATCTTCCCTTTTCCTGAAGCCTTTTGTTACAGGCACCTGTCTGCTTTTTAACTCATACCTTTGAGGAAGGGCTCAGGCCCGAAATGTCGGTAATACATTTTGATCTCCTATGGACACTGCGAGATTGTTTCCTCCAGCATTTCTGGGTTTTGAGCCCAGTGGGGGAGATTCTTTGAGATTAACTGAATCTTCAATCTCCATTTAGAAGATAGAAATTAATTAGGAGAGGAGTGGGTCACTCAGAGCACTTCCACCATTTAACAAGGTTGGAATTGCATTCCAATCGTACTCCAGTAACCTTTAACACCCTTGCTTTTCAACTATTTATTGGCCTCTTCCTTAAAAAAATTTTTAAATTGTTCCCAACATCCTTTTTTGGGAAGGGAGTTCCAAAGATTTGTAACTGCTTGAAAGGGAAAAAAATAAAATCGCCTCATCTCTGATTTAAACCACTTAATTTTCTTTTGGACTGATGAGACTGATAAAGCAAACTGTAGATAAATGACGTGTTAATAAGTCCGATGAAGGCAACTGTATTTCAGGAGATTGGGGGTATGGGGGAGCACCCTCTGACACTAAAGCCTATCACAGATTTCTGCTTTTAATCCATTCGAAACACACCTGGGGTGTAGGTTAATTGGGTGTAAATAGGGCAGCATGGTTCGCGTAGCAGTTAGCGCAATGCTATCACAGCGCCAACAATCAGCACTGGGGTTTGAATCCCGTGCTGTCTGTAAGGAGTTTGCACATTCTCCCCGTTTCTGCAAGGGTTTTCCCTGGGAGGGGGGGGCTCCGGTTTCCTCCCACCATTCAAAATGTACCGGGGGGTGGGGTTGTGGGTTAAATTGGGGGGCGCAGGCCTGTAGGCCAAAATGGCCTGTTACCATAATATATGTCTAAATTAAATAAAAATTTAAACTTCTTTAAAAATATTTTTTTAAAATAAATTAAAAATAAATAAATAAATAAATAGATAAATAGAAATTTTAACTAGGTTTTTTTTTAAAAAACAGCAGGCGCTCAGAGGCAGCATGGTTGACGTAACGGTTAGCGCAACACCTTTACAGCGCCAGCGATCGGGACTGGGGTTCGAATCCCATGCTGTCTGTTTCTCCCCATTTCTGCATGGGTCTCCAGTTTCGTCCCACCCTTCAAAGCATACTGGGGGTGTAGTTAAGTTGGGTGTAAATTGAGTGGCACAGACTCGTGGACCAAAACGGCCTGTTACCATGCTACATGTCTTAATTTAAATTTAAAGATATATCTTTCTCTCTTAAGTACACTGTAAAGACCAGCATTTCTGTGTTTTTACAAACTGTCATTCTGTCTATTCCTGCTGTTCTGAACCCATTCCATACCTCTCCAACCCATTCACCACTTCAGCTGGCAGCTCATTCCACACTGGATTACGTCACCAAAGACTCGCTAAAACTTGTGCCGTTGCGAGCATTCTGGCTGGTTGCATCCCTGTCTGGTATGGAGGTGCCAACTCTCATGACTCTGGAGGATTGTTCACTTGGCCTGCGACAACATAGGCACCAGACTTCACTCCATCGAGGACATCTACATGAGGCGGCGTCTTAGAAAAGCAGCCTCTATCCTCAAAGACCCCCCCCACCCCCTCTTCACTCTGCTACCATCGGGGGAAAGGTACAGGAGCCTAAAGACGAGCATTCAGCGGCACAAGGACAGCTTCTTCCCCTCCGCCATCAGATTCCTGAATAATCAATGAACCAAAGACAGTGCCTTACTTTTTGTACCCTGTTATCAGGTGGTTTATATGAATGTTTACATTGCGACGCTGCCGCAAAACAATGAATTTCATGGCTTGTTCATGACAATAAATTCTGATTCTGATTTATTCCCACTCCCTAAACTCCCCATAAACTTTTCCCCTTTCATGTTCTCTAGTTTCTACTCACCTACCGTCAGTGGAAAAAGCCTACTTGCATTTATTCTGTCTGTCCCCCTCTTAATTTTATATACCTCAATCAAATCTCGCTTCAATCTTCTATGGTCCAGGGAATAAAGTCCTAGCCTTTATTTTTTTTAAAATTAGACTTACAGCACAGTAACAGGCTTTTCCGGCCCAACGAGCCCGTGCCACCCAATTACTTCCAATTGAGCTACAACCCCCGTATGTTTTGAAGGGTAGACCTAAATAGAGCACCTGGAGGAAACCCACATGGACACGAGGAGAACATACACACTCTTTAAAGGCAGCGTGGGATTTCAAGACAAAGTCGCTGGCACTGTAACAGTGTTATGCTAAACACTATGTAACTGTTTAACTCAGTTCCTCAAGTCCGGGAAACACCCTAGTAAAATCTTCTCTTTCAATCTTATTGATATCCTTTCTGTAGTCCGGTGACCAAAATTGCACACAATACTCCAAAGTGGCCTCACCAATGCCTTATACAACTTTATCATAAACCCAACTCCTGTACTAAACACTTTAATTTATAAAGGCCAATGTGCCAAAAGCTCTCGTTACACCCCTATCTACCTGTGGAGAGGGGTGCAGAAGGCTGGCCTGGGGCATAAAAGCAGCAGGGCAGATGCTTCGAACAGTGGGAGGAAACCAGAGCTCCCCCCCTGGGGAAAACTCATAGGGATACAGGGAGAACGTCAGCGCCGGATCCGAACCGGGTTTCTGGCACTGTAACAGCGTTGCGCTAGCCGCCACGCTAACCATCCCGCCCCTATAATAAGGAGTCATAAGGAGAGACTGGGACTTTTATCCCTGAAGCGGGATATCTTATGGAGGGAAATAAAATCATGGATAAAGTAAATATTAATCATTTTATGGTGAGAGGGGAAAGATTTAAAAAGAACCTTGGGGCAATGTTCCTTCTAATTTTTAGTGGCCGGTGTGCGTAAAAATCTTACGTTGTGCAAATTTTTTTTCCCATGACAAAAGTCTGTGCACCCTGAATGCTTGTGCAAATGTAAATGTGAAAAATCATTTTGGCACAGCCTGTCTCTCAAGGCTAATAAAACTGTACTGGCATTTTTTCATATCATACAAGTACGATTTAACTACTTGTTTAACTGACTAACTAGTTAACAGAAACAGCAAAGAAATTATTTTCTATGTATCATTATTCATTACTATATTATTCTAGGTAATTAACCTTTTGTGCACACGTTAATTTCCTTTGTGCCCTGGTTGCAAAATGGGAGTGTGCACAGCTTAGAGGGAACAGGACAACAGGGCAGAATGGCCCTAAATTCTGTGCTTTAAATACTTTGTAATTAAGCTGCGTTTTGTTGATGTCTGTTTGCCTTTCTGCAAAAGATCGCCTCGCATTGAAGTGTGTGGAGGATGTATGTCATCAAGGACAAGGCACGCCTGAAAATACTAGAGTGGGCCAATGCATCTTGTTTAGCCCTCCACGGGAGACTGTCTCCCAGAAGATGGTGGGGGGTGGTGGGGGGGGGAGTGGAAACATGGGTTTAAATCTCAACCACCTTCTTTCCACCCACTTACCACTTTAAGTAATCCCTAGGCCATCGGTGCTCTGTGATTAGTAAGGGATTGCTTAAGGTGGGATGTGAGTGGGAAGGGAAGGTTGAGAACCACTGTTTTAATCGTCCCTCATTGACTCGTTATGTGCGCAGTTTCAGAACTCCAAAGGAAATGGGCCAATGACCATTTTTCTCAAGCAAAATATTTCAGTAGCAATTGGGTCTAAAGCAGTGATTCTCAACCTTCCCTTCCCACTCACATCCCACCTTAAGCAATCCCTTACTAATCACAGAGCACTGATGGCCTAGGGATTAATTAAAGTGGGATGTGAGTGGAGAGAAAAAGGTTGAGCACTCCTGGCAGGCAGCAGCAGAAAGTGCAGCCTTGGGGGTGGAGGATGTTGCGGGAAGCGAGAACCCGATGACAGTGGGGTGGGGGGCTGAAGAGATGGACGTCAGTCCCAAGAAAGGGGGCAGGCACAAAAGAAAGAGGAGCGATGGAAGAGGGAGGGGCAGATTGCAAAGAAGGTGGAAAACCCAAGATGTTGTGAGAGAGTGGACCGACTAGAGAGGAAGGCAGATGTGAGAGAGGGGTCTGATGTGAAAGGGGAGGGATAGACCAGAGAGATAGAGAGAAAAGAGATAAAGAGAGAGGGAAAATAGAGAGGAGAGAGGAGGCTGAGGAGAAAGAGGGACTGGAGAGAGAGAGAGAGAGAGAGAGAGAGAGAGAGAGAGAGAGAAAGAGAGAGAGAGAGAGGGTTGACTGGAGAGAGAGAGGGGTCCAGCTGGAGAGGGGGGTGGAGACCAGCGAGGAGGGGCTGATCAGAGAGAGAGAGAGAGAGAGGGAGAGGCTGACTGGAGAGAGGAAGGCCAACCAGGGAGAGATGCAAGAGACCAGAGAGATGGAGTCAACTGGAGAGAGGTGGGCCAACAGAGAGGAGCCAACAGGCAAAAGGGGGAACCAACTGGAGGGGGGGGTGTCAACCAGATAAGGGGGCCAATTAAAGAGATGAGAGCTGAACGGAGAGACAGGGAAGACCGGAGAGAATGGTGGCCGAAAGGAGAGAAGGGAGCTGACAGGAGGGGGGGAAGCAACCAGAGAGAGAGGTGGGATACTGAGAGAGGGGGGACTGACCAGAGAGAGGGGGGAGTGACAGGAGAGAGGGAGGCCATCCAGGAAGAGGAGGGGGAGACCAGAGAGGAGGGGCCAACCAGAGAAAAGGGAGCTGACTGGAGAGAGGGGAATGGAGGGAAACAGGGCCAACCAGAGAGAGGGGCGAGAGAGGGGGCCAACTAGAGAGGGGAGAGTGACAGGAGAGAGGGAGGCTATCCAGGGAGAGGAGGGGAGACAAGAGAGGAGGGGCCAACCAGAGAAAGGGGAGCTGACTGGAGAGAGGGGAATGGAGGGAGACAGGGCCAACCAGAGAGAGGGGTTTGACTGGAGAGAGGGGCAAGAGAGGGGGCCGACTGGAGTGGGGGGAGCTGACTGGAGAGAGGGGATCCGAGAGAGAGGGGCAGAAGGGAGTGGAGAGGTGGGAAGACCCAAGCTGAGACCATTACAGGTCTATGACCAGAGAGATGATTGTGTCAGAATCCCATCAGGAAAACATTGCAATGTTTGATGTAAATTTTAAATGCGTCTGTTATATAGTTAAATGCAAACGTTGCCGTGATCAGTCTCATTTCTGTGAACTTTTAAATCGGGATCCAAAATGCTATCGGAGTACGATTACTTTTTTTGCCACCTGCCTGAAGAGCTTCTCATTGCGTCTCACTGGGCAGCCAGTTAGCATAGCGGTTAGGTGCAACGCTGTTACAGCACCACCAACCGGGGTTCAAATCTCACGCTGTCTATAAGGAGTTTGTGCGTTCTCCCCGTGTCTGTGTGGGTTTTCCTCAGGGGCTCCATTTTCCTCCCACCCTTAAAAATGACCAAGGGTGTAGGTTACTGGGGTGTCACAGGCTCGTTGACCTAAAGGCTCCATTACTGTACTGTCAGTCTAAATTTAATTAATGTCAAAGGTGTATAGGAGTTTGTGATGGGATCATTGGGTGATTTTTCAGAGCCTGTTACTGTGCTGTATGTCTAAATTAAATTAAAATCTCGGCATACATGACAATAAATAATTCAATTCAGTTCAAACAGCTACCCAGTGGTCGCCTGATTTTTTTTTTCAGTGATTTCTCAAGATCCATTTTTTAGTGATGCTTTTACAGCGATGCTCTGGGAATGATTTCACAATGACATGTGCATCTGAGAGGGGGCTGTGGTGATGGTGGATAGAATTGTGACGAGATGGGGGGGTTGTTGAGAGGCAAGAGGGTGCGTCACTAGGGGGTGCGGTCTGCACTGGGTGACACTGTCAGAAGGGGTGACTGTCTATCATATTTTTGTTCAGTGTTTCAACAGAAATTTTAAAATTTTTATAAAAATATCCCTGCAGTTCATTAGAACAACAAAAACATTTTTCATTAACCCAGCTCAATATTCCTACAAGGTTAAAACTCAACGTTCAGTTACTTTTTGAACCCGGTCAGAGCTGCCATTATTCCCCAATGACAACAACGCTTCAAATCATGTGGTTTCGTCTGCACACGCCATCAGCAAGCGCTGATGTTTTTGTTGCTGTTGGTGTTTTTAACAGAGGCTGCTTTTGTCAAATTTGTTTTCGCTAAAATGTTGTGGTCTTTAGTGTTTGTGAACCTAGATTAATAACTTTTTTGAGAATTAAGTAATAATTAAAGGAAAAGAAGGAGAAAAATCAAAATAAGGCTTCATGGGCTGGGGTTACCATGAGTCACCGCATTGCGTGACACGAGCCCCGGTGAAACCATTGGATGCTTCTCCTCTTGGAAGGGGAATTAGCAGGGAGCAGAGTTTCAGATAAAGTTTGGCATCTAAGACGGAGAAAAGGAGGAATTTCTCAGTGAATGGTTGGGCTAATTTTTTTTAAAAATTCAGACATGCAGCACGGTAACAGGCCATTTCAGCCCATGGTCCGGGCCACCCAATTAACCTACAACTCCCCCCTCCCCAGTACGTTTTGAAAGATGACAGGAAACCAGAGCCTCCGGGGAAAACCCACACAGACACGGGGAGAATGTACAAATTCCTTACAGATAGCGCGAGATTTGAATGCCGGTTTCGATCGCTGGTGCTGTAAAGACCTTACGCTAATCACCATGTCAACCGTGCCACCTTTGAGGAGATGGCACCATTTAATGCATTCAAGGCTAACGTTGGTGGATTTCTGGGCTGTGGGGAATCTCGGGCCCTGGGGATCACCATAGCAACACAGCGGTTTAGATGGAGACCTGCAGGAGACTGCTGGAATCCAATTTAAAGAAACCCTGAACCATCCACCCTGCTCCTCTTCACAGCAGATTCTGTACACTTCCTGAGTTCAGCTCGAATCATCATCTCTCACTGATTCTGTTTGGCCTGCTGAGTTCCTCCAGCAGAGTTTGTTAGCTGGTAAAAGCTGCTGTGACCTGAGGTCAATCCCGACCTCGGGTGCTGCCTGTGTAGAGTTTCCATACTCCCCTTGGGTCCCAGCCACTCCCGTTCCCTCGCACAACTTAAAGACATGAAGAATTATACGTTAATTGGCTGTCGTAAGTTGCTCCTAGTGAACAAATGATTGGGAGAATCTGGGGACAGGAATTCAATGAACATGTAAAAAAATAAAGATCATAAAAAACAGGAGCAGGAGTCGGCCATTTGGCCCATTGAACCTGCTCCACCATTCAATGAGATCATGGCTGATCTGATGATTGGCTCATCTCCACCAACCTGCCTTTTCCCCATATCCCTTAATTCCCCTTCTATGTCAACATCTATCTAACCTTGTCTTAAATATATTTACTGATGTCTCCTCCACTGCTCCATTGAGCAAGGAATTCCATAGCAAAAGCAGTTCCTCCTCGTGTACACCCAAAATCTACCCTGAATCTTGAGACTACATTCCCTAGTTCCAGTCTTCCCCACCAACGGAAACAACTGACCCACCTCTATCATATCTGTGTCTTTCATACCTATATGTATCTATAAGATTCCCTCTCATTCTTCTATATTCCATCAAGTGCAGACTCAAACAACTCGATCTCTCCTCAGAGGCTAACCCCCTCACCCCTGGAATCAAAATGGAATCTGTATAGGATTAGGCTTGTTGGCTAGCACACAATTGATGGGTAATGGACCTGTTCCTATGTTGTTCCATGGCCCCTCATAGAGATGTGAGCATGTAAACCTGTTGGTTCCTCAGTGCGGAATTAATGGAGCAAGTGAAAACCAGTCTCTCACAAATCCAACAAGGCAATGGCTAGTAATCTAAGGCAGGAGTCCAGGCCTAATATCAACTGGCAGGATCTGATTAGCCTGATTCATGTGGTCCAGATTAGGGATCTCAGTACCTGGACTCACCAAATGAGGAACTGAGTACAAATCCCACCACAGATGGCGTAGCGGTTAACCTTTACAGTGCCAGCAATTGGGACCGGACTTGGGTTTGAATCCCATGCTGCCCCTAAGGAGTTCTCCCTGTGTCCACGTGGGTTTTTATCCGGGGGCTCTGGCTTCCTCCCACCCTTCAAACGCGTACCGGGGTGTAGGTTATAATGGGGTGTAATTTTGGCAGCACGGACACGCAGGGCCGAATTGACCTGTTACTGTGCTGTATGTCTAATTGAATCTGAACATAATTCAAATTCAGTTAATGATCTGGAAATCAAAATAAAATGTGACAATCGACCATTGTTTCAAAAAAACACATCTAGTCCAGTAACGATGTTGAGGAAAGAAAATCTGCTAACCTTATCCACTCCAACCACATGACTCCAGGCTCACTCCTGTGGCCTGTTTAAATGACCCAGAGAGGACAATAAATACAGTGGCGGGGTCTTCAAGCTGAAACATTAACCCTGCTTCTTTTTCCGCAGATGCTGCCTGATCTTCGACTAGCATTTTCTGCTCTCCATTTCTGGACGGACATGAGGAGGAATTGATTTCCCTAGAGGGAGGGGAATCTGTGGAATTCACTGCCCATTGAAGCAGTGGAGGAGACCTCAGTAAACATATTTATGACCAGGTTGGATAAATTTCTGCAAACTAAATGAGAAAAAGCAGAGGGGTGGATATGAGTTGATCATCAGATCAGCCGTGATCTCATCGAATAGCGGAGCAGGCTCGATGGGTTGGATGGCCGACTTCTGCTCTGATTTCTTATGTTCTTATGTTAGAAATAAATGCTGGTCTTTGCCAAGGAGGTTCAGACCCTTAATTATGACATATTTTTTAAAAAACAGGGAAATGGAGACATCAAGCCTATGAATTGAAGAGACCAAGCCTCTTCTGTTCATACATATGCCTTACACACTCAACCAGGTACCTAAATGAGGGCAGAGGGATTTCCAAGCACAGTTGTTCATTCCAAATTAATCCCCTGCAGTAGTTCTGGACAATCTATGTCATGCTCCCCAGCTGCAGAAGGGAATTGTGGTCTTTCCCCACCCACCCAACCTGCCTCTCAAACTACAATTTAGACACTAAGCAGATCATCCAATGAAGCCTACTCCAGGTCTCCCTCGACCTGCTCACACACAGCAACGAGCCGCTTTAATGCTCCCTTTCAATGGTACGTTTATTACTGAGAGTCGGCTACGGCAAATCTGTGGCACTGAGCATCCCTGCTTCAAGCCCCACACTAAAGACCTGAGCAGGTCAGTCTGTGCTAGCTGTTTGCTTGCAAGAACTGCCTTCTGGGACAATAGGGACTTTCAGAACATTCACATGGGTTCATGAGAAATAAATGGGTGTGAGGTGGGGAAGGATTAGACTGTTGAGGATTATTACATTGTTGAAGGGTGGCACGGTTCGTGTAGCAGTTAGCGCAAGGCTGTGACAGGATCAGGGTTCTAATCCGTAAGGAGCTGGTATGTTCTCCCCGTGTCTGCGTAGGTTTTTCCTAGGTGCTCCAATTTCCTCCCACCGTTCAAAACGTACCGGGGGTTGTAGGTCAATTGGGTGGCACGGGCTCGTGGGCAAAACTGGCCTTTTACTGTGTTGTATGTCTATATTTAAATTTTTTTAAAGTGAAAACATGAAAGTCTGCAGACACTATGATTGAAGTTAAAAACACGAGGCTGGAGAAACTCAGCAGGTCATACAGGGTACTTCATACAGCAATGATAAAGATACATAAGCAACGTTTCAGGCTTCAGCCCTTTATCAAGGTAGATGACCAACATTTCAGGCTTGAGGCCATCAGCTTTGATGAAGGCCTCAAGCCCGAAACATCGGTGATGTATCTTTATCTTTGCTCCATAAAGAACACAGTTTAACCTGCTGAGTTTCTCCAGCGTTATGTTTTTACCTAGATTAATGAGGAGTAGGTTTACATGGTTCGGCCCAAACATCATGGGCCCGTATTGTGCTGTAATGTTCTATGTCCTATGGTTGAGATGTTAAAACACTTCAGATCTGTCTCTCAGTGTAAAGAAAAGACCAGTATCCTTGACTGGTTTATCCCACAATCTGTAATTATTATAATGCTTTTTTTATGGGATTTTGCTAAGCCTTAAGAGAGCTGTCACATTACACCTGTAGCTACGCCTCAGAAAAAGTACTTCAATGGCTGTAAACTTCTGGAATATCCTGAAGGGATTTAGAGAAACGTGAGCATTATTTTTCTTGCGATGGACTGAACCTTTACAGCTTCTTTCTTTATCTGAGGAAGTCCAGGTTTGTCACTAGTCCAACAGGATCGGCCCAGCAGTAAGTACAATGCCTTTACAGTGCCAGCGCCCAGGGGCGGACCTGGGTTCAAATCCCACGCTGTTCGTCAGGAATTTGTGCATTCTCCCCATATCTGTGTGGGTTTTCCCTTCAAACACCTACCAGGGGTGTAGATTAATGGGGTATAAAATGGGCAGTATTCTAAAAGGGTGAGGGAAACTTATGTTCTTAGTGGTTGATCGTTGAGGGTGGTGGTGAAGATGTCCACTGGCAGGTTGGAGTATTTGGGTGAGATGGGGAAAATGGGGACATTTCTGCTTATTTCTTGAAGAAGGGCTCAGGCCTGAAACGTCAACAATATATCTTTGTCTCCTATGGACTGGCTGTGAGACCGGTTGAGTTCCTCCAGCATTTTGGTGTGTTTTGGCATGTCTTCTAGAGCAGGATTATATCGATCCAACCTCCAACAGGGTTTAGGGTGGCCCAGTTGGCGCAGCAATTAGCACAACGCCAGCGATCGGGACCAGGTTTCAATCCCGCACTCTCTGTAAGTACGTTTTGCCTGTCTCTACATGGGTTTTCCCCAGGGGAATCTGGTTTCCTCCCACCATTCGAGACGTACCGGGGTGTAGGCTAATTGAGTGTAAATTGGGCGGCATGGGCTTGTGGGCTGAAATGGCCTGTTACCGTGCTGTACATCTAAATTTCAAACAGGAATGTCGGCTCCTGATGCAACGCCGTAAGGCTGACAAAGCCCCCTCGGCCGGCTCAGTCTCACCAGAAATCGTAGGGTAAGGGTGCGCCACCATACCCGTCCACTGCTTGACCATGACACCATCCCTTCCCTCTTGCTCATGGATCTGATACCATGCCCCCGCAGCCTCGGTAACGCAGGAAGAGAAAGCAATGGTGCACACATTGAAGGCAGGAGAATGCCAAAGACTACATGATGGTTGAGTGGGTAAAAGCCGTCACTCCAGCCCATGTGCTAAATGCCCCTTCCATTCCTAGTCATTTTGATTGTTAACCTCCATAAGGGTCCTTGGAAGTGACCTCAGAGAGAAGGTGCAACACAACTCCAACCTTTATTCAAGTTTCATTGCAATTGTTAACAGTCTAAAATGCTCCCTTTCATTTTATTTATGGATCAGTGTAGTGTTTCATATTGATTCCCCATGAAGTGACAAAATGAATTGAATGTTATCCTATGCCTCGTATAGGATCCCAAGAGGGTACCTGAGAGTTTGAAGGCATTATATTTCTCTTACTTTGTTTTTATGCTAATTTTACTTTGGGAAACCGTGTATTAATTTCAGCTCTGCACCATCGCCAATCATAGCTCTGCCAGTTAGATCGAGGATATTGGATTCTGAGTGGAACGCTGGCCATACGCCAAGGATTGGGGATTCAAAACTACTTGATATTTCAGGTTTGGGTTGGGGAGAGAGGTTGGGGAGGGGGGTGGCGGGCAGCAGAACAGAGATGGTGGGCTTTTGAGAACTATCCCCATGTATTCCCAAGTGGCTGTTCACTCCATGCAAGCCCCAAGTGCAATCTCATTCCCTCACTTATCTCCCTGTGATCTATTTTCTCTAAAGTGGATTTCCTGCCACCCTCTGACAGCAGCACCCCCCCCATCCTACTTCTTCAGAGTGTGGAAATTGGAGCCCTGGGGAACCCCATGTAGTCACAGGGAGAACGTGCAGACTCAACACAGACAGTGCCAGTGGTCGGAATCAAACCCAGGTCATTAGAGCTACCTCTGACAGCTGGTTATTCCAATGCAAGGCATGCAGACTCCTCAATGTGGTAACTTCCATACTGCTGACCCTCATTATTCCACACTTCCTTTAGCTCTCCTCCATGCCACCTATCCAGTCTTGCTGTGATCACTCGACTCATCAACGTGGGGCTCCGGAGCCCAGTGGGAAAGACTTATTTGCCCCCATTCCCAAACTGTGGGGTGGAGAAGGGAGAGGCTGCCAGAAATTCCGGAACCATTTCCCGCCTACCTCTAACAGAGTCCAACATGAGGTGTGGGATCCTGGCATTCCTGGGGGAAGGGGGGGTTCTGCTGGACATTGCGAGGAAAGAAGCCCCAACGTTGTCCAGCTGGATCAGTGGATGAGCAGGTCATGGTAGCAGAGGCTTTGTCTGGGACAAGGAGTTCTGAGACAGTAAAGGCAGCCGGCTCTGAAGCAGGGCTGGCTAATTGGACATCGGAGTTGATCAGACAGAATTTGGCACAATTCCTCGATATGAAGGGTGTGTGTGTGTGTGTGTGTGTGTGTGTGTGTGTGGGTGTGTGTGTGGGTGTGTGGGTGTGTGGGTGTGGGTTTGGGTGTGTGTATGTGTGTGGGTGGGTATGTGGGGGTGTGTGTGTGGGTGGGTGGATATGTGTGTGTGGGTGGGTGGATATGTGTGTGTGGGTGGGTATGTGTGTGTGTGGGTGTGGGTGGGTATGTGGGTGTGTACATGTGTGTGGGTGTGTGTGTGGGTATGTGTGTGTGTGTGGGTGTGTGTGTGGGTGGGTGGATATGTGGGTGTGGGTGGGTATGTGTGTGTGTGGTTGTCTGTGTGTGTGTGTGGGTGTGTGTATGTGAGTGTAGGTGTGTGTATGTGTGGGTATGTGCGGGTGTGTGTGGATGTGTGGGTGTCTGTGGGTGTGGATGTGTGGGGAGGTATGTGGGTGTGGGTGTGTGGGGGTGTATGTGTGTGGGTGTGTGGGTGTATGTGAGTCGGTGTGTTGGTGAGTGTGTGTGTGTGTGTGTGTGTGTGTGTGTGTGTGTGTGTGTGTGTGTGTGTGTTGGGGGTATGTGGGTGTGTGGGTGGGTGTGTGTGTGTGAGAGAGAGAGAGAGAGAGAGAGAGAGAGTTGAAGTAAAAGGTAATGAACATGCAGGGAGGAGTCTGTGCAGAGAGCAGAGAATGCCCCCTGACCTCCTCAATACCTATTGTACATTTAGAATGATTGGGTATAAATGTACCTGCAGAATATTCTTGTGATTTTCAAGCCAGTTCACAAGCCATCAAATTTGAATTCTTGTTGCAGACACGTATAAAACTGTATGTTATTTACGTGTCCAACTGCGTCACAGGACAAAGCTGAGCATGGGTGGACTTAACCTAGGGTTAACAGCATGCTGGTGTTATCTGCC
This sequence comes from Narcine bancroftii, assembly GCF_036971445.1. Classification (NCBI taxonomy): domain Eukaryota; kingdom Metazoa; phylum Chordata; class Chondrichthyes; order Torpediniformes; family Narcinidae; genus Narcine; species Narcine bancroftii. The sequence continues at coordinate 59,038,571 of NC_091481.1, read as the reverse complement.
TGGGTTCATTGCAGCCCAGGCAGTTCCCAAGGGACTGCATCCAGATTGTGTTGTCTCCTCATGGAAAAGTGGGGTAATGGGAGCAGGATCCTTCCTTTTCATAAAGAGCAGCGTTGCCTGGCCATGCTGAATCCGTGGAAACGAGGAGAGGGTGGAGCAGCACTGTTAGGTGGCAATGATAACACTGTGGTCCACGAAGATCCCTCACACTCCCATTTCTCCTCATTGTTTATCCCGGTTCACATAGACCATTCCCCAGTCCCCAGCCCCATGAGCTCAAAGGGGCACTGAACAGCATGGGAATTTGGGCGTAGATCTGGGGAAAGGCACTCAGATGAAATTGGAAATGGTTGGGTGTGTCTGGTCAATTCAATTCCCTGCGGCCAAATTCCCGGAATGAAGGGATTAGCAAATGAGGAATGCTTGATGGCTCTTGGATGGGACTTGTGGAGTTCAAAAGAATGAGGGGAGACTTCATAGAGACATTTCGAATGTTGAAAGGACTGGACAGAGTAGATGTGGCAAAGTTGTTTTACCATGGTAGGGGAGTCTAGGACAAGAGGGCACAATGTCAGGATTAAAGCATCCGTTTAAAATAGAGATGCAAAGGAATTTTTTTTATGTCGCCAGAGAGTGGTGAACCTCTGGGATTTGCTGCCATGGATGGCTGTGGAGGCTGGGACGTTGGGTGTACTTAAGGCAGAGATTGCTAACTATCGGAATAGCCAAAGGATGGGGATGGGGCAGAGTGGGAGAATGGATCAGCCCACGATGGAATGGCGGGGCAGATTTGATGGGCCAGGTGGCCTACTTCAGCTTACAGTTTTACGGTCTTAAGACATTTTCTGATGGAAACCAATTCATGCTGTTGGGATTTGACCTGGTGTGTCACAGATTATTAATGCTGTGTCTGTAAACTACTTGGAGTTACCCATGGAAAAATGTCAAATCTGAGTGAGGAACTTCACCCCCCCCGCCCCCCCACCCCACTTCTCGCACCTTGTAAATCACCTCAAGGACCCTACAGAGGCCAACCAGAGAACACCATCGCATAGCGCCCGTCCACTGCCCTCCCACCAATCTGTACTCAGACTATGGACCTGCTTGTATCCCTCTTCCGATTGGGCTTGAGGGACGTCATGTGGTACCTTTGCGGATACTTCTGTCGGGAGAGTGTTCAAAGTCTCCAGTGGTCAGCAGGAAGCATGCTCTGTCCCGGGTGTACCTCTCCCTTGCTCCAGGTGTGATTGGCTGGTTCTCCTCTGGTGACAGTGGCTGGTCAATAGTAGGGCAATCCTCATTGGCCAAAGCAGCATTAGCAGCATTCCCATTCTGCTTGGGATCTTACAGAGAGAGAGAAAGAGAGAGAAACACAGAAACAAACTGGTTATACTGAACAACAATTTTTTTTCCCAAAAGGTCTGCTTTCTTTAAAAAAATTCAAGTTGAACACAAAGATAACTTCAGATTTGCGGTATCACGTGGGAAGTTGGAGAAACATTAAATGAACTTTTATTGAATTTAGCATTGCATGCATTCTTGCCACAAATGTAACAGAATGAATCATATTGTTGCATCATAGAATTGTATTGAATCTTCCTGAAGACAATAAATGCTCTCACTAACTACTTTCAGGTGGCCAGAATTCCCGACTGTAAATCCGCCTATTCTACCCCAATGCGGCTGTCGGGTGGCCACCTGAAAGTGGAGAACCCGGCCAGGAGGAGCACTTACCTCACCCTCCAGCTCAGAGAACTCCCCCATTGTATACTGAAAGCGCCAGTGGGACTACGGCCGCAGTCCACAGGAGCCAGCGTTCGTTTGGACATGGCTCTCCTTCAGCCGGCACATTCAGATGACAGAAAGACATCTTCTCCGCGGCCACCTGAACGTCCCAGCTGCTGCACTCCCCCAGTCGCGTCTGCCGGCGCATTATCTGCGTCCAAGCGCCTGAAAGCGGCTACTGTGCTATTGCCTGACGGACATGAGCATCAACATGCATTCAACCTATATCAAATGTAATGCACAGCATCTGTACACGTGAGCTGCTTTTATAGCCTGTCTGCATCTATCCTGACTAAGCATGTCCAGGCCTGAGACAAGATTTGCATAACATCTGCACCGAGTGCATGCTTGGTGCTGACCAAAACAGCTGGCTTTGTGGGAAATACACTAGCAGACTTAAAATATCACAGGAAATCACAAAATAGGTTATATCTAAAAACTGGAACGTGATCAGGAACGTGACTTTCATGATCGGCAGCCCAAATTCCATAAAATACACCCAAAAGTGTTCAGGAAGCAAAATCTTCATTGTCCAGTGTTACTGGTTCAACTCAGTCCAGATTCCTCCAAAATTAACCCAACATTAAAGCAGGAGAGACTACAGATGCAGTAAATTGCTGGAAAATGTCACGGTCCGAGATGATGGCTATCCATCGCCTTGCACAAATCCTGCCTGGCCTACTGAGTTCCTCCAGCATTTTCTGTGTATCTCTAGGATCTTGACTGTCCAAGGATCACAAATCCCGAAAGATGGGAGGCCAAATCCATCAGGTTCTCAACGGCGCAAGTCAATTTTTATCGAGGTTTTTGAAAATCACGAGGGTGTGTTGGTTAAAGTGAAGGCTCACACACCATTTCCCAGGGCAAGACCATTCTCAAACAAGAGGGCATAGGTTTATGGTGAGAGGGCAGATAAGAGGTACCTCAGGGGCAACATTTTCACTCAGAGGGTGGTCTCCATCTAGAACCAGCTGCCATCGAGAAATGGGTACCATATTGATGTTCAAAATGTGGATAGGAAAGGTTTGGAAGGATTTGGACCAAATGGAGGCAAATGGAACTAGCCCAGAATGACAACATGGTCAGCGTAAACAAGTTGGGCTGAAGGGCCTATTCCATGTTGTCTGAATTATGACTCCTAACTGTTATAAATGGCTCTCTGGTTGGCACTCTTGCTTCCGAATTCTGCACACGGGCAGCGCGGTAGCGAGGTGGTTAGTGCAACGCTGTTAGGGCACTAGTGACCGGGGGGGAGGGGGTTTGGATCCAGCACCGTCGGTAAGGAGTTTGTGCGTGCTCCTCTTATCTGCATGTGTTTCCCTGGGGGGGGGGGTCCCATTTACCTCCCACCTTTCAAAATTTACCTGGAGCTGAGTGTAATTGGGCAGCACGGGCTGGTGGGGGGGGTGGTGGGGCAGAAGGGGCTGTCACCATGCTGCATGTAGAACCATAGCATGTACAGCACAGAAAGCAGGCCATTCAGCCCTTCTAGTCTGTGCTGGCTACTATTCCACTGACCTGCTCCAACTCTATAACCCTCCATTGTATTTAGTTATCATTGTCGGTTGTATATATGGAGCTGGCCCGCCCATGGATGACTCATACCCTATGACTGCTTCCCCATGGTCCTGGGCCATAAAGCTTGAGCCACCTTTCCCTTGCTGCCTTTCCTATCCTGGGATCCGAGCTAGCAAGGTTCTTCTATGTATTAAAGCCTATCGTTCCCTCAGCTTGTCTCTGTGGTTACTGGTAGTGCCCTACACAGACCTCTCTTCCATCCATGTATCTATCCGATCTATTCTTAAAACTCAAGATCGAGCCTTGCTTTGTCTATATTTAAAAAATTTCTTAAATCTCGGCGGATGGTTCCAATTATGGAATGTTGTATTAAGAGGGGCTGCCTTGTTATTAAACTGAGGCCCTGTCCGCCATTTCAATGGATGAGAAACATCCCATTGTTCTTCCATTGAGTTGTCCCTCGTTAATTCCACAATTAACCCAACTGAAACGGAGAACCCGGCTGTTATCATACCTTGGCATCCTGCTGTGGACAAATTGCCTGCCCTGTTTTGCACATTCCCGCACTGACTGGTTTCCCTTCCTAAGGAAGGACTCGCTAATAAATGGGAATAGAAAAATTAGAATGAATCTCATTACGAGCCAAGGCTTGGGCATGTTTTGCAATGTTTTTCTTAATAATACACCGCCTACTGGCTAATACATCATCCATCCAGTCCTCCCAGGCTCTGAGTAAGATTAGTGCTCACTGGAGACACTTCATTCTGTGTCCCACACACATCCTCCCTTTAAATATAAAAGGCCAGTGGCTGTACACGTCTCCTTGATACACTGTAAATCTCTGCAGGATGCAGCAATTCTAGAGGGCTGGGTTGATATACCTAAGGCATGATTTCAAGTTCCACAGTAAATTGGCAGTGACTTCAATAAATCTGTGGTCAGAAAAGCAGCTACTAAATGGTGCCCATGAAACAAATGGATTCCTGCAACTCCCCATACTCATTATCCTCAAGGGAAGTAAGGACCCTTTCCATCCAGCGCACAGTTATCTTGGTCCCACTACCATCAGGAAGGAGGAGCCGGAACATCAAAAAATCAGGCTGGGAAATAGCTTCGCTGTCAGATTGATGGACAGTGTCCCGGCACGGTAACAGGCCATTTTGGCCCACGAGACAGTGCTACCCAATTTACACCCCATTGATCTACATGCAACCCCCAGTACGTTTCAAACTGTGGGAGGAAACCGGTGCCCCCGGGGAAAACCCACGCAGACACGGGGAGGATGTATAAACGCCATACAAGCAGTGCGGGATTCGAACCCTGGTCCCAATTGCTGGCACTGTAAAGGCGTTGCACTAACCGCTACGTCAACCATGCTGCCAAAGTAAATCATCCCAAAAATGTTCATATATATTTATTTTAAATTATATTTTTATGTACACTAAAACCCCTTGTATCCAAATAGATGCCAGATAGTGAATTTTCCAGTTGTTTGAGATTTTGTGTGGCAAATTGGCGAACTAACGGTGGGGTGTGCCAATTTTTACCAATGTATTTTCTGTGATTTTCCTGCCAGTTGCTTGAATTCCGGATAACAGGGGTTTTACCAGGGTCGGCGCCAGAATAAGTCTCAGCAGGGGGGGGGGTGGGGATTAGGGTAACCATGAATGGGGTGGGGGGTGAGGGGCACAACCTGAGGCTCAAAAACTCACTCGGGGGGGCCAAAAGGGGGCACTTACCATGTTAAATGTGGTGTCCTGGGGTCCTTCCTCTGATGGGAGTGACGCCGGTGGCCCCGGTGCTCCGACCCATTGCACACGCGCCAGCCGGCACTAGCGCATGAATGCAAGAAGAAACATGGCTGAGCACAGCCTACAGATCCCAGGATGCCGCATTTAACATGGGAAGTTCCCCCTTTCTGCCCCTACACCCCCAAATGGAGGGCAAATTAATGTCCGGCTCAAGATGGCACCGGTTGGTTGACAGATTACTCAAAAGCCGACTATCCGGCCTAAAACCAGACATCTGGCCACCCTAGCGGGGGGGAGGGGGAGGGTGGTCACAATGCCTTGTTTGGGAGGAAATGCCCCCGGATGCCCCCCTTGGCACCAACACTGGGTTTTAATGTACATATGTGTATTGTGTGTGTATGTGTGTGTACCATGGTACAGAGAGATGCTGCTTCCTCTCGTTTTATATGTACAGTCAGAGGATACTAAACTTAAACTTAAGATAGCTCCTTGCAGCCACTTCCCCTTTCCATAACGCCATGGCTTTCCTGCACAAACTCCTCAACAAGGAACAATGCACCAACTCTGCTATATCAAAACAGGGTCCGGCCAATAAGTGTTCAATCTGCCTGGCATCCAACCATCCATTAAATTGTACAATTATACCAAACCACTTGGACATGTGATGAACCAGCATTGGGATATGGCACAAAAATGAGCTAATTAAACCAGCAAAAACCTTCTCCTCCTCTCTGGCCTACGGACAAGGTGATGGTCACAATACTATGGGTGTTTCTGGCAATGCCAGCATTTATTGTCTATCCTTAAATGCCCCTGAACTGGGCAAGTGGTTAAAAGACCATCAAATGTAGGAGCAGAAGTAGGCCGCTCAGCCCATTGAGTCTGTTCCGCCATTTGATCCGGAGTTCATCCACTCTTCCTCTCAGCCACGCTCCCCTGTCTTCTCCCAACAACTTTTAATACCCTGACTATTCAGATAGCTATCAATCTCTAATGACCTGGCCTCCACAGCCGCCCGTGGCAGCAAATTCCAGAGGTTCACCACACTCTGGCTAAAGAAAAATACCTCTACACCTCTGTTGAAAATGGTCACCCTTCAATCCTGAAGTAGTTGTGCCCTTTTGTCCTTGTCTCTCCTACCATGGGAAACAACTTGGCTGGATCTACTCTGTTCAGGCCTTTCAACATTTGACATGCTGCTGCTATTTGGTTTTTCACTCCCCCCCACCCACCCCCACCATCATTCTGAATCCCAAGGAATTGCAGTTACAGAGCTATCAAATGTTCCTCATATGCTAATCTTATTCCACGCATCATTCTTGTAAATCTTCTCTGAACCCTCTCCAATGCCAGGGCATCCTTTCTTAACTGTAACTCATCAGTGTCTAATAAAGCCTCAATATCACATCCCTGCTATTCCTCTGGATAGGAATGACAACATTGCATTCGCCATCTTCTCCTCAACCAGGAGGTCAACTTTTAGGTATCCTGCATGAGGACTCCCTGGTCCCTTTGCACCTGCGAATTTTGAAATTTCTCCCCATCCTGCCCTTTTACTCCTTCCACCCAAGTGCGCGACCATTCACTTTTCCAACAATGTCCTTCATTTGCCATTTCTTTGCTCCTCATCTATCTAAGTCCTTCCACAGCCCCTCGGTTCCCTCCTCACTACCTCACCTCTCCACCCAGCTTTGCATCATCTGCCCCAGCCACAAAGCCTTTTTTATTCCGCAATCCAAATCATTAACAAGCAATGTAAAGAGAGGTGGCCTCAGCACTGATGCCTCCGCGTAGTAACCGGTAGCCAACCAGAATAGGATCCCTTGATTCCCACTCTCTTTTTCCTGCCATCCAGCCAATGCCCTAGCCTTTTATTCCACGAGCTCTCACTTCGTGAAGCAGCCTCATGTGCGGCCTCTTGACGGTCCAAATGTGCACCATCCACTGTGTCCTGCCTGTTTGTGGTTTCCTCAGAAAATTGCAGTAGGCTTGTCAGGCAAGATTTTCTGTTAAGGAAACCATGTTGACTTTGGCCTAGCTTGTCATGCACCTCCAGATACTCTGTAAACTCATCCTTGACGAGCCTCCCAACTGCCGATATTAGGTCTATCATTTTCTTTCTGCTGCCTCCCTCCCTTTATAAATAGCAGAGTGACCTTCACAATTTTCCAGTGCTCCAGAACCATGCCAGGCAGATATAAGCAGATTGAATAAGGATAGCAGTCTCTTTCCATGAAGGATACCAATCCAGAATAATTTTTATGACAATCCTGTGACTTTGCGGCTACTTAATTAAAAAAAAAATTTAGACATACAGCACGGTAACAGGTCATTTCAACCCATGAGTCCGTGACGCCCAATTTACACCCCATTAACCTACACCCCCCAGTACGTTTTGAAGGGTGGGAGGAAACTGGAGCCTCTGGGGAAAACCCACATGGACATGGGGAGAAGGTAAAAACTCCTTACAGACAGCATAGGATTTTAACCCAGGTCCGGTCCTGATTGCTGGCATTAGAAATACGTTGCGTTAACCGCTACGCCATCTGTGCCGCACTTTGATGTCTCACCAAACCCAACACCAAGGGGCTAAATGTGGACTTCAGGAAGGGAAAAGCAGACGTGTACGATCCAGTGATCATTAGGGGATCAGAGGTGGAGAGGGTGAGCAAATTTATGTTCTTGGGAGTCACTCTCTCGGAAGATCTTTCCTGGACCCAAAACACCAATGGCATCGTGAAGAAAGCACGTCAGCATTCCTAGTTCCTCAGGTGTTTGCAGAGGTTTGGTATGACATCAGAAACCCTGGAAAATCTCAACAAATGTGTGGCGGAAAGTGTGCTGACCGGCTGCATCACGGTCCAGTATGTGGACACCAGTACCCCTGAGCATAAAAACCTACAAAAGGCTAGTGGACACAATCTAGAACATCACAGGCAAAACCCTCCCGACCATCGAGAACATCTACAGGGAACGGTGCCACAAGACTTGCACCACCAGGTTCAGGAACAGCTGCTACCTCTCCACCATCAGACTCCTCAACAGCAAACTCAATCCGGAAGTTATTGAAGGGCTCTTATTTTTGTACTTTATTGATTTTTTTTCTCTTTGTATCACACAGTTTGTTTACATTTCTTTATTTGCTTACATATGTACAATTAGTGCAGGGGTTTTTTTTTTGCACCATCAATAAGTGGTAATTCTGCCTCGCCCGGAGAAAAAACATCTCATGTGATGTCATGTATGTACTCTGATAATTAATCTAAATTGGACATGGTTTTACACTCAATGGTTCTCAACCTATTTTCTTTCCACGCACAAGTAATCCCTATGCCATCAGTGCTCTGTGATTAGTAAGGGATTGCTTAAGGTGGTATGTCCATGGGAAGGAAAGGTTGAGAATCACTGCTCTAGTCCCTGAAATATTTTGCTTGATAAAAGTTGTCATTGGCCAATTTCCTTTGGAGTTATGAAACCATGCACATAACGAGTCAATTAGGAACGATTAAAACAGTGGTTTTCAAACCTTCCCTTCCCACTCACATCCCACTTTAAGCAACCCCTTACTAATCACAGAGCACCGATGGCATAGGGATTACTTAAAGTGGGATGTGAGTGGAAAGAAAAAGGTTGAGAACCACTGTATTACACCCTCTCTTTCTCACTCAGCTGATAAACCAGTCCTCCTGCAGTAAGATCCCCCCTTTGGAAGGAACACCCAATGAGTAAAAGCACAAAAAAAACGTCTAGATAGAGGCAGCCAGGAGGAGCTCAGCACAGCCTCTGGTGGCTGACTGTTGAAGGACAACAGCTAGAATGCATCACCAGCCGGTGGTGGGTAAATCAACACAAGTGGTGAGCTGTAGAATCCAGAGGAGGGCGATGGGAATGCAGGGAGAATTGTGGGATTAGTGAAAATAGATGCTTGAGCTATACTGCATGGCGCCACTCCTCTCCGGCCTCTCGCCATGCAAACCCACTTGTGAGCAATTTTGGGCTCCTATTTAAGAAAGGATGCGCTGACATTAGAGAGGGTTCAGATGATGTTCACTAGGATAATGAACACAGCGCTGAGTTCATTGCGCCCAATATTGGACTGTCAGTACTTTTATACTTGTTAGTTTGCTGGAGTGCTGGCTTTTATTCTCAGTTACTTGTAAATAGCACTGTTCTTTGTTCTACTTGATAGAGGCTAATCGTATTCCATTGACTTTGTATCTGTACTTAGCGTGATGACAATAAAGTTGAATCTAATCTAATAATTTTGGGAATGAAAGAAACATGTGAGAAACATTTCATGGCTCTTGGTCTGTACTCATTGGAATTTAGGAGAACGAGGAGGTATCTCATTGAAACATTTTGAATGTTGAAAGGCGTGGGCAGAGGAGATATAGAAAGGTTGTTTCCCACGGTGGGAGAGTCACGGACAGGAGGGCACAACTTCAGGATTGAAAAGCCACTTAAAACAGAGATGCATCGGAATTTCTTCTGCCAGAGGGTGATAAACCTGTGGAATTTGTTGCCACAGGCAGTGGTGGAGGCCAGGTTGTCGGGCACATTTAAGGCAGGGTTCTTGGTTAGCCAGGGTATCAAAGGTTAAGGGGAGAAGGCCAGGCAGTGGGGCTGAGTGGGAGAGTGGATCATGATGAAATGGAGGGGAAGACACGATGGGCTGAATAGCCTATTTCTGCCCTTAATGTCTTATGGTGCTATGGTCTTGTATGGAGAAGACCAATGCAAGTACTTTCAGCTGCAGCCTCTTCCGGTCATGAAGCAGACAGCTCGCAATCTTAACAACGTACTGGATTTTCTCTCGCTGGGAGAAGTTGACACCTTTGCCCTGTTATTTCCGGTGCGGCCAAGTTTGGAATATTGTGTGCAGTCTAGTCACCAAATTATAGGAAGAGGGTGCAGAGAAGATTTACTAAAATGTTGCCTGGATTGCAGGATGAAGAATACGGAGAAAGATTGAGTAGACTGGGTCTTTATTCATTGGAGTGTAGAAAGTTGAGGGGGGATTTGATAGAGGTATTTAAAATTATGAGGGGATAGATAGAGTGGATGTAAATAGGCTCTTCCCCTTGAGGGTAGGTAAGATTGGAATGAGGGGTCATAAGGTAAAGGTTAGGGGGCAGAACTTTAGAAGTAACATAAGGGGAAGTTTCTTCACTCAGAGAGTGGTGGCTGAGTGGAAAGACCGTCCGGAAGAGGTGGTTGCAGCAGGGTCAATGTGGTCATTTAAGAGCAGGTTGGATGAGTGCATGGATGTGAGGGGATTGGAAGGTTATGGGCGGGAACAAGTAGATGGGACTAGTGGAGTTTCACATAAATCGGTGCAGACTAGAGGGGCCGAGATGGCCTGGTTCCGTACTGCAATTGTTATACTGCGTTGTGTTTTTTGTACTTTTCTCTCTTGCCTGCATTACTTCAACACTACAATATGGCTGCAGTAAAACCCTTGGTATCCAGGACCTACAGGGATTGGTGGATGCTGGATGTGAATTTTCTAGTTGCTTGAGATTGCGTGTCGGGTGATTGGCGAATTGACGGTGAGGCGCACCAATTTTAAACGCATATTTTTTACCTATTTATTTTCCTCAATTATTTTGCGGTTTGCTTGAATCCCAGATAACAGGGGATTTACTGCATAATAATTGGAGCATAGCTGTTACAGCACCAGCGACCGAGCTTCGAATCTGCCTGTAAAGAGTTTGCATATTTGCACGAGTTTCCCCCTGGAGCTCTGGTTTCCTTCCACCCTTAATAAGATACGGTGGGGAGGGTGTGTTTGTAGGTTAATTGGGGTATTTGGGCAACACAGGCTAGTGGGCCAAAAGGGCCTGATACCCTATGTCCAAAGAAAACTATGCCCTACATTTCGGTTTTATTTCTGTGTTGTACGATGTACAATTCTTGAATGGATTTGCACACTTTTTACTATATCTCAGGGCACGTGGCAACAAAGCAACTCAATTCGATTTCAGGCTCACGTCTCACATGACCACAATTATCTTTTTTCATCCCCGTGACTATGCCTGGCCTCAGTTCCCCTACTGCAGAGTTCATCTGTGCACTTTGGACTTAAATATTCAATCCTCCTGACTAATTCCACTCCATTCACCCTTAACTTGAGGCAATGCCAAATTCCATTGCGCCAACCTTTTTTTAAATAACGATACAGCACAATTGAATGTCCTTCCGGCCCATGCAACCTGTGCCAGCCAATTGGCCTACCAACCCCATTTGTTTTCTGGAAGTGGGAGGAAACCAGAGAAAACCCACGCAGGTCACGGGGGAACGTACAAGTAATCTGTACCCTATCGGTGTTAGTTGACCAGCCGATCTGGTAGCACTCTTCAATATAGTAACTGGCCGATCCTGTACATTAAAGACCTGTTCTTCGCCCAGTCGGTCTTAGCCAACCATTTTAATTTCACACTCCATTCCCACACCGACATGTCTGTCCATGGCCTCATGCACTGTCAAACTGAGGCCACCCACAAATTGGAGGAACAGCGGCCAATATTCCATCTAGGCACTCTCCAACCACATGGCATTAACATCGACTTCTGCAGTTTCTGTTAATTACCCTCACCCCCACCCCCAAGTCTCTTCCTCTTTCTCTATCTTGCTGTCTTAATTTAAATTTTTTTAAATTTAGAGACACAACGTCCAGTCACGAGCTCAAACATAGCCAATCAACCTTGTACATTTTTGTGATGCAGTGTGAACAAACAAGCTCAAATGCGAAGGCTGTACTACGGGCTTTAATTAGCTTAAGACAAGGTTCAGTGTCCCCTCTGGCTCTGTGCGCTCTACTGACTACACACGGGCTGGCGTGAGCCTTTGTCTGGGGTCGGTGATTGGCAGGGTGTAGGTGGAGCCAGGTTACCTCCCTGCAGGTACAGTAGGTCACCCCCTGCAGTCAGCAGGTAGGAATGCAGACGGGCGCAGGCAGTCGCAGACACAGTTTTGAAGGGTGGGACCAGAAGCCAGACCAAACCCACCCAGATATGGGGAGAGCGTACAAACTCCTGACAGATAGTGGCAGATTCGAACCTGGGTTACTGGCAATGTAATGGCGTTGCAATACTTGCTATTCTAATTGTTCCAACTCATACATAGACCCAATCACACTTGTGACTATAATTGTTCCCCAGTAATTACTGAATCAATTTTAAAATTCTTGTCCTTGATTTCAAATCTTTCCATAGTCTCCCACATTACTTTCTTTCTAATCCCTTCATCAAAACTCTCCCTCCATTTTCAGTTGCTTGATATTCTGATATTTATTCTCTCCTTCACTGGTGACCTTAAACTCTGCAATTGCCATTGAACTGCCTCCAGATGCATTAGCTAGGCAATGTAAAGATCAGTCTCAAGCATCCGGAAAATGCACATCCGGCACCTACCAATCCCCATAGGTGCCAAATACCAGGGGTTTTACTGTATTTATGTTTATGACATAAACACATTATTATGATTGCCATCAACTTTTAATGATTGCAATCCCAGTGTGGTCACATCCATATCCATCAATATTTCTTTACCCTCACCCTTCAAGCTTCTCGCAAATAAAATTGATTTCTTCTCCAATGGCAGCTGTTGGTGACTCAAGGCAAGGTATCTATGCGGGATGTGGACAGCTGGTGACTGCTGTCAAAGGACTCGCACCGGGCTGCGGACTGCTGGAGGTGCCAGGTTATTGGGACTGGGGTGCAGGAGGGTGCTGGAGGCCTCCTGATCAAGTCGGAGGTTTGCATCTGGAGCTTGGGTTATCGATGGTTCGGACTGAAGGCTGTGCAGCTAAAGAGGCTGTGGGAACGCTGGAGGCGAATCCATGGACTCTCAGTGACCTTGGGGGAGTCCTTTTTTAGCTTCTCTTTCTCTGGCTGTCAGGCCCACTGGACAATCCTTGCCAATAGCGAATCTTTGCCTGCCTGACGGTAGACTAAAGGAAATTTCATGTAATCTCCTTTTCTGTTTTATTATGGAAATTAGTGATTTGTAAAGGCAGGTTTCCTCTCCTTTTTCACCTGCTCCACTTACCTGCATAAAAGGTCGTGGATTGACTGGTCCAACGCGATCCAGGTTCCCTCTGCCAAGGACAGCAGTGTCAGAGGTGGAGCGAAGTCCACCTCCTGCGCAAAAGGATCGCCGCTGAAAGTGGCTGCAAAGGGGATGGGGCTGACGGCGGCGTCAGCCCACGCCCCAAGCGCGATTTTCAGAGAAAAAATGCACAATGCTGGAGAAATCAGCAGGTCGAAACTACGCAGTGGCTTAATGTTACTTGTTGAGATTCTATACATCTACATAGCTTGAAATACCAATGGGTTAGGGTTAGGGTTAGGGCCTCTAAATTACAAGTGCCTCTTGTAATTTTAAACTCTTCGGCTTCTCCAGCTTTTCTGCTGTGGGTGTCACACCCTTCCGCACATTATACTCCGGCTGCCCTGAGTTTACCCACTCACATTTACTCATCGCCGATATATCTCTGCTGCCTCCTTGCCTCTTCCCAGCTGTTCCCCTGCCCACTCGCTTTGTATCATCAGAAAACGTGAATACATTATGCTCAGCCCCCTCACTGAAGGTATCAATATGGACAGCAAGGTTTTTCTTTAATTTAGACAGACAGCGCAGGCCATTTCGGCCCACGAGTCCGTGTCGCCCAATTTGCACCCCATTAACCTACACATTTTGAACAGCGGGAGGAAACCGGAGCGGCCAGGGATAACCCATGTGAACATGGGGAGAACATGCAAACTCCTTACAGACCAGCGTGGGATTCAAGCCCCGGTCCTGGTCACCATAAAGGCGTTGTGCAACGCCAGCCGGGCTGCGCACTATTGGATTATTCTGCTCACCACGTTTCACCTGCCATCTTGGTATGGCCTGTTTATTCCTAGGTTGCGTTTTCTAATCGTTAACCAGCCGTGAACCTATCCTCATACATCACCCACTTTATTGTGTAAAAATACTTTGCATTACACAAGAGCAAATATTTTATAAAAATGCAAATAGATTTGAGTCATGTTCCCACTAATCTACCTAATAATTGGAACAAAACAAAAACTCATGTAGGCTTGCCAAATGAGATTTCTCATTCATAAGTCTCTGCTGTGAATCTGCTCCATTATCTCACAATTTTCTCCATCCACTTTCACCATATCCCTAAAGGCAGATTGTATCAATTTACAGTGATCTGGCACCTACGGGAATTGTAAGATGCAGGTTTAAGTGCATTTCCCTTTGCTTCAGACTCACGCTTACAATGCCTAACTAATAAACTTACATAAGGAGTAAACAGTTTAAAAGCTATACTTACACTGATCAAACTTCACCTGCATGAATATATAAACCTTAAAAGCATTTTACTTTATTTTCAGTCACATTCTTTAAAAATATTTAACTGTCGCTGCATCTGCAGGTTCCTCCCCCTCACCCCCCCTCCCCCGCCAATGAGGCACCCGAAAGACCAAGTTTACAGATAAAGCCTCTGAATGGGGCGACTCTTACTCAACAGGGATAAGGAGACACTTTAAGAGAGTCATCCTGGGCGTGGCCATTTTATTCAAACACAACTTTATTTAAACAGCTGCTGTGAGCAAAACCCAACCAAGGTGCTACGCTGGCTGAATATTTGCTACTTTTTTCACCAAAGGCTTGTGTGTTATGGTTGGCCTCGCGGTTAATGCAACATCATTACAGTGCAAGCGATTGGGACCGGGGTTCAAATCCCGCGCTGTCCATAAGGAGTTTGTACGTTCTCCCCTTGTCTGCGTGTGTTTTTCCCGGCGGGGGTGGGGGGCGCTCCAGTTTTCGAAATGTACTGGGGGTGTAGGTTAATTGGATACAATTGGTTCGGGCTCTTGGGCCGAAATGGCCTGTTTCCGTGCTGTTGTGAATGTCCTGGAACAATAAATCTCTCTCTGAAAACTGACAAGAACCTTCCTGAGCAGTAACCATTTACCTTTCAAGCACCAAAAGCTGGTGAAATTCATAAATGTTAAATTCTGTGCACAGAATAAGAATTGCCTGCAACCAATGAACTTGGAGGAATGAGAAGTGAGACAGGACTGTGAATCAAATAACTTTTCTGAACTTGCACACACACATGTGCTCAGAATTAGAAAGGGGTTAAGTTAGGTTAGTTCAGTCAATAGTGATAAGTTAAAGTGTGATTCTGTTTTCATGTTTAAAGATAAATAAAACCAACTTTTGTTTGGTAAATATCTATTGCTGCTGGGTTTTGGGGTCCTCTGGGCTCGTAACAAAGGGCTCAGGCCCGAAACATCGGCCTTTACTTCCAATGGCTGAGTTCCTCCAGCATTTTGGTGTGTTTTCACTGCAATCACAGCGTCTGTACAAAGTGTTTCACTCGTTTTAGTCAATTTTTCATGCTTTTTACTTGCTGTGTTCAATACTGTCTCTCCACAACATTCCCACATTCAGTTAAAAAGTGAAAACACTAGGCCGGAGAAACTCAGCAGGTCAAACCAAGTACTTTATGTAGCAAAGATAAAGATACATCACCAACATTTTGGGCCTGAGGCCTTCATCAAGCAAAATATAGGTGGGCGCTCAATCAAAATGGTGGGGGGGGGGGGAGGGAGGAGCATGGGTCCCACAGGCAGGAGGTAATGGATGGATAAGGGAGGGAGGGCACAGCAGCAAACAGGGGAGGGGGGGAGGAAATGGCTCTGTGAATGAAGGGGGCGGAGAGCGGGAGGAAAGAAAGAAGGATGTGGAGGGGAGGGAGAATGGGGAGTGGGGAAGCGCCCAGATGGAAAATCAGGCGTTGCTCCTCCAATTTATGGGTGGTCTTGGTGGGATGGCACACAAGGCCATGGACAGACATATGAGTAGGGGAGCGGGACACAGAATTGCCCCTGCTCCATAAAATTCCTATTGTCTCTCCATAACATTCCAATGAGGAAGCTGGGAACTAGCATCTCCATGCAAGCAAGAGCAAACCTTACCTGCTCGGTTTATCTCGATGATCTCCTCTTGGGCAAGAGGGCAGGGGTCACCTTGGGCACTCCTCTGCGGAGACTTGATGTCAGGCTTGCAATAGTTGGGAGAGCCCGGTTGGGGCGCCCGAGGAATGTGCTTGTTCTTCTTTTTTGGTAATTTTTGCTTGGCCATGGCCAGCGAATAGTACATGCCAAAGTTATTGACAATGACGGGGACAGGCATTGCGATGGTCAGCACGCCGGCCAAAGCGCAGAGAGCTCCCACCAGCATCCCAGACCATGTCTCTGGGTACATGTCCCCGTAGCCCAGGGTTGTCATGGTGACTACTGCCCACCAGAAGCCAATGGGAATGTTCTTAAAGCTGGTGTGCTTGTTGCCCGTTATATCTTTGGGGTCTGCTCCTATCCTTTCCGCGTAGTAAATCATGGTGGCAAATATCAGCACTCCAAGGGCCAGGAAGATGATTAACAGGAGGAACTCGTTGGTGCTGGCCCGTAGGGTATGGCCCAGGACGCGAAGCCCAATGAAGTGACGGGTGAGCTTGAAGATACGGAGGATCCGGACAAAACGCACTACACGCAGGAAGCCCAAAACGTCCTTGGCTGCCTTGGAGGACAGCCCGCTCAGACCCACCTCCAGGTAAAAGGGCAGGATGGCCACAAAGTCAATGATGTTGAGGGAGTTCTTGACGAACTCCTTCTTGTCGGGGCAGAACATGATGCGCATTAGGAACTCAAAGGTGAACCAGATGACGCACATGCCCTCCACGTAGGTGAGGAACGCCTCCGTCTCGATCTCCACATCCTCCACCACGCTGGTGCTATTGCCCGTGATGATCGTCTCCGTCCTGTTCACCATGTGGTTGAATGCTTCGTGGGTCTCAAGGCAAAAGGTGGTGATGGACAGCAAGATGAAGAACAGAGATGCAAATGCCACATACTGAAAGAAGGAAATAGAAGAGGGAGAAGCGTTAAAATTTGAACAAAGAGCACCAATGGTAATCACTGGGTGAGAGCTTAATGGCTCACCTTTATCTGGAGTACATCCATTTGTTACCCTGATGAAACCTGCTCAGGTATAGGGGAAGGAAGTAGTCCCCAACAACACATGCAAAATTCACAATAAAGTAGCAACTATGTTTTTCGTAGTCAATCAAATTTCCAAACCAATGTACAAAACTGTACATTCGCGAATAATAGTCGATACCATGTATCGGTCGACCCCCTATTTTTGGCTCCAAAATCTAGTATTTTCCATATATTGCATAACAAAGTTGACACCACCCCCCCCGAATTTTAGGCCCCGGCCTCCTGCCCACCGGAGCTCATCTGCCGACTCTGGCCTAAGCCCCAGCCAACCGAACTCCTGGCGCCCCGACCTCGGACTCGTGCCTGGGCCCAGTCTGCCCACCCACTGAAGCTCCCATTGCCCCCAACCGTGAACTCTTGCCTAGACCAAGGCCACCCGCTCAGTCGAGCTCCCCCCCGACCACGGTCTCTCTCGCCTCGGCGCCCATCTATCTAAGCTCCTGGCACCCAGAACGTGAACTTACCAGCCGGTCCCAGCCACCTGCCCGTTCATCACAACTCTTGATGCCCCGATCGTGGACACTCTCCGAGGCCCATCCGAGTTCCCGATGCCCCAAATGCGGACTTTCCACCCGGACCTGGCTGTCTACCGATCGGAACTCCCAACACCTCAAATGATGGCAGGTACTTACCATGGTCAAAAGTAATTGTCAACCCTATAAATTTTACCCAAAATGTTGGCCACAAAATTTGACTATTACACACGTGTATACGGTATAACATGACTAGTTGACAACAACTTCTAATCCTACCGAGATGCACAGCACCAAAATGGATCATTCCATCACCACCCTCTTTATCTTGTATTCATTCCCTTTGGTAAGTGAGTCTTGAAACTGCTTTCACCCTCCTTTCAGGGAAAAACATGGGAGAACATGATCGATCGAGCATTGGGGCATTTCTCTCGGAAGAGGTGACTTGATGGAAGTATACAAGATTATGAGGGGCTTAGATCAGGTGGACAGCCAGCACCTCCTTCCTGGGGTGACAACAGAAATTACCACAGGACACCGGTTTAAGGTGAGGAGAGAAAGGTTTTGGGGTGAATGTCAGAGGCACAGTTCTTTACACAGGGAGTGGTGAGTGCCTGGTATGCATTGCTGGGGGGTGGGGGGGGGGGGGTTCATGGTGGCGGCTAGTACAAGAGGGACATTCAAAGTCACTTAGGCACATGGATGTAAGAAAAATAGAGAGCTGTGGGTGTGAGGCAGGGAGAAATGAAATAGTTCCAGAGGTCAGCACAACATGGTGGGCTGAAGGGCCTGAACTGTGCTGAAATGCTTTATATTTAGATTTATTGTCAGAATGCATACATGACATCACATACAACCCCGAGATTCATTTTTCCTGTGGATGATGCAGAATTACCACTTATTGGCAGTGCAAAAAAAAAACACTGTACACACCGTGCACTTGTAAACAAGTAAAAAAATGTAAACAGATAAAGAATGTCAACAAATTGTGCAGTGGAGAGAGAATTTTAAAAATCTAAAGGGCATGAATCCCTGATTGAGTTTGTCATTGAGGAGTCTGATGGTGGAGGGGTAGCGGCTGTTCCTGTACTTGGTGATGCGGGTTTTGCGGCACCTGTACCTCCTTCTAACACACACCCAATCAAAATCATCACGTGAAGTTAACGATCTCGAATAATCCTGATTCCAACCACTCAATTTCCAAACTCCTGCCTGTGAAATTGTTTCTCCATCCTTGCTGTCTTACCGCCCCACCCCCCACCATGTTAAACACTTATTAAATGCCCCTTTGATTTTATTTGCCCTGTTTTAAAAATAAAATTATGTAGTACAACTCTTTCCAGTGTCATGTCACAGTTTTCTCGTTGGCCACTTGTTATACAGACCCTGAGGCAAGCAAACAATTACATAATCAAACTCACAAAGCAGGTTGTCACTACCTCACAACCAAGGAAAGGGTTTCTGCTATCCAGGTTATAATGCTACCGGCAATTTACAGCCAGGCTACCAATAATTCATTGTCAATAATTTTTGTTAAAAGATTTGCTTCTTGAAAAGAAATGGGGGATTATAATAGACAGCTTCAAGGTGGACACAAAGATAATTTCAGATTTGCTGTATCTCATAGGAAGTTGGAGAAACATTAAATTAACTTTTATTGAATTCAGCATGTTTAATTATGAAGCTGACACATTGCATTAGCTCAAAGGTTTTGCCACTGATCTTCATTTGTACTCAGCATCTGATGCCTCTCATGTTAGTGTCCAACAATAGTTGGCCAGCATTGATGGATTCCAGTTGCCCTGTCCTGGATAAACCTTTCACTGTGTTCGTCACTGACGGCACCATGATCAGCAGGGAAGACGTCCAATTACGAATGCAGAAAACAAATTTTCAATCACATTCTCCACTTCATGATTTTGCACGCTTGAAGTAGATTTAAAATATGACAGGAAGTCACTAAAATAGGTTGTACCTAAAAAATTGTACATGATAGGAAATTTTTAAGGTGATTTCCGTGAATCCAAGCATGCCTGGGCATGCGCTCAGTGCAGGCAAATGTTGTCTTAGGCCTGGGCATGCTTTGTCAGGATAGATGCAGACTGGTTGTAAGAGTAGCTCACATATACAGATGCTGTGCATTACATTGATACAGATTGAACACATATTGATGCACACATTCGTCAGGCAGTAGCATAGAGAGTTTACTTAACAAATAGCACCTTCAGGAAGATTCAGTTCAGCAGAAATGTCCCATCGTTTTATTACATTAAGGCTCAAAGACGCATCATGATTACTTATTAAGAAAGCCGATAAGTTCTACTTCGGTTGTAAAATTGGTGACCGATTCAAACCCTGGGCTCCTCGCATTTGTTGTGTGACATGTGCAGT
The DNA here is from genome assembly GCF_036971445.1 of Narcine bancroftii. Lineage (NCBI taxonomy): Eukaryota > Metazoa > Chordata > Chondrichthyes > Torpediniformes > Narcinidae > Narcine > Narcine bancroftii. Next base: position 59,018,591 of record NC_091481.1, on the reverse strand, counting down.
CAACCTGAGAGCTCGGCTCAGATGTACGTTATGCGATTTAACTTGCTATATTCAATAAAAGGTCACTTAATGTTTCTCCAACATCCAACGTGATACAGCAAATCTTAAATTATTTTTGTATTTAGTTTGAAGTTGTCTGTCAAAATTCCCAATTTTTTTTTCAGGAAGCAAACTTTTGAAAAAAATTGTTGTCCAGAACCAATGATTCAAAGCCACAAGTTCAAATCCCACCTTAATTTGAGGAAATTCGGGGGGAATCACGTGATGGAGTAGTGGCCGGACGGTGAACTCCAGCCCTCTCCAGAAAAGTCGGAAAAAACAAAGGAAAACACAAAGGCACAGAAATAAAAGTTAAAGAAAAGTGAGTATAAAGGTGGAAAGAAGATGGCGACAAAAAAAGAAAAATCGCAATCAACGGTAAGAAGAGAGGAAGAGAAGACAACGGAGGAAGAAGGAAAAGGCCTTACCTGTTCGAAGAGGCCCGCGGTGGAGAGAGAAACCCGCTCCCTCAGGTCGGTACAAATTGAACTACAAAAATGGCTCGCTGAGCCGAGTAAAAGTGCGCAACCGCGCATGAAAAAAAACACACCGACGGGAGGGGGGACCAGCTGGGGAGTCGATCTCCACAGCCGGCAACGACAGCTGCAGAACACCTGCAGTAAGAAGAGAACACAGAAGACAATGGAAACAAGAAAGAAGAGAAGAAAAGGGCAACAAAGAAACAACAGATGGCCAACCCAGAGGAAGAAGAAGAGGAAGAGTACAGAGAAATAGAAGAAGAAGGGAAAGGCAAGATAAAGGTTGTACTTTCTCTTATTAAAGGATACATGCAGTCATTTAAAGAATGGCAAACACAGGAATTTAATGATTAAGAAGAAGAAGAAACAACACAGAAGAGAAAATGAATAAAATAGATATGACCTTAACAGAAATGGGAAAGAAAATGGACAAGATGAAAGAGCGGGCAGTAGCAGCAGAAATGGAGGTAGAGGACTTAAAAAAGAAATTAGAGGAATCTAATAAAAAAGCTATAGAGACACAAGAACTGTTAGCTCAGAAAATAGATATAATGGAAAATTATAACAGAAGAAATAACATAAAGATAATGGGCCTTAAGGAAGATGAAGAAGGCAAGAATATGAGGGAGTTTATAAAAGATTGGATCCCTAGGATCCTAGGATGTCCAGAACTACAGCAAGAAATGGAAATAGAAAGGGCACAAAGAGCATTGGCCTCTAAACCACAACCACAACAAAAACCAAGATCTATTGTAGTAAAATTCCTAAGATATACTACAAGAGAAAAGGTACTGGAGAAGACAATGGAAAAAGTAAGAGAGGGCAACAAGCCACTGGAGTACAAAGGGCAAAAAATCTTCATTTATCCAGATATAAGTTTTGAACTCCTAAAGAAGAGAAAGGAGTTCAATGCAGCAAAGGCGATTTTATGGAAGAAAGGGTATAAATTTATACTAAAGCATCCAGCGGTATTGAAAATATTTATTCCAGGACAACAAAACAGACTATTCTCGGATCCAGAAGAAGCACGAAAATTTGCAGAACAATTACAAAATAGACTGAGGGATGAAGACGTGTAATGAGAGTAAAAATGATCACGATTGATATGTATGTGGGTAAAGAGGTATAAGAGTGTATAGGTATAATGTGCATACGTGAATGTATCTGTACTTAGAGGAAAATATAGATAGTATAGACAAGAATTAATAAGGGAAGGTAATGGAATAGAGAGAATAAGGAGGGAATTAAAAGAGTGACCTTTGTTACATATGAAAAGTGAAATCTTTTCTGGGGGGGGGCTGGGTTGGGGGGAATAGCAGTCACTGCAAAATCAGTTGACGCTTGCGAGTGAATTCGCAAACCCAAATGGAGAGGGGTGATGTGGTTGTCCGACAAGGGATAAAGGACAACTCAGGAGGGGAAGGGGAGATTGGGGCTAAAGAAGTTATAAATAGGAGAATAAGGAAAATGTTTGATGTTTTAAGAATGTTGTCTTATAAAGGGTTTAAAATAAGAAAACAGAAATGGAAAAGGAGGAAAGGTAATGATGGAAAAACGGAAAGGGAAGATAAACAATGTATAAAATGGCTACGTTGAACTATATGACTTTAAATATTAATGGAATACATAACCAAATTAAAAGGAAGAAACTGCTAAATTTACTGAAAAAAGAAAAAATTGATATAGTATTTGTGCAAGAAACACACTTAACTGAATTGGAGCACAAGAAATTAAAGAGAGATTGGGTAGGACATGTAACAGCAGCATCGTATAATTCAAAAGCAAGAGGAGTGGCTATATTAATTAGTAAAAATGTGCCATTTAAAATAGAAGAGGAAATAATAGATCCAGCAGGGAGATATGTAATGATAAAATGTCAGATATATTCGGAGTTTTCGAATCTACTTAATGTATATTCACCTAACGAAGAAGATCAAAAGTTTATGCAAGATATCTTTTTGAAGGTAGCTAATACGCAAGGGAACATACTAATAGGAGGGGATTTCAACCTGAATTTGGATTCAAATATGGATAAAACTGGGAAAAAAATTAACAGAAAGAACAAAGTAACCAAATTTATAATTAAATCAATGCAAGAAATGCAACTTTTGGATATATGGAGGAAACAAAACCCAAAAGAAAAGGAATATTCATATTACTCGGCTAGACATAAAACATACTCAAGAATATACCTATTTTTGTTATCAGCTAGTATGCAAGATAGAGTAAGAAAAACAGAATATAAAGCTAGAATATTATCGGACCATTCACCCTTGATATTGACAATAGAGTTAGAGGACATCCCTCCAAGAATGTATAGATGGAAATTAAACTCCATGCTACTTAAAAGGCAGGATTTTAGAGAATTCATTGAAAGACAAATTAAAATGTATTTTGAAATAAATACGGAATCAGTGAAAGATAAGTTTATACTATGGGATGCAATGAAAGCATTCATTAGAGGGCAAATAATAAGTTATGTAACCAAGATGAAGAAGGACTATAATCAGGAAACAGAGCAGTTGGAAAGGGAAATAGTAAATATAGAAAAAGAATTAGCAATGAAGGAAGATACAACTAAAAGAAGAGAATTGGCGGATAAAAAAATAAAACATGAAACATTACAAACATATAAGGTAGAGAAGAATATAATGAAGACAAAACAGAAATATTACGAACTGGGTGAAAAAACGCACAAAATCCTAGCATGGCAGCTTAAGACAGAACAAGCTAAGAAAATGGTATTGGCATCAAGGAAAAAAGACAAACAAATTACATATAATCCAAAAGAAATTAAGGAAAACTTTAGAGAATTCTATGAACAATTATACCGAACTGAAAACCAAGGGAAAGAAGAGAAAATAGATGAATTTTTGACTAAAATTGAACTACCAAAACTACAAATAGAGGAACAAAATAAATTAACAGAACCATTTGGAACAGTAGAAATACAAGAGATAATAAAAAAATTACCAAATAATAAGACACCAGGAGAGGATGGATTTCCAATAGAATTCTACAAAACATTTAAAGACTTATTAATTCCGCCCCTCCTGGATGTAATCAACCAGACTGATGAAACACAAAGCTTACCAGAGTCATGTAAAACAGCAATAATTACAGTAATACTAAAACAAGGGAAAGATCCACTCTCACCAGCGTCATATAGACCAATATCTTTACTAAACACAGATTATAAGATAATAGCTAAACTATTAGCAAACAGATTAGCAGAGCAGGTACCGAAAATGGTAAATTTAGACCAAACTGGATTTATCAAAAAAAGACACACAACAGACAATATTTGTAAATTTATTAACTTAATTCATGCAGTAGAAGGAAATAAAGCACCTGCAGTAGCAGTTGTTTTAGACGCAGAGAAGGCCTTCGACAGAGTAGAATGGAATTATTTGTTCAAAGTATTGCAAAAATTTAGTTTACCGGAGAAGTATATTAATTGGACTAAAGCATTATATAAGGGACCGTTAGCGAAAGTGACAGTAAATGGACATGTATCAAAGCAATTTAACTTAAGCAGGTCAACGCGGCAGGGATGCCCACTATCACCTTTATTGTTTGCGTTAGCTATAGAACCACTAGCAGAATTGATAAGATAATAATATAAAAGGAATAAAAATAGAAAACAAGGAATATAAAATCAGTCTATTTGCGGATGATGTTATAGTATACTTAACAGAACCAGAACTATCAATAAAAGAATTATATAAGAAATTGAAGGAATATGGAGAAATGTCGGGTTACAAGATAAACGTAAATAAAAGTGAAGCAATGCCTATGAATAATGCGGATTTCTCAAAATTTAAGAAGGAATCACCATTTAGATGGCAAATGCAGGCAATAAGATACCTAGGTGTACAAATAAACAAAAATCTCGGCCAATTATATAAACTCAATTATTATCCACTAATGAAAAAATTACAGGACGATTTAGAGCATTGGAAAGATTTACCACTAACACTAATAGGAAGGATAAACTGTATTAAAATGAACATTTTTCCAAGGATATTATAATTATTTCAGGCATTGCCAATACAACTGACAGAAAAATTCTTCAAAGAGTTAAAGAAAATAATAAGGAAATTTTTATGGAGAGGGGGGAAACCGAGGATAGCACTAGATAAATTAACAGAATAGTATAAACAAGGAGGCTTACAATTGCCAAACTTCAAAAATTATTATAGAGCCGCACAATTAAGATACCTATCAGATTTTTATCAAACAAGGGAAAAACCAGACTGGACGAGATTAGAATTAGATAAAATAGGGGAAAAGATACCTGAACGCATATTACATAAATGGGATGAAAAATTGGTACAACATAGAACTTCTCCAGTATTACATCATCTCCTCAATATTTGGAAGAAGATTCATGTAGAAAGAAATAAAACAAATTATCAATTACCAAAACTAATATTAACGCAAAATAAGTTACTCCCTTTTACAATAGATAACCTTTCCTTTAGAGAATGGGAAAAAAAAGGGATTAAAAGAATAGAAAATTGTTTTTCAGAAAGTAGATTCTTATCCTTTGAACAAATGAGAGATAAGTACAATATAACTGGAGATACAGCGCTGGCATATTACCAATTGAGATCATACTTGAAGGATAAATTAGGAAGCAGTTTGAGTTTGCCAGAGGGAAGTAACCTTGAATATGTGATTACAGATACAATGTTAATCAAAAGATTTATAACAAATATGTATATTAAACTGCAAGAAAAGGAGAATGAGGAAACAAATGGTAAAACTAAACAAAAATGGGAACAAGATTTAAATATAAAGATAAAAAAGGAAACATGGGAGAAATTATGTTCTGGAACGATGAGAAATTCAATAAATACGAGGCTACGTATGATACAATATAACTGGTTACACAAACTATACATTACACCTCAAAAGTTAAATAAATGGGACCCAACAGTATCTGATAGATGTTTTCGATGTAAAAAAGAAATGGGAACAACAATTCATGCAATCTGGACATGTGAGAAAGTAGAAAAATTTTGGGAAGATCTCAATCAGATATTCAATAAAATAACAGAAAACAATATACCAAAGAATCCAGAGATCTTTCTCCTAAGTAACATAAAAAACAAAGAATTTGGAATTGATTTGGAGGATGCACAAAAAAGATTTGTTAAGATAGCTCTAGCCGTAGCAAAAAAATGTATTATGTCAACCTGGAAATTGGAAGATAATCTGAAAATACAACAATGGTATATAGAAATGAATAAATGTATTCCATTAGAAAAAATTACATATAGTTTAAGAAATAATATTGAAATATTCGAACAAATATGGGAGCCTTACATTAAATACAATAGCGAAAACCTACCGGGGACAATCATTACCTATGTTGATGGAAGGAGAAGGAAAGAAAAGAATGGACTCAGTAGAATTTCTGGTGTATTTTTGTTGAATGACAACATTGTCTGACTGGTTTAATGTAACCTAGATTGTATACCTAAAATGGATGGGAGGGGGGGTGGTGGGGGGGTGGCTTGGGAGGAGGGGGGGGGGGAGAAAAAGTCACTGTATATGTGTGAAAAAGAAAAAGTGTGTATCATGGCTAATGTGATTTATGGTGTGAAAAATAAAAAATTTTTTTTAAAAATTTGAGGAAATTCAATAAATCTGGAATAAAATAACTTTTTTCAACAGCAATAATTCTGTAACTCCTGTAAAATCATATCAGGCTCCCTAACACCTTCCTTCCCATTTCCTGGGGCTGGTGTGCCATTTAATTAGATGATCTGCCCAGGTTATGTGTATGTCCAGATCAAGAATGGCTGTCTGTCAACTACCACCTGAAGTGGGTATGTAGGTTCAGGAGACAACTGACGATGGGCAGTAGGTTCTGGACACTGACGTCCATCTCTCATGAAGGAGCTAATTAAGAAGAGGGATGCTGTTCCATCTAGAAGTATGTCGATGAGTTTGAGGGTTGATACAGCGACACAAGTAATCGAGACTCACTGTTCCAGTGACTCTGATGTAATCCTGACCTCCGGTGCAGACTGTGTGGAGCTTGCATGATTTTCCCATGTCTGGGTGTGTGTCCCCATGTGTGCTTTAAGTTTGATTTAGATATAATTTGATTTTAATTTAAAGACACAGAATGGTAACAGGCCCTTCCCATCAAAAACCACACGCTGTCCAATTACATCCATGTGAGTAATTAACCTACTGAACCCCTTAAGTCTTTCGAATTTGGGAGCTCCTGGACGAAACCCACTCAGGTCACGGGGAGAATGAACAAACCCCACCAGATTTGAACCTGGGTCACTGGCGAGAATCCCTGCAAAGTCTGAGGACCCTGTGATATCTGTCTCTAAGGCTGAATCAGAATACCATTCAAGAAGGTGCACCCTCGCAAGGCATCAGGCCCTGATATCAGGGTATTGAAAACCTGTGCTAACCAACTACTTGGAGTATTTACGGACATTTTCAATCTCTTATTGCTGCAGTCAGAGGCTCCCAACTGCTTCAAAAGGGCATCAATCATCCTGGTACCCAGTAGTATGAAATGCTTTGAGAGGTTGGTCATGACCAGAATTAACTCATGTATCCCAGCAAAGGTCTAGACCCACCACAATTCACCAACCATCACAAACACTCCACAGTGGACACAATGTCACTGATTCTCCACTCATCTCTGGATCTCCTCAAAAACAGTGACTCATATATACAGCTGCTCTTCATAGACTATAGCTCAGCCTTCAACACCATCATCCCCTCAGTGCTGGTCAAGAAGCACCAAACTTTGGGCCTCTGCCCACCACCCCCCCCCCCCTTTTCTCTGGAATTGGATCCTTGACTTCCTCATCGGAAGGTCACAGTCAGAACAAATTTGAAACATCTCCTCCTTACCGATTATCAACACAGGTGCACATTTAACCCACTGCTCACTATACACCCATGAGTGTGGCCAGGCACAATTCCAATGCTATCTCCAAATTGGCTGATGACAGCACAATGTTGGCAGAATCACAAACGACAATGAGGAAGTGTACAGGAGGGAGATAGATCAGCTCATTGAGTGGTGTCACACCAACAACCTTACCCTCAATGTTAGCAAAACCAATAAGATGACTGCAGACTTCAGGAGAACACAACCCAGTCAGTGGTCAGAGGAGAGGGCAAGAACTTCAAATTCCTGCATGTCAACATCTCCGAGGATCTCTCTTGGAGCCTCCACGTCGATACAATCACAAAGAAGGCTCGCCAGCGGTTATACCTTGTGAGGTGTTTGTTGACATTTGGTATATCACCGAAAACGTTCGTAACTTCTGCAGGATGTATCGTGGAGAGCATTCTGGCTGGTTGGTACAGAGGTGCCAACGTGGAGAACAAGAAAAAACTCCAGAGGGTTGTTAACTCAGCCTGTGACATCACAGGCATCAGACTTCACTCCATCAAGGACATCTACATGAGGGGGTGCCTTAAGAAAGCAGCCTCTATCCTCAAAGACCCCCACCACCCAGGACAGGCCCTCTTCACTCTGCTACCATTGGGAAAAAGGGACAGGAGCCTAAAGATGAGCACTCAGCAGCATAAGGACAGCTTATTCCCCACTGCCATCAGATTCCTGAATGATCAATGCACCAAAGACACTGTGTCACATTGACTTTTCACGCACTATTTGACTTTATTGTTGCAAGGTGGTTTTTACAAATGTTTGGACTATGACGCTGCCACAAAACAACAAATTTTGTGACTAGTTCATGACAATAAATTCTGATTTGGATTTGGATTCTGATTCTAATAACATCGCGCTAACAGTATCATCTTTTTATTCTGCCCACGTCCCAAAGATGTGTGGACTGGTTAGATTCACTGGATGCCGTGAACTGCCCCATGTGGTAGAAGCTTGGTCAAACTAAGGTGGGAAGAATTCAATGTAAATGAGAGCTCATGATTAGCATGGACTCGATGGGTGGAAGGGCCTGCTTACACTATGCCTATGGACATCAGGGAAGCTGGCATCAGTACTTCATCCAAGAGGAATCTTTTACAAACTTCCAGCTACATCCTGGAACACTGTGATGGGCCCAAGAATTACGATGACAGATCTGAGGTTCCACACTAACTTGAAAACTACTGTTGCCACGAGAAACATATCTCACCTCTTCGTCCTCTCTGGAAATTCTCCATAGGCCAATTAGTAAAAGTGTCAGAGGGAAAACAAACTCAGAAATGCCAAGTTTAATACTTGCAGAACTCACAATGTTTTTCCTGTAGCAAGCAGCTCCTAATAATTCACATTTCCATATATTTTACTATCACCAGTTTCCACTGAAGCCTGTTCCTGTGGTTCACATTAACTGCAATGGAAGCTAATGCTATTTTGTCAATCATGGTCGGCCAAAGAAAGCCAGAGCTGTACAATCCCCAGTGATCATTTGGGGGGTCAGAGGTGGAGAGGGTGAACACATTTAAGTTCTTGTCAGTCACTATGTTTGAGGATTTTTCTTGGATCCAACACACCAATGACATCGTGAAGAAAGCACATCAGCCCCTCTACTTCCTCAGGAGTTTGTGGAGGTTTGGTATGACACCAGAAACCCTGGCAAATTTCTACAGAGGTGCAGTGGAAAGTCTACTGACCAGCTACATCACAGTCTGGTATGGGGACACCAATACCCCTGAGCGTAAAGCCCTCCAAAAGGAATGATAAGAGGATAAACATGATCAGATTTAATGTGTTTAAGTAGATGACACGTCTTTCTTGTTTGTTTTCCTTTTGTATAAAGACGTTGTTTTATTGTATTTTATATGTTCAATATTTACTGGTTTTGGAGAGGGATGGGAAGGGGGAAGGGAGGGATGGGTAAAAAAGAGAAATATCACTGTGTATATTTAAAGAGATACATCTGTAAAATATTTTGGTTGATATGGTTCATAGTGCGATAAATAAAGAATTACAAAAAAAAAGCCCTCCAAAAAGGTAGCCCAGGACATCACAGGCAAAACCCTCCCCACTACTGAGTACCTCTACAGGGATCGCTGCCGTCGGAGAGCAGAAGCAATCATCAAAGACCCTCACCACCCAGCACACACTCTGTTCTCGCTGCTGCCATAGAAACATAGGAACATAGGAAGTAGGAACAGGAGTAGGCCAAAAATGGCCCATCGAGCCTGCTCCGCCATTCAATACGATCATGGCTAATCTAATTTATGACCTAACTCCACCTACCTGCCTTCTCCCCATATCCCCTAATTCCTCTATCATGTAAAAATTTATCTAACCGAATTTTAAATATGTTTAATGAAGCAGCCTCAACCACTTTCCTGGTTGGAGAATTCAAAACATTCACTACTCTCTGGGAAAAACTATTTTTCCTCATCTCTGTCCTAAATCTACTCCTCCGAATCTTGAGACTGTGTCCTCTCGTTTTAATTTCCCCGACCATCTCAAAAAACCTTCCTACATCTATCCTATCCATACCCTTCATAATCCTATATGTTTCTATAAGATCTCCTCTCATTCTTCTGAACTCAAGCGAATACAATCCTAGACGATTTAATCTTTCATCATAAGTCAACCCCTTCATCCCAGGGATCAACCTAGTAAACCTCCTCTGGATTGTCTCCAAAGCCAGTATATCCTTCCTCAAATATGGAGACCAGAACTGGACACAGTATTCCAGGTGCAGTCTCACCAGTACCTTATACAGTTGCAACATTACCTCCCTACTCCTGAATTCAATTCCTCTAGCGATGAAGGCCAACATTCCATTTGCCTTCTTAATAACCTGCTGCACCTGCAACCTAACTTTTTGCGATTCATGCACAAGCCCTCCCAAGTCCCTCTGCACAACAGCATGCTGTAGTTTTTCACCCTTTAAATAATATTCAGCTCTTTTATTTTTCTTGCCAAAGTGCATAACCTCACACTTACTAACATTGTACTCCATCTGTCAGACCTTTGCCCACTCATCCAGCTTAACTCTATCCCTCTGCAGACTCTCCACATCCTCATTACAATTTGCTCTTCCACTCAATTTGGTGTCATTCGCAAACTTGGCTACACCACATTATGTCCCCTCCTCCAAGTCATTAATGTAAATGATGAACAATTGTGGGCCTAACACCGACCCCTGCGGCACCCCACTTACCACTCTCTGCCAACTTGAAAAACTCCCATTTATCCCGACTCTCTCCCTCCTGTCAGACAACCAATTTTCGATCCATGCCAATATACTTCCCTGGACTCCATTTTGCTGTAACTTACTGATAAGTCTCTTGTGTGGCACCTTATCAAACACTTTTTGGAAATCCAAATATACAATATCAACCTGTTCCCCTCTATCCACCCATTAATATCCTCAAAGAATCCTAATAAGTTTGTCAAACAAGATCTTCCCTTTCTAAAACCATGCTGCGTCTGCCTGATTGAACCCTTACGTTCCAAAAGTTTCACCATTTCATCTTTAATGACAGCTTCAAGCATGTTTCCAACTACAGATGTAAAGCTAATTGGGCGATAATTTCCAGTCTTCTGCCTTCATCCCTTCTTAAAAAGTGCCTTGACATTTTCTATCTTCCAATCTGCCAGGACCTGCCCAGAATCCAAGGAATTTTGGTATATGACCACCAATGCATCAACTATAACTTCTGCCATTTCCTTCAGAACCCTTGGATGCATATCATCAGGACCAGGTGATTTGTCTGGCTTTAGTCCCATTAGTTTTTCCATCACTACTTCCTTTGTAAGGCCCTCCCCAACATTCGCATCCTTGACTCCGCACTTGGGCATGCTGGACGTGTCTTCCACCGTGAAGACTGACACAAAATATTTGTTCAATGCCTCGGCCATTTCCTCATTTTTTGCTACCAGTTTTCCTTTCTCATCCTCCAAGGGTCCTATGTCAACTCTGGCCACCCTCTTCCATTTTATATATTTATAAAATTTTTTGCTTTCTGTTTTTATATTTTGTGCCAATTTACTTTCATAATCCTTTTTCCCATTTCTTATTACCCGCTTTGTAACCCCTTGTTGTCTCTTAAAGTTATTCCAATCTTCCAGTTTCCCATTGCTCTTCGCAGCTTTGTACACCTGCGCCTTCAATTTTATACTCTCCTTTATTTCCTTTGTTAACCACGGTTGATTTTTCCCTCCCTTGCTGCCCTTTTTCCTGACCGGAATAAATTTTTGTTGAGCATTACAAAATATTTCTTTGAAAATCTTCCACTGTTCCTCAACTGTTTCATCAATGAGCCTATGCTCCCAGTCCACTCTGCCCAATTCCTCCCTCATCCTATGGTAGTCACCCCTGTTGTAGCATAATATATTAGTTTTAGATCTAACTTTTTCCCCTTCCATCTGAATGAGAAATTCAATCATACTATGATCGGTATTTCCCAGATGGTCTCTGACTATTACATCATTTACTCTACCTATCTCATTGCACAACACTAGATCCAGGAGAGCATTTTCTCTTGTGGGTTCCTTAACATGCTGCTCAAGAAAGCTATCGCGGATGCATTCTATGAAGTCCTCTTCCAGACTCCCACGACCAACTTGATTTTCCCAATCTATGTGGAAGTTAAAGTCCCCCATGACTACTGCCGTATCATTATTACATGCCTCACTTATCTCTCTATTTATTTCCTGAGCCACTAAACTATTGTTATTTGCCATCAGGAAAGAGGTGTCATTGCCACAAGACTCGTACCACTAGGTTCAGGAACAGCTGCTCCCCCTCCACCTCAGACTCCTCAATGACAAACTCAATCAGGGACTCATTTAAGGACTCTTACTTGTGCAGTTTATTGATTTCCTTTTTGTTCTCTCTGTATCATACAGTCAGTTTGTTTACATTCTTTATCTCTTTACATTTCTTTGTTTGTTTACGTGTTAATGCTGTATACAGTTCATTTTTTGCACTACCAATTAGTAGTAATTCTGCCTGGCCCACAGGAAAAAGAATCTCAGGTTTGTATGTGATGTCACGTATGTACTCCAACAATTAATCTGGATCTAAATCTGAATTGCTCCCTATCTGCTGCCTCTAACCACACACAAAGTGAGTTCAGTCGACCCAACAGGAAGGTATTTTGACATTGCAAAGATAACATTTTTCAAACTCACCTCTAGTTTCCCTTCTCCCCAAAAAACTCTGGGATTTTAAAAAAAATTTAGACATACAGCACGGTTACAGACACTTCCAGCACATGAGCCCAATACCACCAATTAACCTACAAACTCTACATTTTGGGAAGGTGGAGTGAAAACTGAGCACCCGGAGGAAGCCCACGCAGTCACAGGCAGAACGCACAAACCCCTTACAGGCAGTGGAGGATTCGAACCAAGGTCATGGGCGCTGTGATGCCGCTGCGCTCTCCATGCAAGGGATTTCTGCGCCCTCCCATTTCTGGCCTTTGGTTCATTCCCAACTTTAACCACTCCGGTGCTCACGGCTGCCAAGAGCCTATGGTCTGGAATTCCCTGCTTAAGACTCTGGTCCTCTTCCCCTGTTTAAGATTGTCCGACTCAGAATCAGAATTTATTGTCATGAACATGTCACAAAATGCACTATTTTGCGACAGCGTCACAGTGGAAATATTTGTATAAACCACCTAACAAAATAAATAAAAATAAGTCAAGAAAAAGAACAAAGTAAAGCAGACTCTGTGATTCATTAATTAATCAGGAATCTGATGGCTGCGGGGAAGAAGCTGTCCTTGTGCCGCTGAGTGCTCGTCTTCAGCCTCCTGTACCTTTTTCCTGAGTGAAGAGGGCATGACCTGGGTGTTGGGGGGGGGGTGGTCTTTGAAAATAGAGGCTGCTTTTATAAGACATTACCTCATGTAGATATCCTTGATGGAATAAAGTCTGGTGCCTGTGATGCTGTAGGCCGAGTTAACCACCCTCTGGAGTTTTTTCCTGTCCCGAGAGTTGGCATCTCCATACCAGGCAATGATGCAACCAGCCAGAATGCTCTCCACGGTCCATCTGTAGAAGTTTTTGAGAGTCCTCGGTGACGTACCGAATCTCATCAAACACCTCACAAAGTATAGTCGCTGGCGGGCCTTCTTCGCGATTGCAACGATATGGAGGTTCCAGGACAGATCCTCGGAGATGTTGACCCTGAGAAACTTGAAGCTCCTGATCCTCTCCACTGCTGGCCCTTTGATGAGGACATTAAGATGGCAAAGAGCTGTTGCTCCATCTCAAAGCCTAGCAGAAAGCAAACACCACTTCACCCTTGAGGCGAGGCGAGAGGTTCTAATTTCCCACAGGAGAAGAGTTGGACAAAAACTAAACACACACCATTCAGCTCAATCCATCCAATGTCTCCTCTCCTGAAGAATAGCAAAGCCAAAGAACTTTGCCCAGGTGATGATATGGCCAAACTAGCTACAACCAAAGAACGGGTTCTAAAGTGGTCACTTCTAAATGCTCAGCTCCTTGCTACATTGCTACATGGAGTCAAGGCCTAGCTAAATGGGACTAACATGGGAGGAAACTGGAGCTCTCGCAGCAGGTCACAGGGAGAACGTGCTAACGGCAGCACTTCTGAAATGAAATACGTCCACACACACGCACACGCACAAACACACGCGCACACACACGCATACACACATACAAGGGGGAAGCAGCAACTGACTTTATTTGGATTTGACACGCTGCTTTAAGGGTACGAGCCACTTCTTGTCTGGAACACATTGGTCTGTGGGAGTGACGTCAGTGCATTGTGGAGTCACCACCTGCTCAGCGCTACACGACTAGGAAATGGCGGCATTACCTAGGCAACACATGTGGCCAAACGCGGGCTTCTCCTGAGAAGGGAAGGGGGCCCAGCCATCTTGCGCCAACCGACTGGGACGGCAATTCGGCCCATCTAATCACTCGGCCTGCCACAATACAAACTCCTCACTGGACAGCACAGGATTTGAACCCAGGTTACTAGTGCTGCGATAATATCACTCTAACCTTACCACCCTTTCATTCTTCCTACACCCCAGTGAGCCATTAGGCACTGTAACTTTCCCCATGGGCTAGAGGCTGAAACGAGCTAATGTGGCCGTGAGGGGAATTAAGTTGTAAATGAGAGCTGAGGGTCAGCATGGATTTAATGGTGGAAAGGCCTGCCCACACCACGCTAGCACTGCTGTTTAAGAAAATCGGGGAAGCTGACATCAGTACTTCATCCGAGAAGGTTCACAATTATGATATGATATGAATGGTTGGCGTATCGGTTAGCACAATGCTGTTACAGTGCCAGTGATCGGAACCAGGTTTTGAATCTGTCTGGAAGGAGTTGGAATGTTCTCCCTGTGTCTGTGTGGGTTTCCCCCAGGGGCTCTGGTTTCCTCCCACCGTTCCAAACGTACCAGGTATGTAGGTTAATTGGGTGTAAAATGGATGGCATTGACTCTTGGGCTGAAGTGGCCTGTTACCGTGCTGTATGTCTAAACTTCTTTTAATTAAAAAATTAAGAATTAAATTAAATTACTATTGTAGTTGCTGCAAGTGAAAAGGTCACTAAATAAATAAGAATAAAATAAGAGGTTAAAAATACACAAATTTAAAATTGTATAAGTAAGTGTTCTCTGAAGTATCACATGAACCTTTGGTGAAGATGGGAGCAAATATTCAGCCAGCGGAGGGCCTTGTTCGGGCTTTGCTCGTAGCAGCTGTTTGAATAAAGTTGTGTGAGCAGCCATGGCATCACCTGTAATGATAGTGGTCTAGCAAGGCCTTGATTATAGTTACTGTTTGATTAGACTTGGCTGGCACACAGTATATAAGATCTGTAATGGAGACTTGCAGCCTCATGGCATGCCTCATTGTGCTGTTTACAACAACTTTAAAGTAAAGAACCTTTTCCTTCATCCATGTGTTGTCTAAGAACTCACACATGCGAATACAAGATGAAACATGGTGTCAGAAGTGGGATGAAGGAAATTAGAAGGAAATATTTCAAATGTAAAATCTAAAGTCAGCAACTGATCAGTGAAGAGAAGCTAACACAGTGAAAAATAGAAGGATTACATCCACCAGTGAAACTTCAGCTGACAAGTAATGTGGCTGAAAATTGGAACAGATTCAAACAGCATTTTGGATGGTATATTAGTGGCAGTCGGAGCTGACGAGAAAAGTGATAAAGTGAAAGCGTCAATTTTCTTACATGTGGTGGGTGATGAAGTCCTGGACATGTATAATAACTTCACATTTCCTGCTGAAGGAGACAAAATGAAATTGGAAAAAATAATGGAACAGTTTGAGGCATATGGCATACCTAAAGGTAATGTGATGTTTGAGAGGCACAGATTTTTCACATGTATACAGAAAAAGGAAGAAAGTATTGATCAGTATGTGACTGAGTTGAGAAACAGAAGCAAAACATGTGGATTTGATGGACTGGCCAACTCACTGATAAAAGTCTGACTTGTGTGTGGTATTCCAGATAACAGTCTAAGGGAAAGACTGCTAAGAGAGCAAAATCTAGATCTGGGAAAAGCCACAGCTTTCTGTAGGGCTGCAGAAACTGTAAAAACGCAGGCAAAAGAGCTGTTTGGTGAAACTAGCTGCAACATGGATGGAGTGAGCAAGAACAGACATAAACCGTTTAACAAAAAGTGTGCCAAAGTGGAAAGAGGAGTGGCCAACGAACAAAGATGAAAGGGACAATCAAAAGCCATGTCATCGATGCAGTGCACAACACCTACCAAAAAAGTGTCCAGCAGATGGTAAAACATGCTATATGTGCAACAAAAGCAATCATTATGCCCGTTGCTGTCGGAACCAAGTGCAACAAAGCAAGGTACATGAAGTAGATGAAAGGGAGATAGAGGAATTCTATGTAGATGTTGTGACTGAAAACAAGAAAGAAAACAGAGAATGGATATTGAGATTAAAAATGGATGACATATACATTGCAGTTAAATTGGATACTGGAGCACAAATTAATGTAATATCAGAGACTGATTTTAAGAAGATTAGACCCAGACTAAAGATGTATGGAACAAAAGTGAAGGTGACAGGATATTCAAGTACCGATATTCCAGTGCAATGAGAATGCATGGTCAAAGTGAAACACAAGGACAGAGAGCACATGCTAACATTTATTGCGGTACCAAAGGATGTACAGGCCATAATAGGTTTAACAGCCTGTGAGAAACTGAACCTGGTAAAAAGAGTCCTTGTTGTGGAAAGTGAAGGAGAGACAGTCTATGATGAACTCATGAAAGAGTACAATGACCTTTTTCAGGGTCTAGGCTGCCTTCCAGGAGAACACACGATCAGAGTGGATAAATATGGCCACCGATAATACATCCATGCAGAAAAGTTCCATTTGTGTTTCAAAAGCAACTAAAAGCAGAGTTGGAATGGAAAGCTTAGAATTTGCTTGGATCGAAGAGATCTAAACAAGAACAATAAAGAGAAAACACTTTAAGCTTCCAACGCGTGAAGAAATCATGTCACAGTTTACAAATGCAAAGTTTTTCAGCGTTAGATGCATCATCAGGATTTTGGCAGTTAAAATTGGATGAAGCAAGTTTAAGACTATGCACGTTCAATAGTCCATTTGGCAGATACAGATTCCTAAGGTGACTATTCAGAATTGCCTCAGCTTCTGAAGGGTATCACAAAACTATCCATATGGTCCATGAGCACTTGGAAGGAGTTGATACCTCAATGGATGACATCATAGTCTGGGGAACCTCGAGAATGGAGCATGATGAGAGACTAAGGAAAGTGCTGGAAGCAATTAGGAAAGCAAACTTGAAGCTGAATAAAGAGAAATGTAAGCTCGGGGTGACAGAACTAACATTTGTAGGAGATATTATTGGCAGTGAGGGCATCAGACCAGATCCCAGAAATTGGGAACATGCCAAGGCCATAATGCAAAAAGGACATACAGAGGTTTAATGGAATGGTCAACTATATCGGTAAATTCATATCCCACCTCTCAGAAAAGATGGCTCCATTGAGAAGACTAACAGAAAAGAACATTGAGTGAAGATAGTGAAGATGGGAACAAATATTCAGCCAGTGGGACGCCTTGGCCAGGCTTTGCTCATAACAGCAGTTTGAATAAAGTTGTGTGAAACAGCAATGGCGTCGCCCAGGATGAAGCCACTTGCCATTGAGGTGACTCTCTTAAAGTGCCTCCTTATCCCTGCTTAGTAAGAGTTGTTCCAGTCAGAGGCTTTATCTGTAAACTTTGAGGGGGGTGGGTTAATTATCTATAACGTTATTGTTCATCTTTCGGTTGGCTCTGTGGAGGGGGAGGAACCTGCAGATGCAGTGTTGGTTAAATGTTTTCGAAGCATGTGACTGAAATAAAGTAAAATGCTTTGTTTATATATTCATGCAAGTGAAGTTTGTTCAGTGTAAGTACAGTGTAGTATTTTTGTCTTTTAAACTGTTTATTCTTAATGCAGTTAGGCATTGTAAGAGTAAGTCTCAAGCAACTGGAAAATACACTTATCCAGCATCTACCAATCCCCATAGGTGCCAGATGCCAGGGGTTTTGCTGCATTTAATGACAAGCTTTGGGGTTTAGAATGTTGACACATTTATTTTTTTTCCCAGACTTGACCAACTGATTGTCCAAGTCAGAAGACCCATTCCAGAAACTGGAGTGTAAACATCTGGACTACCTGATGTAAATGTAGCTCAGAAAATCACACAAGCATCCCTCCCCTCCATGGACTTTGTCTGCATCTGTAAAGTGCAGCCAACATACTGAAGGACCCATCACACCCTGGAAATTCATGCTTCTCCCTCTGCCCATCATGACTCAAGAGTGTGAAATCATGCACTTCCAGGCTTAAGGACAGCTTCTTCCCCACAGCCATCGGGCTCATGAATGACCCCCACAACAGTGCTCTCAGGCTGTCCTTGCTTGCTGCTAGATGATCTTTTCTTCGCTGTAACTCTATACTCTTGTCCTTTACACAGCTGAATGAACATTAGAGTTGATCTATTAGACTGCATGCAGAAGAACTCTTCTCACTGTGGCAAGTAAGCTTAGAACTTTTTTTTTAAAGTACAGTTGCTCATGCCACCCTATGTGTAACAGGTTACATAGAAGCTTTTCACATCTTCTTGAATGGATTTGGGAGATCCCACAATATTATTTCAAAAATTATGGAACATTGTGTTCAGTTCTGGTCACCTGTGATAGAATTATATTATTATTATTCTTTAGCTATAATATATATTTTAGTAAAGTTATTTTATGTGTTTGTACATAGGGACACACACTATTACACTCAGAGTGAGAAGCCATTTTCAGATTCACAAAGTCTGTAAGCAACCCCAATAAAACTGGAAGAGTTTGTTCATTGAAATATCTTGGACGATGGGGTTGCTCAAGGAGGACATCTAAATAAACAAAAGACTCTTTGCTTGTTTACCCATGCTGTTAGAATGGAAACTCAGATGGCATCCATTTAAACAAAAAAACAGACTTTTGCTTGTGGTCAGCCGACTTATCGGAGGCATTGGCTCGTAAAACTTTTGGAAGAGATAAACTTCCAAAGACAGGAAGGATGTCATGTCATGTGCTAAAGACACTTTGAGACAGAAAGCAGTTTTTGAATATTAAGGGACTAATTTCAAACTGAGGCCAGAAGATGCCTTACCATCCTGTCAGTAACACAGGATTGAAGAAGGAGGATGACCATCCTGTAGGTCACATGGGATTGAAACGCAGTCGCCTCCAGAGAGAGAGATTTGCTGTTCTCTATTATATTCTCCTTATCATGGGAGCTACACAAAATCTGTGGCCATGAAGAAAAGTCACTTCACGGTCTCTTTGTAAAAGAGGACAGGTTTACTGTGTCCATTTCTACGTGGCACTTTGTTTCACCCTTGCCTGGGTTAGTGAAATCATCATGGAAGAAAAAAAAACCAAGTACTGAAACCTCCATACAAGAGGGGGAAATCACTGTATGAAGAAACAATTCTCTGAAATGATTCTACAAGAACATTTGTGAGTTTTGAGAAGTCTGATGCCTCTTACCGACAATTTTAAAAATCTAAGTTTCAAAACAAAACTGACTGAACTTTTAAAAATCATCTCTTCAGAATCATGTCTGGACTGTAATAATTTTGGGACCTGCAGTGGGTTTAAGTTAGAGTTAAATAAGAAGCTTTATGTTACTAATAGTTATTAATAATAAAAATTATTGTTTTGAAGACACTATTGTCTTGGTTAATTTCCATTGTTGTTGATCTAGTACACGTAACATCACCTCATTACAAGAAAGAAGTGGATGATATAGGGAGAGGGCAGAGGAGATTTCCAAAGACATTACCTGGATTGGAGAGCATGCCTTACAGGTTGAGTCAACTTAGTCGACAGCAGATGAGGGGTGGCCTGATAGAGGTGTGTAAAGCAATGAGAGGCATTGATCGCATGGATAGCCAGAGACTTTTTCCTAGGGGCTGAAATAGCTAACACGAAGAGACATACAAAAGTAAGGTTTTTTTTCCTCACAGAGTGTGATGGGTGTATGGAGTCCAATGCTGACAACAGTGGTGAAGAGAGGTTACAATTTAGCAACTACTTTAAATTTTAAAATTTAGACATACAGCACGGTAACAGGCCCTTCCGGCCCTCGAGCCCATGCTGCCCAATTACACCCAATTGACCTACAACCCCAGGTGCAATTTGAACGGGAGCCACCAGACCAAAATCCATGCAGACACAGGGAGAACATACAAACTCCTTTCAGACAGCACAGGATTCGAACCCCAGGTCCCAATCGCTGGTGCTGTAACTAACCTATTAGTTAAGTAAATGGAAATGAGAAAACTGGATGGCTATGCAGTAGTGAAATTCTGGACATTTGTCCGAGTAGGTTATTAGGTCGGCACAACAGTGAGCCGAAGGGCCTGTTCTGTGCTATAAATTTCTGTGCTCTATGTTCTAATGGGAGTTTTAGCCTCAGTAACATTAAAGCACGTTACCTAACCATTATTGCTTCGCTGCCTGTGGGAACTTATTGCACACAAACTGGCTCTTGTGTTTCCAAGTAGCAGCAATGCCCATAATTCAAAAATCTTTCACTGGCTGTAGAGGAAGGCCATGGTAAATGATGCATTGTAAAACCCAATTATTTTATTTATTGCTTACAAGGGTTCACAGTCTTGCCTCATTGCAATCCTGGAAGCTGGCTCCCTGACAGAGACAGATTGATCTGCCTTTCAGAAGAAACTAGTGCCAGTGATTCAGTCTTCAATAACACACCTTGGGACATTTCCAAAGAATGTGCAATGGTGCAACATTAATGGTGCAACATTAATAGAACTCCTTTCCTCCAAACATCAGGAGATGGTTCCGCCAAACCCCAATGGTGTTGTGCTGCACCCTCAACATCTGACCTCTCTCTTATTTACCCCGGCCCTAGAAGAATGCTAAGAAGACTGACCACCCCACCCCCCCCCCCACTTCCCAACCAGCTTCATGATATTGAATCAAAGAAGGACGGAGTACCTGACCATTCACTATCATTGCTGAAAATACCATGGAGTCCAAATGCTTCCCGTTTATGCACATCGTTTAGATTTCCAAAGGACCAAAGCCATTCCTTTACACATCCAGGTGTGGAATTCCAAAGGACCTCACTCACATCCATGGTGTAGAATTCCAATGAGCCTTCCCACAAAGATCCATGTGTAGAATTCCAATGGACCAAACCTTGCCCATAAGACCATAACATATTGGAGCAGAAGTAGGCCATTTGATCCATTGAGACCATTCTGCCATCAAGGGCTGATCCATTCTTCCACACAGCCCCACTCCCCTGCCTTCTCCCCATGACCTTTGATACACTGACTATTCAGACACCTATCAATCTCTGCCTTAAATACGACCAATGACCATAGCCACACATGGTAGCAAATTCCAGTTCATCATTTTCTGGCTGAAGAAATTCTTCTGCATCTATGTTTTAAATGGGGAGCCCTTCAATCCTGAAGTTGTGCCCCCTTGTCCTTGACTACCCTACCCTGGGAGACAATTTTTCCACTTCTGCTCTGCCCAGGCCTTTCAATAATGTACAATTGCAATGGACCGAAGCAGTTCACTGTGTAGAATTCCAATGTTCCTATTCACTTCCTAGTTCAAGCAAGTGGCATTTTCTTGTTTACTCAAACGGTCATGACCCAAGCAACTGAATCTAATCAAAATAATTCCTAACAGAAATCTAAACATTAATCTCAGATGCAAGACACTCATCTGCCATCACCGACTGAGCAACAGCCAATCCTGTAACCCTGGGCTTCCACTTAATCTCCACACTCATGGACAAACCAGTTGCAAGATGGGTCCACCTGTCATTATGCATTCTCTCTCTTCGGGTTGAAAGCCTCCGAGAGGTTAAAACTCAAGTCCCATAATCCATGGCTTTTTTCCCCCACTGAGGAAGAGTATGTGTTTCTTCCCAGTCAGATGCAATGATCCATGTCCCTATGACTCCAGTGAGACAGTTTTGCAAGCTGACTGCTTTAGGGTAAGAACACAAATGGCTGGAGCAACTCAACAGGTCTCGCCGAGTCCATAGGAGGTAAAGATATGTATATCACTAATGTTTCAGACCTGAGCCCTTCTTCAAGGTACAAAGGACGAAGCAGGCAGGCACCTGAATTAAAAGAAAGACTGGGGGAGGAGCGCAGACCAACAGACAAAGGGTGTAATTGGATCTGAAGAGGAGGCCAGGAGAGAGGGAAGTGGGGTTGGGTTGGCTGTGAATGCAGTGCTGGGCGAAAGTGGAGAGAGGGATAGATGGGGAAGGGGTCTAACTTAAACTGGAGAAGTCGATATTAATGCCATCTGGTTGGAGGGTGCCCCCGATGGGAGGTGGGAGGTGTTGTTCCTCCAATTTGCAGGTGGTCTCAGTCTGGCAAGTGCACGAGATCATGGACAGACAGGCCAATGCGGGAATAGGGTGGGAAATTGAAATGGGGGGGGAGCACCATTGCAGCGGACAGAGCCAAGGTGTTTAACGAAGGAGGAAATGACAGGCCAGTTCATTTAATCTGTGTAATCAGGATAATGTTGGAACCCATGATTAAGGTAATGGGGCTGAACAGGAACTTCTGCAGACGCTGCGATTGTGGGGCAATATACAAAAGTGCTGGAAATACCCAGCTGGTCTCCAGCACTTTGTGTATTCCATTTAGGAAATGGTGTCTGAATCCACACAATTTTTCGATGGTAAATCACATTTCACACAGAGACTATGGAAAACTTAACTAACAAGGGAGGTTTAAGAGAAGCAATAATGTAATGTATCTGAATTTCTTTGGGGCTTTAAACAATTAGTATTTACAGCTGCTTTGCAACTTCACCTTTCTTCTCTCTTGTCCTTCTCTCCATGACCTTGTTTCTTTCTTTGAATTCAGGCGCCTGCCTGCTTTTAAATTTGGGACATAGGGCACAGTAACAGGGCATTTTGGCCCACAAGTTCATGTTGCCCAATTTTTTTTTTACACCCAATTAACCTACACCCCCATTATGTTTTTGAACAGTGGGAGGAGAATGGAGCCTCCCCCCCTGGAGAAAACCCACGCAGACACGGGGAGAGCGTACAAGCTCCTTACAGACAGCACAGGATTCAAACCGCGGTCCCAATAGCTGGCGCTGTGAAGGCATTGCACTAACCGCTAGGCCAACCAAGTCGCTATTCCATTCATATCGCGAAGGAGGGCTCAGGCCCGAAGTGGGATTTCTGCATCTTTTCCTCCTGTGAAACATTGTGAGTTCCTCAAGCATTTCTGAGTTTTTACTGTGCTCTGCAGATTTTCGAGTTTCATTTCCTCCTTTCTGTCTCCTTCCTTTATTATCTGGAGCATTTTACTCATGGTCTTTCTGGACCCCTTGTACAATCCAGAAATGTTGCAAGACCAGAGCCAATGCATTCACTTTCTCAGAGCTGTCTTTTTGATCTTTGGGTGCATTGCAAGCAAGGCCCCACCATCAGCCTTTGATCCCCTAGATCTCTTTTGCCCTGATTTGCTCCTCATCGAGACATTTTTAGTGTCTTCTAAGCAAAATAACTCGGTCTTTGCCATTTCCTTTATCCCATTAAATCCCCAGTCTTATTCTCTAAAGGGCCAACATTGACGTTAGTAACCTTCTTATGACTAGAAGCTTTAACTATACTTCTATATCGTTGATTTACATCCATGATCTTTTTCTACAACCTTTCACTAGTTTCTTGAATTACCAAACTTCTGATCTACTACTTATCTTCACAATATTATGTACCTTTTTGCTTATTTTAACACCATCCTTAAGTCAATAAATCACCCTCCATAGAGAATATTTCCCCAAGGAATACATATTGTTTTGAGAGTTCGGAAATATTTCTTTAATCATCTCTCTCTGCTGAGATACCATTTAATCCAGTCATTCTCATCCTTTTTTGGGGGGGAAATGGTCCCCTTTGGACTCTGCTCAACCTTTAGGGCCCCCCACCTTGCCTGTGATGCAGCCAGGTTTAGCTGGTTTCAAAGGGGGGGGTCAGGGCATTCGCAGGCCCCTTCCCCACCCAGTCCAATGCTGCCACCCACCCCCCACACTGAAAAATCAGTGCCTGTCAACCCCCCCTGCGGTGACCCTAATGCCCTTCGATGAGATTTGTTCAATTTACAGCACGGAAACAGGCCATTAGGCCCTTCTAGTCCACACCGAACCAAACACCCCTCTCTAGTCCCACCTCCCTGCACAATGCCCATAACCCTCCATCTTCTTCACATCCATATACCTGTCCAACCTTTTCTTAAATAATACAATTGACTCCGCCGCCACTATTTCTCCCGGAAGCTCATTCCACACGTCTACCACTCTCTGAGTAAAGAAGTTCCCCCTCATGTTACCTCTAAACCTCTGCCCCTTAATTCTTAACTCATGTCCTCTTGTTTTAATCTTTCCTCCTCTTAACGGAAATAGTCTATCCACATCCACTCTGTCTATCCCTTTCATAATCTTAAATACTTCTATCAAATCCCCTCTCAACCTTCTACGCTCCAAAGAATAAAGACCTAATCTGTCCAATCTCTCCCTATACTCTAGATGCTTAAACCCAGGTAACATTCTGGTAAACCTTCTCTGCACTCTCTCCACTCTGTTTATATCCTTCCTATAATTAGGCGACCAGAACTGCACACAGACTGTACCGACTGTAAAAAAAAATTTATGATTTCAGTCCATGGTCTTCCTTAAATGTGGTGTGGCCCTCGGGGTGGGGGTGGGGATGGGGTGTATGCCCCCCACATTGAGAATGGCTGTTTTAATCCACTTTCCCAGTTCGTTTTGGCCATCCCTGTCTTCATGAGTCTACGGTTCCCTCGTTGAGGCTTGGGCCACAGGTTTCATGTTGAGGGTTTTTCAAACTGACTTTGAAATTAGAACCGTCAAACCATTAGAGCCTTACAGCCCAGAAACAGGCCCTTCAGCCCTTCTAGTCTGTCCTGAACCACTTCTCTGCCCAGTCCCACTGACCTGCATTCAGTCCATACCCCCAACACACCCCTCCCATCCATGTACCTGTCCAAATAATTCTTCAATGTTAAAATTGAGCCTACAATCACCACTTCAGCTGGCACCTCGCTCCACACTCTATGTTCCCCCTAAACCCTTCCCCTTTCACACTTAACCTGTGTCCTCTGACTTTCTATCTGATCTACCTTCAGTTTAAAAAAAGCCTACCTATATTTACTCTGTTTAGACCCCCATAATTTTAAATTCCTCTACCAAATCTCCCCTCATCATTCTACTCATCAGGGAATTAAAATCCTAACCTGTTAAACCTTTCCCTATAACTCAGTTGCTGAAGGCCAGGCAACATCCTAGTAAATCTCTGCACTCTTTCAATCTTATTGATACCTTTCCTGTAGTTAACTGCACACAATACTCCAATTATATAATGTTATGATCATTCTTCCACACAAGGTCCTTTACAATGAGGCCATTAATTTATCTTGCCTCATTACACATGTCGGGATCTAAAATAACCTCTTCTCTGCTTACATCTGAAATGTTTTGATTTAAGGAACTGAGCCAAATACTGTCAAGGGCACTCTAGCAATTGAATTGTGCAATCTTTTTACGAAGACTTTTTGCAAATGATTGCAGTTCCTTTTTTTTCCCCTTGTACATCCCATTATTTCTAATTTACTCTTTTACCTGTTGCTGTTTCGCGATTCACCATGGTAGCTCATTGCCTTAACATTTCTTATTTCATCCCATACTGATTCTACTGTTCGATCTTTCGAGCCAAGATCCTTTCCCGATCTTGCCCTTTCATTAACAGAGTCCCTCTGTTTCCTTTCCCTTCTACCTACTTTCCCGTAGAGTCACAGGTGTTTAAATCCAAGACTCGGCGAACCTCCCTGAAGTGACTGTAGATTTAAACTAATTTTTTTTTAAATTTAAACATACAGCACGGTAACATTTTAGCCCATGAGCCCAACGCCTCGTAGTTACCCCAATTAGTCTACACCCACGGTGGGTTTCAAATGGTGGGAGGAAACTGGAGCCCCCGGGGAAAGCCCACGCAGACACAGGGAGAGCATACAAGTTCTTTACGGATGGCATAGGATTCGATCCCCGGTCCCGACCGCTGGCACTGTAAAGGCATTTCGCTAACTGCTACGCCAACCGTGTCACCCATGAACATTGAATTCAGTTTGTGCTTACAATTCACCTATCTTGCTCATTCAGATAGTCTTTAACTTTGACCATAATGTTATTTTTCTTGGCTCCAAACCAACTTGCAGATGCAGTCATTTGTGCTTGTACACCCTGTTCATCCCTGTAATCGCCATAATCCTTCTAACTTCCAAAATTTCCCCCTCACCTGAATTTACACAGCCACCTCAGCAACCCTCTCTCAGGCAGTGTACCTTTTCCCTCAGGGCGACAATACTTTTGGGGGCTTTTTACTCTTGGTTTTCCTGTCCATTGGACCCTTCATACAATCCAGGGAATGTTGTAAGGCCAGAACCGATCCATCCACTATCTCTGCAGCTGTATTTCTGATCTTAGGGTGCAGGCCTACAGGTCCCCACTATCGGCCTTTGATCCCCTAGTTCTCTATTTTAAGTTCCTTTTGCCCCTTCCTTTCAAAAAATTTAAATTTATTTACAGTTTAAACCCGTGCCGCCCAATTTCACCCAAATTAACCTACTAACCCTGTGGGAGAAAATGGGAGCCTTTGGGGAAAACCCACATGGACACGGGGAGAACGTCCTTGCAGTCAGCACAGGGTTCAAGCCCAAGTCGCTGGCACTGTAATAGCGTTGCATCGCCCAGAGGATCCCCAGACGCGAGGGGAGGAACGTTTAGGGGAGGCGTCTTTTGCACCGAGAGTGGTGGGGCCCTGGAATGCATTGCCAGGGGTGGTGGTGGAGGCTGGTACAATAGGGACATTTAAAAGAGGGAGCCCACTCTAATTCGGCTTGCTAAATGGTCATTTTTAATTCAGACACACGGATGGGAAAGGTTCAGAGGGATACAGGGCAATTGGGACCAGCACTTTGGTTGGCTTGGATGAGTTGGGTCTGCTTCCTTGTTATTTTCATTTTTTTTAATTTAGATATACAGCACGGTAACAGGCCCTTCTGGCCCATGAGTCCGTGCTGCCCAATTACACCCAATTAGCCTTCTAAATCCCCCATGTCTTTGGAACGCAAGAGGAAACTGGAGGACCCCCCCTCCCCCAGGAGAAAACCCATGCAGACACGGGGAAAGCATACAAACTCCTTACAGACGCGAAGCCAGGTCCGTTCCCAATCGCTGGCACTGTAAAGGTGTTGCACTAACTGCTACGGCAACCATTATGATTATAGCATGTTAAGTCTAGAGCCAGGATGTTTCGGAGTGAAATGGATTTTCGATTCATCATGAAAAGGAACTGACTTCTGAAAATCTCTCGCTCAAGAGCCTTGGAACTTCCTAGACTGCGGCCAATGTAACCTTGAGGGGCAAGGTTGTGCAGTTAAGATGGATTAGCCCAGCCACAATGTCATCCGGATGTTCCCTTAACTAAGGAAGACAAAATCTTTGGAGAGAGCATAGAGGGTTTGAGCAGGTGTGCAGGACTGTGAATATTGGTTGTGAAGAGACTTGAATTGAAGGTGACAGGTTAATAGAGGGAGACTACTGGGTAGAGAACAGGCAACATGGTTAGCTATTACAACACCAATGACCCTGGTTCAAATCCAGCACTGACTGTAAGGAGTTGGTGCATTCTCTCCGTGTCTGCGTGGTTTCCTCTGAGAGTTCTGGTTTCCTCCCACCCTTCAAACATTTGGTTCATTGGTTGTAATTGTGGGGCATGGGCTCGTGGGCCGGAAGGGCCTGTTACCTTGCTGTATGGCTGTTAAAATTAAATAGAGTGGGCAGATCGTTGAGGTTGGGCAAATGTTTGGAAGAAAAAATAATCACTGGTATTCTTTGGCTTGGCTTCGCGGACGAAGATTTATGGAGGGGGGTAAAAAGTCCACGTCAGCTGCAGGCTCGTTTGTGGCTGACAAGTCCGATGCGGGACAGGCAGACACGATTGCAGCGGTTGCAAGGGAAAATTGGTTGGTTGGGGTTGGGTGTTGGGTTTTTCTTCCTTTGCCTTTTGTCAGTGAGGTGGGCTCTGCGGTCTTCTTCAAAGGAGGTTGCTGCCCGCCAAACTGTGAGGCGCCAAGATGCACGGTTTGAGACGTTATCAGCCCACTGGCGGTGGTCAATGTGGCAGGCACCAAGAGATTTCTTTAGGCAGCCCTTGTACCTTTTCTTTGGTGCACCTCTGCCACGGTGGCCGGTGGAGAGCTCGCCATATAACACGATCTTGGGAAGGCGATGGTCCTCCATTCTGGAGACGTGACCCATCCAGCGCAGCTGGATCTTCAGCAGCGTGGACTCGATGCTGTCGACCTCTGCCATCTCGAGTACTTCGACGTTAGGGGTGTAAGCGCTCCAATGGATGTTGAGGATGGAGCGGAGACAACGCTGGTGGAAGCGTTCTAGGAGCCGTAGGTGGTGCCGGTAGAGGACCCATGATTCGGAGCCGAACAGGAGTGTGGGTATGACAACGGCTCTGTATACGCTTATCTTTGTGAGGTTTTTCAGTTGGTTGTTTTTCCAGACTCTTTTGTGTAGTCTTCCAAAGGCACTATTTGCCTTGGCGAGTCTGTTGTCTATCTCATTGTCGATCCTTGCATCTGATGAAATGGTGCAGCCGAGATAGGTAAACTGGTTGACCGTTTTGAGTTTTGTGTGCCCAATGGAGATGTGGGGGGGCTGGTAGTCATGGTGGGGAGCTGGCTGATGGAGGACCTCAGTTTTCTTCAGGCTGACTTCCAGGCCAAACATTTTGGCAGTTTCCGCAAAGCAGGACGTCAAGCGCTGAAGAGCTGGCTCTGAATATCACTGGTATTAAAGAGGTTAAAAAGATAAAGCTGATGGTGTAGAGGTGGTCAGTAAATAAAGGGGGGGGGGAAACAATGGAAGAAAAGGGGACTCCAGCACTAATTGAAAAGCAGAGCTGGAGTTCCTCCTGTTCTTGGTTGTTACCCGCAGATTGCTTGACAGATTTACTCAGCCCTTGGAGATTAATAAATTGTGCATTCCGTCAGAATGCATGATGAGCTAGACAGCCCAGATATTGGTTATTCCCAGAAGAACAATATTTCATCTGTCAAAAGTAGCCAGGAATCAATGGGATGGTGTGACCTCTGGGGATGCGGTTTGAACTCTCAGTGATCAGATAATAGGTGATGTTTGACCGCTTATTAAAGCACCTGGTATCTAGGGACTCGTTGCTGGGGTTGAGGCCGTGGATTCCTGCTGATGGAGGGAGGAGAATGGCAGAGCCGAGCGGCAGAGGGTGGGTGTGGGGGGGAGGATTTGGGCCATCGTGGTGCCTCGTCCAGGTCACCAAAGATAGAGCCATTGGTGTGGGGAGGTTCACGTCTTGCCAACACTTAGACCTCAACTGTTCGTTTGACAATTTTAGATCATAGCCCAGGCTCACCGCTTCTTGGAGGGGAAGGTCACCCCTTCAACTGCCAATCTACTGGATGAACTCAGCAGACCAAGCACCTTGGGCCGCACAGTTGGCGTAGCAGTTAGCGCCACGCTCTTACAGCACCAGCGATCAGGTCTGGGGTCCAAATCCCACGCTGTCTGTAGGGAATTTGCACCTTCTGCCCATGTCTGCATTTTCCCTGGGGGGCTCTGGTTTCCTCCCACCCTCAAAACATACCGGGGTGGTGGGGGTAAGTTAATTGGGTGTAAATGAGCACCACAGGCTCGTGGGCCATTAATGGCCTGTTACCATGCTGTATGTTAATTACATAAAATCTGTGAGTGCAGTGAAGAAACAGCAAGCGTAAGGGAGCTGGAGTCGGCCAACTGCCCCATTGAGCCTGCTCTGCCATTCAATAAGATCCTGGGCTCAGCTCTACTGACCTGTCTTTTCCCCCTTAATAAACCTTAATTCCTCTACTGTGCAAAAATCTATCTTAACTCTGTCTAAATACATTTCACGAAGCAACGATTACTGCTTCCTTGGGCAGGGAATTCCAAAGATTTGCTGATCTTAGGGAAAAGCAGTTCCCCCTCATCTCCGTCATTAATCTACTTCTCAAATCTTGAGGAAGTTTTGGTCTCACCTACCAGCAGGTCCTCACTATACCGCAACAACTCTACCACCATCAACTCGGCGCTTACCTGCATATCCCCTCCATTACCTGCAAATCTGCCCTGGCCCCCTCCACCCCCAGGCGCCACAAGCTATCCTCACCTACCGCCCAACCAGCCTCAGTGCCCGACATATCCTTCTCCTCCTATTACATGATCCCACCACTAGACAGATAATCCCCTCTCCACCTTCCGCAGGGACTGTTCCCTCCATGACTCCCTCGCCCGCTCCTCCCTCTCCACCAATCAACCCCTTGGGACCTGTGCCAGTGAACGGAGGAGATTCTCCAAGTGCCCACACCTCCTCCCTCGGCACCCTGTGGGGCCCCAAACAGTCCCTCCAACTGAAACAACACTTCATTTGTGAACCTGCAGGGGGGCTGTCTGCTCTGCATCCGGTGGTCCTGTTATGAGAGAGACAGGGTGCAGACTGGGAGATCGCTTATTTGAGCACCTCGGCTCTGTCCACCACAATAACGTGGATCTTCCATTTGGCAAATTATTTCAATTCCCCATCCAATTCCCTTGCTGACATGTCTGTCTGCGATCTCATGGCCGACCAGACTGAGACTACCTGCAAAATACCTGATCTTCCGTCTGGGCACCCTCCAACCGGATGGCATTGACATCGACTTCTCCATTTTTCATTAGTTTCCCCCTCTCCATCTTCCTCTCCCTCTATCTCTGTCCCTGTCCCTGTCACTGTCCGCCCTCTCTCTCTCTACCTCTCCCCTTTTCCCTCTGTCTCCTGTCCTCTTATCACATCCAATAAACACCTTTTGTCTCTTGGTCTGTACTCTTCCCCCTTTTCTCCAGCCTTTTAATTGAAGAGCTGGCCTGCTTTTTACTCGAAGAAGAGCGGAGGCCTGAAACATCAGTTATATACGTTTACCTCCTACTGACGCCACGAGACCGGTTGAGTTCCTGCAGCATTTCTGTGTGTTTACTACACAATCACAGCATCTGCAGGCTTACTTGTTTCACTCCAGGCATCAATTGAGCCAATCTTCCAAGCGCTGACTCCAAGGCAAGAAACATTTCCTTAGGTAAAGACCTGACACACTTGACTGTCTTTTTCTCACCCCATTATAATGCAGGAAGCAATGTGCCCAGCTTGACAATTAGGGTTTGCAGGCGTGTAACGGCGCAATCAATGAAATATTTCACTACGCGGGCCGTCTGAAAAGGAGGTAATTCCTGCTCCGCGATTTATCCTGCAGGATCCCCTACTCCATTTCAGGGGAAGCCTGCAGCCTAAATCGCACTGCCAAAAATTACGTCATGTATCCGACGTCAAGCTGATGATGCAGGCCACATTGCTCCATGTAAAAGCACCGGGACTAACGTGCTCAGGAGCTTAAGGCGTAAACAACCACAAGGTGAGTCATTATGTTAATTTATGCTAAATTTTTCCAAGATTTTTCCGACATTGCTGTCTAAAAAAAACACTATTGACAAAACCATCTCTTTCCTACTACTTGACCGCAAAACTCTTCAATGTAGTCATGTTACAACAGTTAGCGTAGCGGTTAGTGCAATGCTGCTAGAGCACCAGCGATCGGGACCAGGGTTCGAATCCCGCGCTGTCTGTAAATTTATACGTTCTCCCCGTGTCTGCATGGGTTTCCTCCGGGAGCTCCAGTTTCCTCCCACTGTTCAAAATGTGCCAGGGTTTGTAGATCAATTGGGTGTAAATTGAGCAGCACGGGCTCATGGGCCGCGCTGTGTGTCGAAATCAAAAATTAAATTAATTGGGGAGTATTTCGTGCACTTCTGGACACCCAGCTTTGGAGAGCTATCACGAACCTTGAAAAGGGTGTAGAAAAGATTGTTACCAAGAATGGCCAGCTTGTTAGAAGAGGCTGGACAGGTTGAGGCTTTATTCCCTGGAGTGTAGAAGAGTGAGGAGCCCCTCAATGAAGTTCATAAAAATCATGGAGACCCATAGATAACTTAGTCATTGCAGCTTTCCCAGTGCAGTGGAATATATGATAAAGTTCAATTGATAGGTTCAATGTCAGTGGGTGAAGGATGTATAAGAGGACCTTTTTCATACAGAGAGTGGTGGGGGTGTGGAACAACCTGCCAGAGGACGCAGTATATCAGTATATGCTGGGACAATTGTAACAATTAGAAGACATTTACTGTATATACTTGTGTAATAGTCAAGTTTTTTGGACCATGTATTCGGGTCAAATTTGGGGGTGGGTCAAGATTTACAAGGGTCATACTTTTGACCGCGGTAAATACCTGCGTCATTCAAAGCATAAGGAGATCTGATGGCCGGGATCGCGTGGTAAGTCCGCGGCCAGGGCCTCGGGATCTTGGATGGGTGGGTGGTCGGGGCGTCGGGAGCTCAGATGGGCGGGCGGACAGGAGCTCAGCTGTCAGATGGGCGGTCAGGGCCAAAAATAGCAGGGGTGGGAGGGGGTTGACTTTTACATGGGTCATATGGAAAACACGTGATTTATTTGGGCCAAAATAAAGGTGTCAACTATTACACTTCTATGTGGTAGACAGGTACACGGATTACAACGGTTCAGAGGGATTGAGCCAAATGAACCAAAAAGATCCAGATTAGGTAGAAATCTTGGTCAGTATGGGCTGGATGGGTCGAAGGGCCAGTCTGCGTGTTACGTTCTTTTGTGTTCATCCAAAAGGCATGAGGGTAAATGCAAGCAGGCTTTTTTCCACTGAGGTTAGGAGAGGTAAAAACTTGAGGAACTTGGGTTAAGGGTGAAAGGGGAAAATTTTAATGAAAGGGTTAGCATATGAGGGTCGACTCTTGGTCTGTTCTCGCTGGAGTACATGAGGATACCTCACGGAGACATTTTGAATGCTGAAAAGCCTGGACAGAGTAGATGTGGCAAGGATGTTTCACATGGTTGGGGAGATTAGGACAAGAGGGCATAACTTCAGGATAAAAGAGTGTCAATTTAAAAGGGAGAAAAAATCTCTTCAGCCAGAGGAACTTGTTGCTACAGGCAGCTGTGGAAGTGAGGTCATTGGGTGTATTTAAGGCAGAGATGGACAGGTATTTGATTAGTCAGGACAGCGAGGGTTACGGGGAAAAAGCTGGGGAATGGGGCTGAGTGGGAGGATGGAATGGCAGAGCATACTCAATGGGCCGATGGGCCTACTTCTGTTCCTATAATCTTGTGAACATTAGGAGAATGTGGTCACACAGGGAGTGGTGAGGGTATGGAACGGGCTACCAGCTGAACTGGTAAATGCGGGCTCATTTTTGTCATTTAGACCATACACCCATTAATTATAGGAGCAGAAGCTGGCCATTTGGCCCATCAAGTCCACTCTACTATTCTGTCATGAGCTGTTCCATTCTCCCACTCAATCCCACTCCCCAGCCTTCTCCCTATATCCTGACTATTTGGGCAGGTACATGGATGGGAGTGGTCTGGAGGTATATGGTCCGGATACAAATCAGTGGAACTAGGCAAAATAATATTTTGCATTTAAATTTTAAATATTTTTTAAAACTTTTTAAAAAAAAATTAGACATACAGTGCAGTAACAGGCCCTTTCGGCCCATAAGCCAGTACCACCCAATTAAACCCAATTGACCTACAACCCCCAGTACGTTTTTTTGAAGGGTATTTGGAAACCGAAGCCCCCAGAGGAAACCCAAGGAGACACGGGGAGAATGTCCAAACTCCTTACGGACAGCGCCGGGTTCGAACCCTGGCCCCGATGGCTGGTGCCATACAGGTGTTGACCTAACTGCTATGCCAACTGTGCCACTAAAGTAAATCATCCCAAAATACTTACATATATTTTAAACGCCGCCCAATTTATACCCAATTAACCTGCGTTTCAAGTGGTGGGAGGAAGCCGGAGCCCCTGGGGGAAACCCCCGCAGACACAGGGAGAGCATCCAAACTCCTTACAGCCAGCGCCGGATTTGAATCCTGGTTGCTGAGGCTGGAACAGCATGGCACTAGCCACTTCACTGACCAGGCCGTCCTGTACTGTAACGTTCTGTGGTTCTACCAGGTTAGAGCTTTTTAAAACAAAATACATATGGAGAATGTTATTTGGAGACGGGCAAAGGATCTGATTCACAGCGAACACTCAATTAATTTACAGAAGACAACTGAGACCAACTTCTACCAGTAAAAGCAGGGAAATATTTTGAAAAAAAAATAAAGTGAGAAATAGTACAGATAAGTCATCTGGATAAGGCCAATCACAGCCACATGCTGCAATGCAGTCACCATATTGGATAATCAGCCATGTCCTAATCAATCACTGCCATTTGCACTGGAAACATCGCTATGACGATTATGCAGCCTTTCGTTCATTCAATGCATAACCCCTTCACCTGAATGCTTGCTGCGTTGGCTGGAGTCGGGAACCACATGTGGCCACATTCGTAGGGATGGCAGATTCTTCTCCCTAAGGGGATCTCAGGGAACCCGAAGGGTTTTTACCATAATTCAGTATTTATGAGCCTCCAGCACCTTTATCTCAGGGCAGGAGCAGCGCGCACCGGTAGACATCTGTACAAGGTGGCATGAGGAAAGTTAAGGGGAGACACTAGGAGTGGGTTTTTTTAAAACACGGAGAGTGGTGGGTGCCGGGAATGCATTTGCCTGGGGTGGTGGTGGTGGTAGAACAATCGGGCATTTAATTTAATTTTTAATTTGGACACACAGGCCCACGAGCCCGATTACACCCAATTGACCTACAACACCCGGTGTGTTTTGGAGAAAACTGGAGCCCCCCACCCCACACAGACACGGGGAGAACGTATACAGACAGCGCCGGATTCAAACGGTCACTGGCTGCACCAAGATCAGCAGGGAAGACATCCAAGTGCAAATGCAGAAAATGAATTTTCAACGGCACACGTTGCATTTCATGGTTTTGGATGCTTGAAGTAGCCTTAAAATATGATAGAAAATCACAAAAATAGGTTGTATCTAAAGCAATAGGAAAATGTTCTGGTGATTTTCGTGATTAGCAGCCAAAAATCCATAAAATGCACCCAAAAGTATTCAGGATGCAAAATCTTCATTATCCCTCTATTTAAGGGAAGGTTTAATTGGCTTCTGGTGTTGCAGGGCTCTACGTGTAAAATATCACATCAATTTCTGTGGTGAACTGGGTTTTTTTTCTCCCGACACCCTCCCCTGCCCAAAATTCATCCAGCATTTCCTGCTGTCTATTGCAGGGACAAAATATGTTGCCACTAATCTGTTGTGAAGGTATCGGAACCGAGAATGTGAGAGGGTGACAAGGGCGTTGAGAGCTTCCTGAACATGCCGGAGGTTCGGATCTGGAGCTCGGATTGACTGAAGTCTGTCTGGCTACGGAGAATGCAGGAGCCCTGGAGGCAAATCCACGGACATTCAGTGTCTCTGGGGAGGGGAGTGGGGGTGGGGGGGGGAAATCTCTTTCGCTTCTCTTTCTCTGACTGTAAGGAGTGCCAGGCAATTTCTGCTGATGGTAAATTCTGCCTTATAACAGACTAAATGCAATTTCATGTAATATTACATCTGTTTTAACTACATGATAATAAAAGAATCTTGAATTTATCTGACACGGCAGAAAAAAGAAATACTGGAGACAAGACACTTGCATCAGGAAATTGGATCTGCAGTGCTTCTGGTTAATGCCTGACTCTCAATCTACTTCCAAACTTTATGACCAGTTATGTCCATTGCTGGGGGACACTTGTCCTCCAAAATCAGAGAGTTGTAGGTTCAAGCTCCCCTCCTTATTGTCATCCCAACAAACAACGTTCTCCGGTCCTTGGTGCAAAAAAAAAATGCAGATACACAACCAGACATAACTTCTTCTTTGGGCCATCCATCCCATTGGAGGGTGATGGCCCCTTTCAGTCAGTTTATACCCCACCCCTCAGAAAGGAACAGCGTGCACATGAATTAGGTGAGTTGCCTAATTCGACAGTCCCGTCCTGGATCCAGCGATACAGCGAAGTCCAAGGCGGCCGGGGGAACGTTTCATTGCAGTGAACGGCTAAACCAAGCTTTGATGCAAGGGACACCCTTTCTGCGCTTCACAGTGCATGTTTGCCGGATGGCCGCTGACCCCACGAGAGGGTTCAACTGCTCTTTGGCAGGTCTGCAGTGTGTCTCGCACACCGTCCAACCAGGGAAACCTGGTGGGGGAGCCGTTTAGTCGCCGACCATGCGACAGGTAGTACTGGGTTACCTGTAGGACTCAGACAAGTGACCTGACCAGACATAACACCCATAAAGACAAACAATACATTATGCAGGATAAGAAGGTTGAGTGCTGCACTGCTGTGGATACAGATACCATATCAAAGCAAAGTTGGGGAGTTCAAACTGGTCGTTATTTATTCCTCGATCAACATCACTTAACAGGTGACACAAGAGACTGCAAATACTGGGATCTGGAGGAATTAAAAAAAAACAATTTGCTGGGGGTGTGAAACATGCTCGACTGCAGACGCTGTGATTGTAGTTAAAAATGCTGGAGGAATTCAACAAGTCTCGCAGCATCCACAGGAGGTAAAGGTATATCACCAATGTTTCAGGCCTGAGATCTCCTACGCCGTGCAGAGTTTATTTTTTGCACTCCCAATTAGTGGTAATTCTGCCACGCCCACAGGAAAAAGGAATCTCAGAGCTGTATGTGATGTCATGTATGCTCTCTGACGATTAATCTGAATCTGATATCTATCAGGTGCAGGGAGGAGAGTTTAATTTGATTGGACATCATGTTCAGCACAAGCGTATGGGCCAAATGGTCTGATCCTGGGCTGTACAGTTCCACATACTATCAACAGAACAAAGGCTTTCATGTTGAAATCTCGACAAGTGCTTTCCCCGTCATGGAGTTCTACCAGCAGATTGCTTTCTGATCATGAAACAGGCCATCCGTCCCTTCTTGTATCATTTTCTTGCAGTGTCCTCATTGGCTACTGAGTTCACTACATTGCAATAGGAATTGAGAATTCTTAAATGTAGACTTGGTGCACGGTAACAGCCCCTTTCAGCCCACAAGCTCATGCCGCCCAATTACACCCAATTAACCCTGGTACATTTTAAACGGTGGGAGAAAACCCATGCAGGTCACGGGAAGAATGTGGTTTGAATCCCCAGTCACTGGCGCTGTAACTGCGTCCCTTGCCGAGACCATCAGTACAAACCTCCACATTTTTCTTTGAAGGGGCACCCTGAGTGGTTTTATCAGGGAGGACTCTGCAAGAGCGTGAATTTTTGTTGTTTAATCAGTGTGGCGTGGAAAAGCAGACAGCGTGAAACCCCCACCAGCTGAAGTCCCGTTCAGCCTCCCAATCCCTTGCGCTCAAAGAAAGGGGCGCATTTCTGGGCGAAGCCTGACTCAAAAGTCTCCCCGGCACACTGTTGGTCTCCAGGTGGGATTAAACAAAAAAAAAGCTCGCTGGCTAACGAGCTGTGGGATCACACAGTACAGCCTCAAGCGCATGAAATGCTTGCGTCAGCAGATCTATATACTGCAGCAAAAAAAAATTCCCATTGCCTCAATGTGCACTAAATTTGTACCTGGCTCACCACACAAAGCAGAATGACTAACCAACGGCACACCATAACATTATCTGATCATTGATCCAGGTTCTGCTATTTTCTATAATATATACCAGTTACTGCTTTTCCTTATAATGTACACTGGAGATATAAAATAAACAGGAACTGCTATACTATTCTTTTCCATAGACACATCGTGGTTCTATATAAATTTCTCAGGGGCTGCACACTATATATACACTGAGACTTCTATTCTCTGTACAATATAACACGGGTTGCATTTTCAAACAATAATAAAGACAGTTGCTGTTTCTCTGTGTTATAGCTGTCAACTACAAGAGATGATATTCTCTGCAATCTAATTCTTTTCCCTTAATATACACATGCACTGTAAAATAGACATGGACTGCTATCCTCGATAACACACACAAGGCAATCATTCTCTGTAATGTATACAAGGGCTGCGATTCCCTACAACATCCTGGAAATCTGTTGCTCATTCTGATACACACCAGGACCGCAATTTACTGCAAGACACAGCAAAATGACATTCTCTGCAGCAAACACAAATACTGCTGTAGTGTTTAGCATACACGGGAATCGCTATTCTCACCTTTTCACTGTACACCTCTCAGGGCCATGATATCTGCCAGAGATACTGAAACTTTTGTTCTACAGCACAGACCAGGCCTTTTAGCCATCGAGTTGTGCCACTATATATATATATATATATATATATATATATATGTGTGTGTGTGTGTGTGTGTGTGTGTGTGTGTGTGTGTGTGTGTGTGTGTGTGTGTGTGTGTGTGTGTGTGTGTGTGTGTGTGTGTGTGTGTGTGTGTGTGTGTATATATATATATATATATGTATATATATATATATATATGTATATATATATATATACATATATATATGTATATATATGTGTGTGTGTGTGTGTGTGTGCGCATGTGTGTGCGCGTGCATGTGCGCGTGCGTGCGCGCGTGCATATATATGCCTCCCAAAAGAAAGGCACCCACAACTCTTTGCACTAAAGAACCTACTCCTGACCCAACCTGCAGTGGGGGGTGGGGAGGGGGGGTGGAGAGACGCTGGCTGCCCACCTTATCTATGTCTCTCACTATCTTGGAGACCCTCTCTTCGTTCCAAAGTGATCTGCTAACCTTGCCTCACAAAGACTCATTTTCCAATCCAGGCAACATCTTAGTAAATCTCCTCTGCCCCCTCTCCCATAGCCTCTGCATCCTTCCTATAACGAGGTGGCATATCCTGCTAAACCTTTCTTTCTAAAATATTTCTGTCGAGTAACAAAAACCCTTTACACAAGGTAAACGAATGATAATATAAATCAGATCCTATCATATACATGTCACGTATCAATTGCAAATTAGAAGCAGAACCATGATTAGGACATCATGTATTTCGTTCAGGACAACAAATTTTATAATTACAATAATTAAATCCTTAAATCATAACTCGTGCTACATCCAAAAATAATATTGAATAGAAAAATTATACAGGTAAAAATCCCTGATATTTTATATTTCTCTGGTGTGATCATATTTTTCTGTGATGTAATCCATGATTTGTAGTTAAAACTCCCCTTTACTTATTAGTCTAATGAAAAGCAAATAAAAAGGATCTTTAATCTACCCCCTCCCTCTAAACAAGGTGATCTGTATATATGAATTGAATAATGCATCCCCCCCCCACCCCCCAAGATGACACAAGGCAGGGAATCCCCAGCACATCTGCACCACCTCAGGCTTCAGGTGATGATAATAATCCCATGAGTGGGCCCCACATCTTTAATATTATATAAACCTTTTCTAACGGTGTATAGGAAAGGCATTCCTTACAATAATGACAGGAACCTTTCTCCCTAAAGTCTTTTCTGCAAAACACGCAGAGCCCGCCACTCTCTCAGGAGTTATAACAAATGCAGGAGTTGTGTTTCCCTCTGACATACGCAAGATCTTTACAATAGCTGCTGTTCCATATAACATAATTTCATAACATACCCAGAGCCGCCCCCCCCCCCCAACACTTGAATAGACACAAGGGGTACTATCTTCTCTCATATGCTCTTATTGACTGGAATATTTGGAGACTGATTTTTCACTGGAAGATGAATTACAGATTGTTATTTTCTACAATATGCCCAGGTGCTCTCCGGAACACATTCTACTATTCCCCTGTTATGCAAAAGCTGATTTTATCCATAAAATAGAGTTGTTATTCTTATAACTAAGTTATGGGCACATTGCTGATCTTTACTAGAAGTGTTTTTCTCGGTTATACTGTGGCTATTGCACCACATAAAGAAATGACTAGATCCCATAATAGGCAATCATGGAATAAAGGGGTCAGCGTGATGTAAACAGACAATTCCTCACGTTGTACCCGCAGATTGTTTCTATTTACAACATACACCCCAAAAAAACTTTTCTTTTCCGCAGCGCTTAAGTAGTCTGCCAAAGAGTTGAGCAGCCTTGCCTGTGCAGGCTTGCTCGACCCAGTCAACGATAAGGCGGGCATAGCTGGAACTCGTGTGGGTATCCACGGCTACCCCTTTGACATGGAGAAAGGGTGGGGACGCATTCTGCCCGCTGGAGGAGGAGGACAGGACAGGTTGGGTCTGTGGCTGAGAAAAAAAATAAATAAGAGGGCTTTGAGACCTTCAGAATGGGGGCGGGGTGGGGGGGGTTTGTGGAGGTGTCTAGAGATTGGATGTCTATGAGGCAGCTGAGTTCTGGAAACTGAACGTTGGTGAGGTGATGGAGGGCACGTGAGGTATCGCTGATGGAGGTGGGGAGGGACTAGACCAGGTTGGAACAAAAGGGAGTCAAGGTGAGATGATGTCGATTTGACGGGGACAATCAGGTTTGTGGATCTTGGGTAGGAGGTAGAACTGGGTAATGCAATGAGATTGGAAGCTGTGGGAAGAGATGACGGGAAGTGATGATCTCGGAGATGGCTTGACGTTTTTGGTTAGGTCCTGTTCAAGGGGTAAGTAGGAGGTGTCTGACAGCTGTCATCTGGCTTCAGCAAGGGTAGAGGTCAATGCGCCAGACCACAACAGCACGCCCTTGACTGCGGGTTCGGATTGATGTGGAGGGCCAGGCGTTCCAAGGGGGTGAGATTAGAATAAGGGAGGGGAGTGGTGAAGTTGAGATGGTTGAAGTCTCAGCAACATTTGGAAATTTTAAAAAAATCCAGAGTGGGTAGAATGCCAGGGCAAGGTGTCCAACAGGAGGAAGATGGCTTAAGGTGGGAGAAAGGGTCTTCAGAAGTTAGGGGGGGGGGGGGAAGAATACTTGTTGAAGAAGTAGGCATGGAGATGGAGACAATGACCAACGAGTTTGGCATCATTGTGGCATGCATGGAATCCATTGAGGGTGAGCAAAGGAGGATGAAGGGCACTCCGAGAGAGGAAGGTCAGAATTGATAGTATAGACATGGCAGGGGTTAGAGTGAGGGTCGGTGGGGTGGAAGACAGAGGGGATAATCAGTTCATGAAGCTCCCAAAGCCCTTGCAAATATTTTGCCTTCAAGGATTTTCAAATTACCATAATCTGCTTCCTTTCCCAGTCTGTATAGATCCTGGAAACTAACAATATGATTTACTTTCCTTTATTATTTCCCTTTATTTTGTTTCTTTGCAATTATTTTTTAATCTATCTTCTCTGGAGCCTTCTACCAGTTAACACCATTCCTCCTAATGACCACCATCAAATTCTTTTACGAGTTTAAATGCCTCTGTTAAATCTCCTCTTCACTTTCTTCCATCACCTCCAATCTTCTTGTTCAGCCTGTCTAACTGACCTGGGCCTGATAAGGCTTGACCATTTAAGCCTGGTTCAGGCTTGGTTGGGTCCACATTGGGTCAACGCACTAGCATTCAGGTCAGGATGGGTTAGGCTGCCACAGCTCGTGGAGCTGCTGCCTCTCCACCCCGGTGGCCTGGGCCTTAGCCCCGGAGAACCCCGAGCATTTGCAAACTCCACAAAGACAGTGCAGCCATGTGGAGTTGGCATGTTCGCTGGGTGGCCCAGTCTCCTCCCCCATTCCCAAAGAATGGCTAAGTGGCTATAAATTACCCCTTAGTGTGCTGGTGAGTGGCAGAATCTGGGGGGGGGGGGGTGTGGGGGGGGGGATTGATGGGAATGTGGAGACAAAAAAATGATTTAATGTAAATGAGTAAAAACACAATGCTGGAGAAGCTCAGCAGGTCAAACATTCTCCTTTATGCAGCAAAGCTAAAGATACAGAACTGACGTTTCGGGTTTCAGCCTTTCATTAAGGTATGAGCAAAATGTGGGCGGGCGTCCAAACAAAATGGTGGGATGGGGCAGGGGGAGGAGCACGGTCCCACAGGCAGAAGGAAATAGGTGGATAAGGGAAGGAGGGCACAGCAGCCAAAAGGGGGAGGAGAGCAGAATGGAGAGAGGAGGGGATGAAGAGCTAGAGGATGGGGAAGAGAGGGAGAACGGGGAGTGTTCTAGCAGAAACTGGAGGTCAATGTTAATGGAGAGTGCCCAGACGGAATATTAATGGCTCCTCAAATTTACGGGTGCCCTTAGTTTGGCCGCGCATCAGGCCACACGTCAGGTGGGGTGCAGAATTGAAATGGATGGCCACTGGGAGATCGCTGTCACTGATGCAGAGAGAAAGAAGGCGATCAGCGAAATGATCTCCCAGTCTGCGTCCAGCCTCTCCGATGTAGTTCTCTACAGTACACTTGGGGTCAGCGGCCATGGATCAGCACGTTTGGGGTCGGCGGGAGAGAGCATTTCTCGCGAAGGGACTATTGCCCGGTACTCCTGATATAATTTCCCTCAGGGCCATGGGAAGCAGTGACGAGAATGTAGGGAAGGAGTTCTCCAGTCCCCAAATGTCTTTCTTGGGTGTGAGTGTCAACTCCAATTCAGCGGTCTGGAACAAAGCTTTGCAAACATCTTCGGGTTGGGAAGAATTCTCAGGTCATAAAATTGGCCACAGATGGAGTCGGTAATAGTTGGGGTGGGGGGGGTGGGATGCGGTTGACTTTGTGGCCAAGCAGATCTCTGCAAAAATGAAGCCCTCGTCAGCTAATCCAGTAACTCCCCTAGACAGAGATTAAACTTTGCCTTTAAAACATGCCCTGTAACCCCAACCCTTTTTTTTGAGGCAAACTGTTGCAACCTCTGGTTAGACCACACTTGGAGTATTGAATCCAGTTGGTGATCATGAAGTGC
The DNA here is from genome assembly GCF_036971445.1 of Narcine bancroftii. Lineage (NCBI taxonomy): Eukaryota > Metazoa > Chordata > Chondrichthyes > Torpediniformes > Narcinidae > Narcine > Narcine bancroftii. The sequence continues at coordinate 58,975,631 of NC_091481.1, read as the reverse complement.
TTTGAATGACTGCATCAGGTCACACCTTCCAGCGATATTGGACCCATTTCAGTCTGCCTATCATCCAAATGGCCCACAGATGGTGCAAAAGTCTTGACCCTCCTGCCCCACCTAGAGAACAATGCCTCATTCACCAGGCTGCCACACGTTTACTTCAGATCTGCATTTAGCACGGTAATACCTCAGGGGGTGAAGAGCAGATTGAACAAGACTGGGGCAGGTACACAGCCCTGCTTCACCTCATTGGAAATGGCAAATGCAGCTGATGTATCACTACCGCAGAGGACCCATCCTCTCATTCCGTCAGGGAGCAGGTGAATCATTTTTATGGATTTCCTTGGGCATCCATAACGACTCAGGATGATCCAGAGATAGAGCTTCCCTGTTTACAGAGTCAAATGCCCAGCTGACAAATGTAAAACAGCTTCAAATACTTGGGGAGCATCATCTCGAGGGATGGGTCTTTGGACAAAGAAATTGACTCCAGGATTAGCAAGGCTTTGGGGAGGCTATGTACCAGAGTGCTCAATAATGTCCATATTTCCACAAAGCTGAAAGTCTACAGAGCTGTGGTCATCCCTTCTCTCCTATATGGATGCAAGACCGGGACTCTGTACCGATGTCATGTCAAACAACTGGAGAAATTCCTCATGCGTGCCCTCCGCATGAGGAAGGTGCAGCAGGGCCTACATCTCTGAAGGAGGCTGATTCTAGAGGAGCAGAAGTAGCGCAAAGCCAGGTTTTAGGGTGAGATGAGAGTCGAATTTAGACACAATAATTGACGAACAACTCCGATCAGATCTGTGCCAGGGAAGTTTGATGGCTGTCACAGAGGTCAGGCCAGAAGGGCAAGACCGCGTCTCCAAGCTGGTTGTCTTGGGTCACGCGAAGCCCACCAGCATCAAGTCCCTGATCATCAGACCCCAGATGCGGTGGGTGGGGCACTTCATCAGAGTGGACGACCACCGTATACCTCACCAGCTGCTCTATAGTGAACTGGAGTCCGGAGGGGAGTCCTCAAGGAAACCCTACGCTACCAATGGCATCCAGCCAAGAGAACTAGAAGTTCCAGCTGCTGAAGGGTCCCATTGGCGAGCCCTATACGACGAAGCCTGCACCGGTTTCGAAGACAAGGGCTGCCAAAAACCGGTGAAGGCCGTGAGCGGCATCGCAGAGCAGTGGCCACAACAACGGACTTCCATTGCCCCCATTGTACTAGACTCTGTGCTTCCAGACCAGGACTGCAGTCACCTTTGTGCCCACAGATGAACTGCACGACAACGTGTCTTCTTCAAACCACCTCAGGGGTCAGTGGACAGACTGTCCTCGCTGGGACTCAACACCCCTCTCTGTAATTGGGTTTTGGTTGGAAAGACCGCAGTCTGTCCAGAGTGTGCAGCTGAACCTTAACCCCCATTACGCTGAGCACAGACGCACCTCAGGGTATGTGCTCAGCCCACTACTGTTCACATTGCTGACTCACGTCTGCGCTGGCAGATTCAGTTCCAAAATAATCATCACATTTGCAGATGATACAACAATAGTTGGTCTCATTAGCAACAACGATGAGTCGTTTTACAAAGAGGAGATTGAAAGGCTCGTAAAATGGTGCAAAAACAACAACCTAAGTCTCAACATGGGCAAGTCAAAGGAGATGACTGTGAACTTCAGGAGGACGAAGGTCAACTATTCTCTATTGTACATCAACGGTTCCGTCATGGAGAGAGAGCATGAAGAGCACAAAGTTCCTCGGCTTGCACATAAGGGATGTCCTATCCTGGACTCACACCACCTCATCATTAGTCAGGAAGGTGCAGCAGGGCCTACATCTCCGAAGGAGGCTGATTCTAAAGAGGAGCAGAAGTGAGAGCCCAAAGCCAGGTTTTAGGGTGAGATGGGAGTCGAACTTAGACACAACAATTGATGAACAACTCCGATCAGATCCGTGCCAGGGAAGTTTGATGGCTGCTATCAAAACTAGGTCCATTATCATTTTCTCCATCAACTGTACCTCACCCCACAGAAATTACACCAAGATAAACCCGACTTAGCAGAGATGCGCTTTAGGTGTGGTGTAGATGTTGGTACTCTACCTGGCTTTGCATGAAGGTGAGGCCCTTCTGGCATGACCTCTGTGACAGCCTAACCAAGATCATGGGAGTCACCTTCTCAGTCGAGCTTCTGGGGAATTTGACCACGGTGGGTAGATCACTAACTAATTCGCAAATTAAAATTCACAGAAATTGCCTTGTGTGTGGCCAGGGAATGAATAGCGGTAACATGGACATCTGACTTCCATCTACTCAACTTGAAGTGGTCACATACAATCTCAGGAAAGGACATACTGCCTTTCTAAAACTCTGGCTGCCTCATTTAGAACAAATAGGTACCTCAGTGGTGTCAATTTTGGGTTATGATAGTGAGTGGCTAGCCAGTAGATTTCGGTGAAGATTTTAACACTAGTATTATCCTGTCTCCATATGTTTTACTGTACACACTAACAATGGGATGTTTTTGGTGTTTCTTTATCTTTGCTCTTTCTCTGTTCAATAGGACTAGTATAGAGGGGAGGAGGTGGAGGGAGGGGGGGTCTCTCGATGATTCATACTTAGTATGATTGTTAAATAGATTTAAAATGATAATTAAAATATTACAAAAAAAAAGATACTGAACTAGCAACTTAATTTTAATTTAATTCAGACATAGAGCATGGTAACAGGCCCATTGTGCAGCCCAAGGTCCCCAGTTAGCCTCCAACCCACAGTACGTTTTGAAAGGCGGGAGGAAACCTTTGCTAACACCCTGTCGACTTTTCCCTTTCCCGCAGTCTTTTTGCGGCGCTCCTGATTATCCTCAAAACGATCGTCAGGATCTGCCAGTCAGTGTGGATTTCAGGAATTCTGTGCCTTTCAACGCTTTTGCCAGAAGAGATTCATGTCAATGCCCTCGACTTGACATTCTAAATTGGCCTTTCTTCCTTCTAATTGCTTTCTAAGAGATAAAAGATGAACTAATATTAGTTAGCAAACTAACAGATGGTGGCGATACAGGCAAACTCTCCATCTGAAAATACATTTTTTGGCAAAGATTAAGAGATGATTTATTAGAGTTATATGAGACTATGATGGGCGGAGTGGTCAGCCAGCACCTTTTTTTCTTGGACGACAATACCACAGGATATTGTTTGTGGAGGAAAGTTTAGAGGAGAGTAGTGGCTGTCTAGAATGCATTGTCGGGGATGGTGGCAGAGGCTGGTACAATAAGGGCATTTAAAAACTCAGATAGGTGAATGGATGCAAGAAGAGGGTTATGGTGTGAGGTAAGAAAGGATTATATTGTTGTGGAGAGCTAATAGGCCAGCACATTGTGAGCTAAAGGGCCTGCTCTGTGCTGTAACGTTACGTTTTTTTAATACGGTATATTTTGGCGAATAAGACGACCTTCAGATAAGATGGGTCTCCAACTTCAGCCTGAATTTCATGGTTTTATCGTACATCAGGTGTATGAGATGAACCCCCCCCCCCCCCCAAAATACGGGAGTTGGCCGAGCTGGTGCCGCATTGACTGAGCTATTGGGCATTTCCAGAAGGTGGGTGTTATCATGGAGCCTCCGGCCAAATGCCGGAAGTCGGAAGCGAGCTTGAAGTTAAAAGTCACTGAAGTGGCCGAAGAATCTACCAACTAGGCTGCTGCAAGGACGTCGGGCGTACGTGAGAAGATGGTCGGGGAGCAGAGAAAGAATGAAGGTGTTTTGAGAAAAATACCGAAGAAACAATGTTCGATGAGAAGAGGAATCATTCGTTGGCCAGAATTGGAGGGAAGTGTGCGAAGAGGGGAATCTACACGGTCATGTTTTTGTATCTGGTCTGTAAGACGACCCCTGTTCCTGGCAGTTTTTTTGGGTCATCTTATAGGCCAGAAAATACAGTAATTTAATACATTACTGTATTTAAATTCATACTTCTTGAGGCTATAATATCACTATTAGTTCTCCTACCTGAAACACCTGCAGAATTTGTGCAGGGTCATTTTAACCCAAGGTATTTCTTCATTTTAACCAACAAATCAGTCCCAGCAAGATCAAACCTGATCTAACCCAGGGCCCATGTAACCATCTAGATTTTTATACACAAGCCTGTATCGTTTTGATTAAAAGAACAGACCAAGATATGAAAATTGAGGAAAAGGATGATAGCGATGGTTGGATAAATAGGGAAGGGCTAGAGCCATCCGCTGATGGACGTAGGACCAACAGGGTGAGGTAAAGCAAATATTAGCTGGGTGCATCACAGCGCGGGACGGGAGCTGCTCTGCTCATGATGGGAAGGAGCTGCAGAAAGTGGTGAGTGCAGCTCAGAACATCACGCAAACCACTGGTGTCACTAGGGTGGGGGTGGGGGAGAGGTATCGGACCGCACTGAGTACATCACCAGAGGTGACATCAAAATGACTGTCTATCAGATTTTTGTGCAGTGTTTCCGCAGAATTTTTTTTTAAGTTATAAAAATGTCCCTTTCGTTCATTCTAACAACAAAAACATTTTCCATAAGCCCATCTTACTATCAATGCACCTATGAGGCTAAAACTCATTTACTTTTTGAATCTTCTAATGCGCTCCGGTTGCTATTCCCTAATGATAATGATGCTTCAAATCATGTGGTTTAATCTGCACGGGCCATCAGCAAGTGCTGTTGTTTTTGTTGCTGCTGGTGTCTTCATAGTCACTGCTTTTGACAAATTTTCTGCCATTTTAGCTACAATGTTGTGGGAATTAGTATTGGTGAACTTATTTATTTCAATTTTTGTTTATCTCACTACCATTGCCGTTACATTCAGTGATCTATAATTTATAAGTAGCATTAGTACAAAAAAAAACATTACTAAGGATTCTGGGTGGTCTAGTACAGGAGGAGATCCATGGGGAGGGGTGACACCATGAGTTACCGCAACTGGGTGACACCAAGCCTTGTGACACCACTGATGCAAACTTCCCTCCCCTCCGTGGATGCCCACCCCCTCCAGGAAAGGCAACCAACACACTGAAGGACCATTTACACCCCAGACCCACTCTCTTCCCCCTCCTCCCATTGGGCGAAGGCTTAAGAGTGTGAAAGCTCACACTAACAGGCTTCAAGACAATTTCTTCCATCCAACCATCAGACTCCTGAACGAACCCCACTCTAGTGCTTTCTTGTTTTGTGCTAATAGATTTTCCTTTCCATTGTAATGTTACTCTCTGGAAATGGTGCTCATTACACATCTGTACGAATGTTAGAGATAGCCAGGGGTGCAGTACTAATTCTTTAGGTGCCAGAGCTCACCAAAATGATCAAATATCCTAATATTATGTGGTATTTTCCCCACCCACCCCCACCCACCACCCCCTCTCCCCATCCCCCGCTTCCATAAAATCCCCTGTATTCAGAGTCTGCGTCAGAACAAATCCAATAGAGGGGCGTTAGAGTAACCGCGGGGTGTGGTGAGTGGGGGGGGGGAGACACCAGCGTATCCACACAAAATGGCACCTATGCAGGGGCATCAAAATAAATGGTGACAAGGAGGGCTCACGAGAGCTGGCCCTGGTGGCCGCCATGTTGCATTTGGCGTTGTACAATTGAGAGCGAACGGTAGGACGAGGAAGGGAGATGGATGAAGCGGTCGTGGAGGAAACAGGTTCCTTGTGTGTCCAGAAGATTGCTCTGCAGGCTGGGGGTGGGGGCGTGGGGTGAGGCCATGGCGCCAACCCTTCCTGTATTTAATATGTGGCCGCTATAGTTAAAAATCCCCCCCCCACTTGTTTATTTTGCCTTTTGTTTACAGAGGTGCTGGACCAGTGCTCCAGTGAGCCCTGGCAGGTAGCCTGTTGGCAGAAGAACTGTGCTCAGTAAGCTGTGAGAAATAAACCTTCTTAAAAGGATGGTGGACGTGATTCCATTCTGCGGCATGAATTCGAAGGGAAATACATTTGAAGGGGTAATGCAATTGAAGCATCACAGGAAAAGGGAAAAGGAATGGGATTTACTGGATTTCACCATGCAAAGTCACGGGAGAGTCATGGATAAAATGGCCACCATCAATGATTCATACACAAGAGTAGTTCTCCAATGGGATAGAAATTGAGCTGCAATTGCCTGAAACATGCACATTAATTGTGTAATGGATAAATATTGGAAGGATTTGGTAAGATTAGTGGGTTACATACATACACACATTTTAAAACAGATCTTATTTGAAAGACTGAAGAATTCATATTCAGTCACATTGCAGGATCTTTGGAGACTTTTATGTACATTTCACAAGTAGGTGCTAATTGAAATGATGTCATGAAATGAATGGCCATTGTTTGGAGAAGACAAACTGGCTGTTAAAAAGTACTTACAGTGTGCTCACAGAAAGGTCACTCCTAGGTTTTGTTTATCTAAGACAACAGCTTGACCAAGAAGAAGAACTCCTGGTGTTTGCTGAAGAAGGTGGGGGTTTTGCAAGTGAGAGAGTCACATGGGCTTTCTGGCAGTCTCAGTTGGAGAGAGAGAGATAGAGAGAGAGAGAGAGAGAGAGAGAGAGAGAGATGAGCCCTCTCAGCTAGTGTGGGTGACACTGAAAGAGACTGAACAGTCACCGCTGAAACAAGTCAGGAAGAGCTGGTTGGAAATAGAAAGTTCCAGAGCAGTGGATGTCTGGAAGTGCTATCTGTTTGATGTTTCTCTTGGAATAAGTGGAACAGAAAGGAACTCTGTGGTAGCCTGAAGAAAGAGGTTGCCATCTGGAGAACCCCGATGGGCCAAGTTTCATCAGCGAGACATTGAGGTGACTAATGGTGGTAACTCAGTTGTGGAAATCCTGGAACAACAAATCTCTCTCTGCAAACCCTACAAGAACCTTCCTGAGCAGTAACCATTTACCTTTCGAGCACCAAAGTTTGGTGAACTTTATACCTGTTAAATTCTGTGCACAGTATAAGAATTGCCTGCATCCAGAGAACTTGGAAGAAGGAGAAGTGAGATTGGACTGTGAACCAAAGAACTTTTCTTAAATTTACACACACATTACATACACATGCGCTTAGAATTAGAAGGGGGTTCATTTGGGTTAGTTAAGTATAGAGATAAGTTAAAGTTTGATTCTGTTTTCATGTTTAAAGTTGATTAAAAACAACTTTTGTTTTAAAAACTACTTGTCTTGCTGAATGTTTATTGGTGCTGGGTTTTGGGGTCCTTTGGGCTCGTAACATTTGTTACCTATAAAGTACACATAGTCACAATTTCTTAAGGCATTTTTAAGTCCGCTAGTTCCTACAAGTCGACGCTGCCACTTCTTGCAAAATAAACTGCTCTCTCTTTATGGTGCTCCCAATATCTCTAATGCACAGGAAGCTGCTTTGTCACCATAGTCATTGCAGAACCTACATCTCCCCATCAATGTACCCTCTAATCTTGAGTCGTCAGTGTGCGCAAAAATCTTATGTTGGGCAATTTTTTTTCTCCCCTAGTGACCAAAGTCTGTGCGCCCTGAATGCTTGTGCAAATGTAAACTTAAAATTGTTTCAAGATCATTTTGGCACAACCTATTTCTCTTGGCAAATAACACTGTACTGGCACATTTTAATATGATTGCATTCGACGAGATAACATATTTAGTTAAGATTTTATTCTACACTTGGAACGACTTTGTGCGCGCATTAATTTCCTTGTGTGCTGGTCGAGTCCACGCTGCTGAAGATCCAGCTGCGCTGGGTGGGTCACGTCTCCAGAATGGAGGACCATCGCCTTCCCAAGATCATGTTATATGGCGAGCTCTCCACTGGCCACCATGACAGAGGTGCACCAAAGAAAAGGTACAAGGACTGCCTAAAGAAATCTCTTGGTGCCTGCCACATTGACCACCGCCAGTGGGCTGATATCGCCTCAAACCGTGCATCTTGGCACCTCACAGTTTGGCGGGCAGCAACCTCCTTTGAAGAAGACCGCAGAGCCCACCTCACTGACAAAAGGCAAAGGAGGAAAAACAAAAAAACACCCAACCCCAACCAACCAATTTTCCCCTGCAGCCGCTGCAACCGTGTCTGCCTGTCCCGCATCGGACTTGTCAGCCACAAACGAGCCTGCAGCTGACGTGGACTTTTACCCCCTCCATAAATCTTCGTCCGCGAAGCCAAGCCAAAGAAGGTTGCAAAATGTGTGAACTTTGAGGGTACAGTGATCCCCATAATATATCATGGAGCTGCTGCCCTCTGTACTTTTTCCCGGTAATAAGCACTGGGGCAGCTGATGAGGTGTGCCACCATACGTTTAAGTGAGTATTACGGTTGAGTTACTGCACTGTCAGCTAGCATTCTGGAACAACCGGGGCATGTGAGGAATATAAATTCCAGTAATTAAAGAAGTTTCAGAATTTAAAGGAAAAAATAGTTACAGTAACCGTGGAAAGAAAAAATGGTCATTTTAAAAAACCACATACTTCAGGGAGGAAGTTTAATGCAACTCAGTTGATGTGAGCTTCAATGTTGAGAGAGAGTCATGAGAGAGGGGGAGAAGAGAGAGAGAAGGGGAAGAGAGGGAGTGGAGAGAAAGCAAGAGAGGGGAGGGGAGAGAAAGAGAGAAGGGGAGGAGAGAGATAGAGGGGAGGAGAGAGAGAGAGTGAAAGGGAAGAGAGAGAAAGAAGGGGAGTGGAGAGAGAAAGCAAGAGAGGGGAGGGGAGAGAAAGAGAAAGAGAGAGAGAGGGGAGGAGAGAGATTGAGTGGAGGAGAGAGAGAGAGAGACATGAGAGAGAGGAGGAGAAGAGAGGGGGGAGGAGAGATAGATAGTTTTTAGACTGTAGGCATGTAAAGGCACAATCAAGGAATTGTGCTGCCACACGGGCGGTCTAAAAAAGAATGTGCAAGAATTCCTGCCCTGTGATTTAAACTGCAGGACCTCTACAACTTTTTTGGAGAAGCCTGTAATGTAAATCGCACTGGAAAAAACTGCACGTCCAACCCCTGGGACTGTTGCACTCAGGTACTTGCAATCTAAAGAGATGCCCAGTGTGAACCACCACACGGGCAGTAATTAAGTTAATTTTTTTCCATTATTTTCCCGATATTACAGTCTAAAAAGCATGGGGGGGTGTAGGGAAGGAGCGAGAGAGAAGAAAGAAAAAGAAAGAACAGCAATGAACTCTCCAGTTCAGTATTAAACACTCCAACTCACTATTAACACCCACCACTAATCCCACATGGATCCCATTGTTTCGTTCTCCCCACTCCTCAGCCATTTCCCTTGCCCTAGGCTCCACCCCCTCACCCACACAATGGAGGCAATTTGCACTGGCCGACCAATCCGCCTATCTTTGGGACACCAGAGCATCCGTACCCGTGAGGGTTTGGGTAGGATACCCCACGAGGAAGAAGCATCACAGGAGCACAGGACTGATCCCTGCCGTTCCACTCAGATGCCCATGTGTTTGACTCTAAATTACCTTTTTAATTTAGGGGCAGGTGTGGATGATAATATTCACAATATGGACCATCTCAATAAAAATCCCAATACTGCCAAAATCCAGAAAAATAAATAGCCCTGCATTCAGCGATCAGTAATCCTCTAAATAATTATATATGAATATAACCAAGATATACCATGCCGTTTAAATACACCAACTGTCTATATCACAAAGTACGGTCAAAATTCTGAAAGGATCGGGTGGAATGCACAGGTAGGTTTAGCAGAGAGTCTGGTAACCATAGGGTAATTGTTTAAATTGTTTCCCGCCATGTGTTGGAAATCCAACCAAATCAATCCATACATAACACAGCAGGTCATGCAAGAACAAACACAAAAGTGTTACAATAAAGCAAATGTTCAGGGCCCAGTGTTAAAGAGAAAAGGGCAATTGGACAGTGCAAGGCATCATATTTTACTGATGGTGGGTCTGTTCAAGAGTCTGATAACAGCAGGAAAGAATCTGTGGTGCGCGTGATCAAACTGTTTGGTGATGTGATGGCAGGTAGGGAAATGGAAAGTTCGTCATGAGGTCATGGGGGTCTTGTGGAGACAACAGTAGTGGAGACAGCAGGTTTAGAAACAGCGCGTGTTGTAATGCAGTCTGGACCCAGTAAATTTTTGGCTTATGAACATTCGATTTACAAGGTGATTTTGCTAGGATTTCCTGTCAACTCTTTTGTGATTCAATTTAGAATAGACTTGCAGCAAATTGTAAAAATCATTCCAACCTTGTGTTCAATACATTTACTGAGGTGACCCCTCTCTGCTTCAATGGAATCTATGGAGTTAGCTGCCCATTGAAGGAGTGGGGGCCACCTCAGTAAATATATTGAACACAAGGTTGGATAGATTTTTACATCGTTGGGGAGTTAAGGGATACGTGGAAAAAGGCAGTTAGGTGGAGACGAGCCTATCGTCAGATCACCCATGATCTCATTGAATGGTGGAGAACTACAGGCTCAACAGGCCGGACGGCTGATTCCTATGTGATGTTGGGCTTCACTAAAGGGGGATTGATTTCAAGAGTTGAGAGGTCATGTTGCAACTCTACAAATCTCTTGGTGAGATATTGTGTTCAGTTCTGGTCACCTTCTTACAGGAAAGATGTGGAAGCTATGGAGGAGGGTGCAGAGGAGATTTACCAGGATTGGAAAATAAGGCTTATGAGGCAAGGTTAGCAGAGATGGGACTCTTCTCTTTGGAGGGAAGGATGAGAGGAGACTTAATAGAAGTCTACAAGATTCTAAGAGGCATAAATAAGGTGAACAGCCAGCACCTTTTTCCCAGTGTGGAAATAACAAACACAAGGAGACATCTGTATAAAATGAAGGGAGGAGGAAAGTTTAGGGGAGACATCAGGGGTACATTTTTTTTACACCACAGGTTAAGAGTGCCTGGAATGCCTTGCCAAGGGGTGGTGGTGGAGGCTGGAACATTAGGGGCATTTAAGATGCTCTTAGACAGGCACAGGGATGAAGAGGGTCTTATGTAGGGAGGGCTTCTTTCCTTTTTTTGGGTAGGAATATATAGGGCAGCACAACATCGAGGGCTGAAGGGTCTGTACTGCACAGTAAGACTATTAAACTTCACTGAAAACCTGAAATTAAAAAAAGAGCTGACAGCACCCACCAGGTCAGCACCCTGTGACGGATCTTCAACCTGAGAGCGTTAACTCTGCTTCATTTTCCACATAGGAGACCTGACCTGCTAAGTGCTTCCAGCATTCCCTTCTTCATGGTTGGCTTGGCGGTTATAGTGGCAGCAACCTGGGTTTGAACACGGCAATCTCTGTGAGGAGTTTTCCCGTTCTTCCCGTGTCTTCCTCCCACCCTTCAAAGCGTACAGGGGTTGTGGGTCAATTGGGGTGCTTGGGCAATGCAGGCTCGTGAGACGGAAGGGCCTGTTACTGCTCTGTATCGCCGAAATACAGTGTATAGAAGGGTGCCTCTCTACTCTAACTTATTGTATACAAAAGGGTTGTTATGATGGATATAGATGGATTATTCTATGTAATGCTTGTAGATATCTATTCTCTAACGTGCAACTGTTTTCCCTAAAGCCTGAGAAGTTTATAAAATCATGAAGGATACAGGTAGGGTAAATCATCAGTCTTTTTTCCAAGGGGGGGGAGTTAGCACAATGCCTTTACAGTGCCAGCGAGCGGGACCGGGGTTCAAATCCTGTACTGCCTGTAAGGAGTTTGTACGTTCTCCCTGTGTCTGCGTGGGTTTTCCCTCGGGGGCTCCAGTTTTGTTCCACCATTCAGAGGTGTAGGTTAATTGGGTGGCACGGACTCATGGGCCAAAATGGCCTGTCACCGTGCTGTATGCTTAATTTTTTTTTAATTAAAAATGATTAGAGGGCTTAGTTTTGAGGTGAGAGGGGAAAGGTTCAAAGGAGATCTCAGGCAGGTTTTTCCACAGACAGGGTGGTGGGTATATGGGTACATGGAAGGTCTTGACATTGGAGGTGATAGAGACTGATTCAGTTACAACACTTGAAAGACGTTTGTATAGGTGCGTAGACAGGAAATGGGTAGGGGGAAACGCAGGCAAACGGGACCAAGCAATACACAGAAGTCCTGGAGAATCTCAGCAGGTCACGTAGCATCCATAGGAAGGCAGTCGCCATGTCGGGCCTGAGCCCTTCATCAGGAAATCCAGCACTTTGGTGTATTGCACTAGACCGCAGCATCTTTGGACCTTCCTGTTCAACTCCAACACATCCAGGTTATAGACAGGTTAGGTCAAAGGGCCAAGGTCAAGGGGCTGCTGAGGCCTCCACCTGAAGTACAGCATACAGCTCTGGTCTCCTTAGCTTGACTGGCTTTGGAGGCGGTTCAGAGGAGGTTCACCAGATTGATTCCAAGAATGAGGGGGTTAACTCATGAGGAGAGATTGAGTCGTCCAGACTGTTCTCAACTGGATTTAGAAGGATGAGGGGAGACCTTATAGAGACACAAAATGATGAAGGAATACACCAGATAGAAGCAGAGAGGTTGTTTCCAATGGCAGGTGAGACAATAACTAATTTTTTAAATAAATTTAGGCATACAGCACGGTAACAGGCCATTTCATCCCAAAAATCCATGCCGCCCAATTTACACCCTATAATCCCAGTAAGTTTCGAATTGTGGGAGGAAACTGGAACCCCCGGAGGAAAACCCACACGGATACAGGGAGAGCGTACAAACTCCTTACAGACAGCGTGGGACTCGAACCCCTGTCTGGTCCCAATCGCTGGCGCTACAAAAGCATGGCGCTAACTGTTACATCAACCGTACCGCCCTAAGGGACACAAGATTGAGTAAGTAGATATGATTTTTTTCTTTTAATTTGGACATACAGCTTGGTAACAGGCCCTTCTGGCCTACGACCCTAAATACCCCAATGAACCTACAACACCCCACCCCACCCCCCGGTACATTTGGAAGACAGAGAGCAGTGGAATACCCTGCCCAATGAAGTAGATGCTGCCTCATTAAGCGCACTGAAGGCACCGGTAGATACATTTTGAATACTCAGGGAATTAAGGGTAATGGGGAACAGGCGGGTAAGTGGAGCTGAGTCCGTGGCTGGATCAATGTGATCTTGTTGAATGGTGGAGCACGCTACGACGGGCCAGATGGCCTACTCCTGCTCCCACTTCTTAGCGTAGCAGTTAGCGCAATGCTGTTACAGCGCCAGTGCTCTGGACTAGGGTTCAAATCCCATTCTGTCTGTAAAGAGTTTGTACGATCTCCCAGGGTCTGTGGGGTGGGGGGGGGGGGGGGGGGAACTCCAGTTTCCTCCCACTGTTCGAAACATACAGGTTAATGGAGTGTATATTGGGCAGCACGGACTCATGGGACAAAATGGCCTGTTACCATGCTGTGTGTCTAAGTTTTTTTTAAATGTTTCCATGCTGCACGCCTCCATGAATCCAACTCTTCGTAATTTCTGGGTCTATTTCCCAGAATACGTGGAGGTCCAATGGGAGACTAATTTGTAGCAAGGCACAAACACTCTGCAAAAGGGCAGAGAATGCAGCTTGAACTCACGGCTGTGGCAGTGACAACTCTACCACATAGTTCACCAACCCAAATAGCATTTAGTTCCTTGAATAACTTCCACCCACACGTTGTCAGCCTGAATAATATGCTTCTTGATAAAGCTTTCGAGGCTAAGCTGGGAAGCCGGGAGCAGAGAATAATTTGGATTCACGTGTTCACGTATTATAAGTTGTCCATTTTGCAAGAGAGAGAGAGAAAACGCAGAGTGGAAAGAGAGAGCATAGTAAAAAGAGAGAGAGAGAGATGGGGAGAGTGGAAAGAGAGATAGAGGGAGAGTGGAAAGAGAGAGATAAGGGAGAGTGGAAAGAGAGAGAGGGGGAAGTGGAAAGGGAGGGGGAGAGGGAAAGAGAGGAGAGTGGAGAGAGGGGAAGATAGAGGGAGAGGAGAATGAGGAAGAAAGAGTGAGAGGTAAAAGAAAGAGAGGAGTGGAAGAGCAAGAGTGGAGAATGAGGGAGAGAGAGTGAGAGATGGAGATAGGAGAGAGGGGTGGAGAGAGCAAGAGAATGAGAGAGAAAATGTCCACATTGTACTGCTGGCAGTCAAAATTAAAGCACTCTCTTTTGCCTAGAACTGTTCTTCCAAGCACAAAATGTCCCAAGGCAAGGACAGGGGCAGGGTCCCAAGGCACATAATGGTCCATTTTCCTTCATGAACAGGGTTCGTAACTCTGGGGAGTTAATTGGTGGAAGGAATAGAGGCAAACTGAGAGAGAAAACAACTTTTCGACTCAGTGGGTGGTTTAGAACTCAGTGGTTGAAAGTGAGGGGAAGCAGCTAACCCCCACGGGCGCATTTACAACATCCCTGGATTAATGGAAGATCTCTAACCAGCTGAGCTACAGACTGAACACTGGGAAATGTGATTAAGCTAAAATCCCTTTGTTAGCCAGCATGGATGCGTGGGCCAAATGGTCTTCACTGTTCCACAGATTTCAGATTCCAATTGGGTAACTCGCACAGAGACTCTGCTCAGCTATGGGATCTCAGTACATTGCCAGACATCTATTTCTATTAAAGGATTTTAATTTCAATGTAACTTCTCACATCCCTTTGAAGAAGTCCCCTTACATCCATTTCTGCTTCTCCCTGCTCACTCCCTAAAAGCCACTTTCTTTCAATGGACTCATGGGACATAATGGCCTGTTACCATGCTGTATGTCTAAGTTTTTTTTTAATTTTTCCGTGCTGCATGCCTCCATGAATCCAACTCTGAGTTTGCTGGTTTGATAAGATGTCTGAGGAGATAAAGTACATCACCGAAGACTCTTGTAAACTTCTGCAGCTGTACTGAGGAGAGCATTCTGGCTGGTTGCATCACTCCCTAGTATGGAGGCACCAACTCTCAGGGCCAAAATAAACTGGAGGGTTGTTAACTCGGCCTGTGACATCACAGGCACCAGACTCAGCATCGGCGCCAGAACAAATGTTGGAGGGGCACAGTGAAATGCTCAGCAGGAGGATGGGGGTGGGATGGGGTGCTGTTACTGTTATCTGCCCCTCCGAGAGCACTGCTTTTATGGCGTCAAGCATCTTTAGCCACTGGCGATGCTCGACCCATGCTAGTGACGCCGGTGGGGACGGGTCTGATGGCAAGCGATAGCCGCGGCCGTATTGGGGAGGGGGCCACAGCCCCTCACTTGGGGAGGTAATGCCCGTGAATGCCTCCTCTTAACCCTAACCAGACCTCACTCCGTGAGGCGGTGTCTTAGGAAAGCAGCCTCTAACCTCAAGGACCTCGACCACCCAGGCCATGCCCTCTTCCCTCAGTGACCTTCGGTGGGGGGAAAGGTACAGGAGCCTAAAGACGAGCACTCAGCTGCGCAAGGACAGCTTCTTCCCCTCTGCCATCAGATTCCTGAATGATCAATGAACCACAGACACTGCCATGCACTCTCATTTTCATCTTTTTTGTAAGATGGTTATAATATGAATATTTGCTCTATGACCGCAGCTGCAAGACACTGAATTTCGTGACTTGTTCCTGACAATAAATCCTGATTCTTAATTCTGACCTCCCTCAATGTTCTGCATGCTCCTCTCCCATCCTGTCAAACCTGGTTCTTAAAACATCAAGCTTCACCCTGCTTCGGGGTGTAACCCTAAAGGTCTGGACACTTCCCGGGCAATATTTTGATCCAACCTGCTGACCCTCACTGCTAAATCTGTTTCTCAACAGAAGAGGTGGATGGTATTGAAGCTGATGGGCTTCAAAGTTTGTTGGAGGAGGTCCCGGGTCCCTTGCTGCATTGTTGAGTGGTTGTATGATCTCTCTCTCTCTCTCCCCCCACCCCTCCTTCTGCATTACTGGGGTGGGTTTTTTTTTCACTGTGAAAGAACCCGCTCTCACCACAACTACAAACCTGCTGGCGCTGTGCTTTGTTAAAACCGCCAGAAATGCTACCACTGCTAAATTCTTGCCGCAGCCACTGGTTCTGCAACGGCGCAGTCCTGTCCCCTGCCGGCCCGCGGCGGGATTTAAATGCGTCTTTTCCCTCCCCAACTCTGCAATTGCAGATCCTTTTAATCTTTCTGTCTTTTGTTTTAAATGAAACTCATGTTTACTTCTCTGTCTCAGACTTTATTCTGAGGGAGGCAGAGACAGAGGGAGCTCTGCCTGCCTCTATATTCCATCCATCTCCCCCTTCCCCCCCACCCCCCTCCCCACTCCTCTTCCTTCAGTTGGATGGGTTCAGACCAGCTGAGTTTCTCCAACATTTGTCTCAGAAAATGATCTCCCTTTTGCAAATTGTTTCATCCTCCAACATCCTCCTCTCTACTTTTCTCTATCTGCCCCCCACCCCCACTCCACTCCCAAGCAAACAGGAACACAGTGGCATCTCTGGGGAACACAATAGAGGAACATCATTAAACACACACATTACCCGGGCAGCTTTCGATGAGTAGGGGTCTTCAAAGAGCGCCCAGACTTTGGGCTGCATCTTCTTCCAGCAGCCCAGTTTCCTGCCCGAGTCCTCCTGCAGGCACAGCCGCTTGAGATCCCCGTCCTCTTCGTCTTCGGGCTCCGGGGTCTCGAAACTGTCCAGCGCCTCCTCCGCGTCGCGGTGCTGCCTGTAGTTCATCCAGCAACATGCCTCCACGTCGGTCTCATCGATGCCCCAGAAGGCCAGCTCTTCCTCGAAGAGAGGGCCGCACACGTCCGCCGGGCAGTGCAACTTGCCCGTCCGGTAGTAGTTCAGGACATAGGCAAAAACGGACGGGTGGCGGTCGAAGAAGAACTCGTCGGTCTTTGGGTCGTAATCAAAATTGCTGAAAGCATCCGGCTCTGTCAACCAGGAGAGTCTGGTGCCAGGCAAGGTCTTAAGGGTGTTCTTGTATGTCTCATGCTTAATGCCCCCAACGTTGATCACTATCTTGTCACTCTCTTCGTTCTTGCCCATATCTCCTTTCAAACATGACTTGGAGGGAGGTTTGTTTCCTGCCTTTCGCCCGCGGAAAGAGGAAACACAAACTGAACTGATCATAAGGAGGGATTTTTGCCTGGGTGACGTTTTATTTTCTCCTCGCAAAAGCACGTGTTTCGTGTTCGAACCACAGATAAGTCAGGTGCCTGTCGTCATTGTCTTCTTCTGACCCCCTTCTCTCTCTCTCTCTCACTCACTGGGCTGCAGAGGAAGAGAGAGGTGGATGGGGAAGGGGAGAGAGGAAGAGAGAGGTGGGTGGGGAAGGGGAGAGAGAGAGAGAGAGGGGGGATTATCTAGGGGGATGAAGAATCTCAGGGAGGACTTTCCAAAGGATTTCTGTGACTCCCTGGCGGAACCTGCAAAGAAGGGAAGAACATTTCCAAGTCAGGTCGTATTGTGTGTGCACGATGCCCTCTGACCAGAGTCCCCTCCATGCGAAAAGTTTGAAATGGATCGAACTCGGTCCCCCACCCACCCCCCGTCCCCGCCGCCGCCTCTCCTCCTTTCCCTGTCTCCTCACTTCTCCCCTTCCCACCGCCACCGACTGGATTCCAGTTCGGAGACGGTCCTGCTTTTCTGATTTGCAACCCCCTCCCCTTTGAAGAGGGGGCTCCGGACCCGAACTGTGCATCTTTCTCTCCGACAGGCGTTGGAAAGACCGGCTGGGTTGCTCCAACATTTCGCTGCGTTCACTACCCTGATGGCATTGATATCGACTACCCTCTCGCTTCTTTCCCGCCCCCTCCCCCTCGCTTCTTTCCCCTCCTCGCTTCTTTCCTCCACCTCTCGCTGTCGCTTCTTTCCCCCTCTCGCTTCTTTCCCCCACTCGCTTCTTTCCCCCACTCGCTTCTTTCCCCCACTCGCTTCTTTCCCCCACACGCTTCTTTCCCCCTCTCGCTTCTTTCCCCCTCTCGCTTCTTTCCCCCTCTCGCTTCTTTCCCCCTCTCGCTTCTTTCCCCCTCTCGCTTCTTTCCCCCTCTCGCTTCTTTCCCCCTCTCGCTTCTTTCCCCCTCTCGCTTCTTTCCCCCTCTCGCTTCTTTCCCCCTCTCGCTTCTTTCCCCCCCTCTCGCTTCTTTCCCTCCTCTCGCTTCTTTCCCTCCTCTCGCTTCTTTCCCTCCTCTCGCTTCTTTCCCTCCTCTCGCTTCTTTCCCTCCTCTCGCTTCTTTCCCTCCTCTCGCTTCTTTCCCTCCTCTCGCTTCTTTCCCTCCTCTCGCTTCTTTCCCTCCTCTCGCTTCTTTCCCTCCTCTCGCTTCTTTCCCTCCTCTCGCTTCTTTCCCTCCTCTCGCTTCTTTCCCCCTCGCTTCTTTCCCCCTCTCGCTTCTTTCCCCCTCTCGCTTCTTTCTCCTCTCGCTTCTTTCCCCTCTCGCTTCTTTCCCCTCTCGCTTCTTTCCCCTCTCGCTTCTTTCCCCTCTCGCTTCTTTCCCCCCTCTCGCTTCTTTCCCCCCTCTCGCTTCTTTCCCCCCTCTCGCTTCTTTCCCCCTCTCGCTTCTTTCCCCCCTCTCGCTTCTTTCCCCCCTCTCGCTTCTTTCCCCCTCTCGCTTCTTTCCCCCCTCTCGCTTCTTTCCCCCCTCTCGCTTCTTTCCCCCCTCTCGCTTCTTTCCCCCCTCTCGCTTCTTTCCCCCCTCTCGCTTCTTTCCCCCCTCTCGCTTCTTTCCCCCCTCTCGCTTCTTTCCCCCCTCTCGCTTCTTTCCCCCCTCTCGCTTCTTTCCCCCCTCGCTTCTTTCCCCCCTCGCTTCTTTCCCCCCTCGCTTCTTTCCCCCTCTCGCTTCTTTCCCCCTCTCGTTTCTTTCCCCCTCTCGCTTCTTTCCCCCTCTCGCTTCTTTCCCCCTCTCGCTTCTTTCCCCCCCTCTCGCTTCTTTCCCCCCCTCTCGCTTCTTTCCCTCCTCTCGATTCTTTCCCTCCTCTCGATTCTTTCCCTCCTCTCGCTTCTTTCCCTCCTCTCGCTTCTTTCCCTCCTCTCGCTTCTTTCCCTCCTCTCGCTTCTTTCCCTCCTCTCGCTTCTTTCCCTCCTCTCGCTTCTTTCCCCCTCTCGCTTCTTTCCCCCTCTCGCTTCTTTCCCCCTCTCGCTTCTTTCCCCCTCTCGCTTCTTTCCCTCCTCTCGCTTCTTTCCCTCCTCTCGCTTCTTTCCCTCCTCTCGCTTCTTTCCCTCCTCTCGCTTCTTTCCCTCCTCTCGCTTCTTTCCCTCCTCTCGCTTCTTTCCCTCCTCTCGCTTCTTTCCCTCCTCTCGCTTCTTTCCCTCCTCTCGCTTCTTTCCCTCCTCTCGCTTCTTTCCCTCCTCTCGCTTCTTTCCCCCCTCGCTTCTTTCCCCCTCTCGCTTCTTTCCCCTCTCGCTTCTTTCCCCTCTCGCTTCTTTCCCCTCTCGCTTCTTTCCCCTCTCGCTTCTTTCCCCTCTCGCTTCTTTCCCCTCTCGCTTCTTCCCCCCTCTCGCTTCTTTCCCCCCTCTCGCTTCTTTCCCCCCTCTCGCTTCTTTCCCCCCTCTCGCTTCTTTCCCCCCTCTCGCTTCTTTCCCCCCTCTCGCTTCTTTCCCCCCTCTCGCTTCTTTCCCCCCTCTCGCTTCTTTCCCCCCTCGCTTCTTTCCCCCCTCTCGCTTCTTTCCCCCCTCTCGCTTCTTTCCCCCCTCTCGCTTCTTTCCCCCCTCTCACTTCTTTCCCCCCTCTCGCTTCTTTCCCCCCTCTCGCTTCTTTCCCCCCTCTCGCTTCTTTCCCCCCTCTCGCTTCTTTCCCCCCTCTCGCTTCTTTCCCCCCTCTCGCTTCTTTCCCCCCCTCGCTTCTTTCCCCCCTCTCGCTTCTTTCCCCCCTCTCGCTTCTTTCCCCCCTCTCGCTTCTTTCCCCCTCTCGCTTCTTTCCCCCCACTCGCTTCTTTCCCCCCTCTCGCTTCTTTCCCCCCTCTCGCTTCTTTCCCCCCTCTCGCTTCTTTCCCCCCTCTCGCTTCTTTCCCCCCTCTCGCTTCTTTCCCCCCTCTCGCTTCTTTCCCCCCTCTCGCTTCTTTCCCCCCCCTCGCTTCTTTCCCCCTCTCGCTTCTTTCCCCCCTCTCGCTTCTTTCCCCCTCTCGCTTCTTTCCCCCTCTCGCTTCTTTCCCCCTCTCGCTTCTTTCCCCCCTCTCGCTTCTTTCCCCCCTCTCGCTTCTTTCCCCCCTCTCGCTTCTTTCCCCCCTCTCGCTTCTTTCCTCCCTCTCGCTTCTTTCCCCCCTCTCGCTTCTTTCCCCCCTCTCGCTTCTTCCCCCCTCTCGCTTCTTTCCACCTCTCGCTTCTTTCCCCCCTCGCTTCTTTCCCCCTCTTGCTTCTTTCCCCCTCTCGCTTCTTTCCCCCTCTCGCTTCTTTCCCCCTCTCGCTTCTTTCCCTCCTCTCGCTTCTTTCCCTCCTCTCGCTTCTTTCCCTCCTCTCGCTTCTTTCCCTCCTCTCGCTTCTTTCCCTCCTCTCGCTTCTTTCCCTCCTCTCGCTTCTTTCCCCCTCTCGCTTCTTTCCCCCTCTCGCTTCTTTCCCCCTCTCGCTTCTTTCCCCCTCTCGCTTCTTTCCCCCTCTCGCTTCTTTCCCTCCTCTCGCTTCTTTCCCTCCTCTCGCTTCTTTCCCTCCTCTCGCTTCTTTCCCTCCTCTCGCTTCTTTCCCTCCTCTCGCTTCTTTCCCTCCTCTCGCTTCTTTCCCTCCTCTCGCTTCTTTCCCCCTCTCGCTTCTTTCCCCCTCTCGCTTCTTTCCCCCACTCGCTTCTTTCCCCCTCTCCCTGTCTCCCCTCTCCCTGTCTCCCCTTCTCGCTCTCCCCTTCTCGCTCTCCCCTTCTCGCTCTCCCCTTCTCTCTTCCCCTTCTCTCTTCCCCTTCCCCCGCCTGTCTCCCTTCCCCCGCCTGTCTCCCTTCCCCCGCCTGTCTCCCCTCTCCCGCCTGTCTCCCCTCTCCCTGTCTCCCCTCTCCCTGTCTCCCCTCTCCCTGTCTCCCCTCTCCCTGTCTCCCCTCTCCCTGTCTCCCCTCTCCCTGTCTCCCCTCTCCCTGTCTCCCCTCTCCCTGTCTCCCCTCTCCCTGTCTCCCCTCTCCCTGTCTCCGCTCTCCCTGTCTCCCCTCTCCCTGTCTCCCCTCTCCCTGTCTCCCCTTCTCGCTCTCCCCTTCTCGCTCTCCCCTTCTCGCTCTCCCCTTCTCGCTCTCCCCTTCTCTCTTCCCCTTCTCTCTCTTCCCCTTCTCTCTCTCCCCCTCTCCCTATCCCCCTTCTCCCTATCCCCCTTCTCCCTATCCCCCTTCTCTCTATCCCCCCCTTCTCTCTATCCCTCCGCCTTCTCTTTCCCTTTCTTCCCCCCTGCCATTCTCACCCCTCCCCTCATCCTATCCACCTGGACTCCTTCCCTCTGCCAGAGTGTCTAAATTCTCAGATTTCCCGATTTCTGGCCCGTTCTGCTTGTCCCTTGATTAAGGGGCCGAAACATCGGCAAATGTCTCTTTGTGCGTGACGGGCGCTGAGTTCGATGTGTTGGCTTTTGTGTTTGTAAAACATTCCGGTGGGGGCGAATTTTAAACTCCAATGGGATGTGCTAACCTGAACCAACAATAAAATCTCTGCGACCCGCGGGCAGAGGGGGAAGAGCAGGCGTTTCTTTATTTTGTAAAAAAAACCCAGAAATCTCTAAATGTTTGCAGATTCTGAGACAATTAAACGCCCAGTCAAGGGATGGAAGGGAAAAAAAGAAAACGTTTTAAATTTTCATTAATTTCTTACCAATGTACAATTAGGAAGCATTGCCTTATTTTTTTTTTGAAAACTACATTTAATTAGCCCTAATGTCATGTCAGCAAGCAATTTCTATGTAAATTAGATTTTAATCCATGGAGATTTATTTTGGTCTGAAGTCAGCAAGGCTGGTTAATGTCCACTCCTTGCGTGTTTGAGGGGCTTCGGTTGATGGGGAGGGGGTGCAGGTGATGTGTGGCATGAATTTGCCCTAATGGGGAGGGGGTGCAGGTGATGTGTGGCATGAATTTGCCCTAATGGGGAGGGGAGGGGACGCAGGTGATGTGTGGCATGAATTTGCCCTAATGGGGAGGGGAGGGGTGCAGGTGATGTATGGCATGAATTTGCCCTAATGGAGAGGGGAGGCGGTGCAGGTGATGCGTGGCTTGAATTTGCCCTAATGGGGAGGGGAGGGGGTGCTGGTGATGTGTGGCATGAATTTGCCCTAATGGGGAGGGGAGGGGTGCAGGTGATGCGTGGCTTGAATTTGCCCTAATGGGGATGGGAGGGGGTGCAGGTGATGTGTGGCATGAATTTGCCCTAATGGGGAGGGGAGGGGTGCAGGTGATGCGTGGCTTGAATTTGCCCTAATGGGGAGGGGGTGCAGGTGATGTGTGGCTTGAATTTGCCCTAATGGGGAGGGGGTGCAGGTGATGTGTGGCATGAATTTGCCCTAATGGGGAGGGGGTGCAGGTGATGTGTGGCATGAATTTGCCCTAATGGGGAGGGGAGGGGATGCAGGTGATGTGTGGCTTGAATTTGCCCTAATGGGGAGGGGGTGCAGGTGATGTGTGGCATGAATTTGCCCTAATGGGGAGGGGAGGGGACGCAGGTGATGTGTGGCATGAATTTGCCCTAATGGGGAGGGGAGGGGTGCAGGTGATGTGTGGCATGAATTTGCCCTAATGGGGAGGGGAGGGGTGCAGGTGATGTATGGCATGAATTTGCCCTAATGGGAAGGGGAGGGGTGCAGGTGATGTGTGGCATGAATTTGCCCTAATGGGGAGGGGAGGGGTGCAGGTGATGTATGGCATGAATTTGCCCTAATGGGAAGGGGAGGGGTGCAGGTGATGTGTGGCATGAATTTGCCCTAATGGGAAGGGGAGGGGGTGCAGGTGATGTGTGGCTTGAATTTGCCCTAATGGGGAGGGGAAGCGGCTCTCCTCAAGATTATTACAACACAGAGAATGTGAAATGTCCATTAGCTGACGGAGATTCTCCATCAGCAGAAATTGAGCCCCCCCCCCCCCCCCCCCACACTTACAGCCAACAGAGCATTGGCCCAATCAGGTTGGGAGGAGCAACGAGGGGGTGGTGGAGAGACTCAGAGGGTTTGGCAGCGTCTATAAGGGTCAGGGGAACCTTTCGCGTCGGGATCCTTCAGATTAGTTATCTGAACGTAGTTTGCCAGCATTTTCCCATTTCCAATTCGCCACGCAATCAACTGATTTGGGGGAGAAAGACTTGCCTGGGCGTGAACTCGTGTCTGTGGGAGTGGGCGATTGTTGCTTTAAATAGGTGTGTGCTGGATGCGCTTGAAAGGGCGTTCGCACCGCTGCCATGGGTGCGGGAAAAGGTCTGTGGAAATTAGCTTGATTGTGGTCGCCTGAAAGTGGGACAGCGAATAGACTTTTTTTGTGTTTGAGTGTGAACACGTGTGTCTGTGTAATGTGTTCCTCCCCCCCCCCCCAGACGAGGGGGGAGGGGCAAGAGAGGGGGGGGGGAAGAGAGAAACACGTGTGTTTCTTGTTTGTCAGTGGGTGCACATCTGTGTTTCGGGTTCCACGTGCTTTATGCTACGATCGTGTTCATTGTAAACAAATATCTGTGTGTATCTGCCAACCTTCGCCTGTGCATCAACGTGTCTGCATCAGTGTAATTGTTATGTATCTGCGTGCAAATCATTTCGTGCATCTGTGACCCATCAATCCATCCACCTCTATGTATGTGTCTATTCGTATATACAAGTCTTTGACTGTCTAGGGTGTTCTTAAAACTGTGTGCAAATATACCCGCATGTATATATTAACCTACGTGGTGCTGTGTGTGTGTCATTTGTGAGTTTTGTGTGTGTGATGTGTAATTTGTGTGCGTGTCTTTGTGTATGGCGACTGTGCGTTGTTGGTGTGTTGAGTGTGTGTGTCTTTGCATGTGCCCGTGTGCTTATCTGTGTGTGTGCCTTTGCATGTGCTCGTGTGCTTATCTGTGTGTGTGTCTTTGCATGTGCCCATGTGCTTATCTGTGTGTGTGTTTTTGCATGTGCCCGTGTGCTTATCTGTGTGTGTGTTTTTGCATGTGCCCGTGTGCTTATCTGTGTGTGTGTTTTTGCATGTGCCCGTGTGCTTATCTGTGTGTGTGTCTTTGCATGTGCCCATGTGCTTATCTGTGTGTGTGTTTTTGCATGTGCCCGTGTGCTTATCTGTGTGTGTCTTTGCATGTGCTCGTGTGCTTATCTGTGTGTGTGTCTTTGCATGTGCCCGTGTGCTTATATCTGTGTGTGTGTGTCTTTGCATGTGCCCGTGTGCTTATCTGTGTGTGTGTGTGTGTCTTTGCATGTGCCCGTGTGCTTATCTGTGTGTGTGTGTGTCTTTGCATGTGCCCATGTGCTTATCTGTGTGTGTGTGTCTTTGCATGTGCCCGTGTGCTTATCTGTGTGTGTGTGTGTGTCTTTGCATGTGCCCGTGTGCTTATATCTGTGTGTGTGTGTCTTTGCATGTGCCCGTGTGCTTATCTGTGTGTGTGTGTGTGTCTTTGCATGTGCCCGTGTGCTTATCTGTGTGTGTGTGTGTCTTTGCATGTGCCCATGTGCTTATCTGTGTGTGTGTCTTTGCATGTGCCCGTGTGCTTATATCTGTGTGTGTGTGTCTTTGCATGTGCCCGTGTGCTTATCTGTGTGTGTGTGTGTGTCTTTGCATGTGCCCGTGTGCTTATCTGTGTGTGTGTGTGTCTTTGCATGTGCCCGTGTGCTTATCTCTGTGTGTGCCTGTCTTCCTGCAGTCTCTGGTTAGGTGTGAATGCACGCCAACACATTCTCTCCGCATACCACCACACACTGTGGGCCAAACGCAGACAAGCGAGACGAGCTCACATGGGGAACACGGCCTGCATTATTCTTCCATGCTTCTCAGTTCCCTGACTCTATGACATCAAATATAAAGCAGCCAATGACAACCGACCTAAGCAATCACTGCATGTCGAGTATGATCTGATTAAGTGAACCTTCTGTACTTTTCAGATAACACTTTGACCAGGAAGATTAACTGGTTGAGAACATCCAGCACTCTGGGTACCTTCAGTCACTGGCTGGTCTCAGTAGGTACTTGAAGAACCAGGTAGCTGAGCATCCTTGTGAGTCCTGGAACTCCCATAGAAACGCACAGCTAAGGCTGGTCAACCCTGATGAATTTGACCAGGACGTCTGGATTTAACACCCTGCATTTTGAACATGTATGGTGTCTGACCTGAAGAAATAGGAGCAGGGGTCGGCCATCCGGCCCGTCGAGCCTACTCCGCCGTTCAGTGAGATCATGGCTGATCTGACCATTGACTCAACTCTGCCGACCTGCCTTTTCCCCAGATCCCTTAATTCTATCTATCCAACAACAGCAAAAATCACTGCTTTGGTGAAAACATCCCATCTCCTGACGACAGAGGGTCAGAGGTGCCAGAGGCCGACCTGTAACAGGCAGCCTTCGGGTCTGACAAAATAAGAACGACTGGAGAGTAATTCGGACGCCGCTCTGCGATCATCCTGGGGATCAAGGTCTCAGGGAAAAAAAAGAAAGAGGTCGGGCAGATTGAGGGGATGAAGAGCCCCACAGGTTGAAAGAATCGGGGAGGGAGGTACATTGATAATGGGAAAGCGCCTGTGTAAACTTGTGATTGCATCCTCCTGCCAGGGGCGGTGGTGCCGTTCACTGACCAAAGGCGAATGAAACGTAAAAGGAGCAGAATTTTAGATACACATAACAGAGAGAATAATCCGCACGGATCGATGGTGAGTAATAAATGAGATGGACCGGTCCGATATACTATAGGGATGTAACTACAGGAAGGGACATCGACAGAGAGAGATGAGAACAGATTGATACAACCAGAGAACAGGCAGACAATAAGATCCTTGCTGAGATTACAATGGAGCTCCTGCCAGATTTGGTTTTAAACGCAGCTCCACATTTTGCAAAGCGGTGGCTGCGAATCGGGGCCGCGTTTATGTCCAGTTTACCAAATTCTGCTACAGATGGTCGCGCTAACCCAGAGCAAACAGCAAGTTTCTCTCTTGCCGGCAGAGAGAAAAAAAATAAAACGGAACCATCCACAAGGCTGCGAACGCCCCCAACATCAAATCTAGTGGCAGCTCTGAAGGGGACCCGCACGGTCGCCCGGAATAACCCGCGTTGAGTCGGTCTCTCTGCACGAACACTGAAATGGTGGGGGGGGGGGGGTGCAAGTCACTCGCTGCGGCTGGGGAGGAAGGAAGGAAGGGGGGTTGAGAGAAGGAGAAGGGAAACATCCCTGCATTAGACAGCACTGCCGTGCTCCAGAATGCAGCCGGATCCCCGGGAAACCGGCAGAGGCTACCAAACCCCCCCCCCCCCCCATCCCCAACCCCCAACCCAGCCAGCTTCTCTCCTTCACCGGTGTAACGTGTTGGTTGCACCGATCTCGTTTTCGTTTATTTTGCATTTGTTACCACGCCGCGACGTGGGGCTGACACCTCCTTATTACATTTATAATAAATACAGAGCGCGGCGGATCTATAAACAAAAGCACAGAAAGAATGATTACTTACAGCGGCAAGATTTGAGTCAAAATGATGCTCTCTTGTCGGTTGAAATCGCCAGCTTCACTGGGAAGGGACAGAAATTATTCTCTCTGTTGGTTGCTGGCACACACTCTCTCTCTCTCTCTCTCACACACACTCTCTCTCTCACACACACACTCTCTCTCTCTCGCCCTCTCTCACACACACTCTCTCTCTCTCTCGCCCTCTCTCACACACACTCTCTCTCACACACACACTCTCTCGCCCTCTCTCACACACACTCTCTCTCTCACACACACACTATCTCTCTCTCCCCTTCTCTCACACACTCTCTCTCTCTCTCTCTCACTCACATCCACACCATCGGGAAACTAAAAATGCCTAAGAAATCCTCTGGGTTTTTTTTGGGGGGGGAGGAGGCGGTATAGTTGATAGTGGCTGGCCCACGTTTGTCCTTCAGCTGTACCGTCCAGTCAATCAGAACACACTCGTCCTTTCTCAATCTCTCCCTCTCTCTCTCTCCCTCCCTCCCTCTTGCTCACAATGAGAGAGTGCAAAAGAGGATGTTGCCAACTCCAAGAGTGGAGGCTGAACGAGTGGTGTCTGGACCAGAGAGAGGGAGGGAGGGAGAGAGAGAGGGAGGGAGAGAAGCCCGTGAGTTCTGCTAATTCTGCGGCAGAGCGAGTCAATGACGTAACACGGATCGCAATCCATGGATGGATTCCTTTCCAAGTTACCTTGTATCAACAGGAATTCACTGAACTGGCAAAATGCAACAGCGGATATTTCAGCTTTTAAATCCTGTTGAAATCCCCCACCCCATGAGGGGAGAAAAAACAATGGAGGGTGAAAAAATTGTTTCCAGGGACTGATTTCAACCCTCTGCGGCTGGTATGCGGGAACCGGAGTTTTGACTGTAACCCCGGCTGAGGTTGCATCAGACGGGCCGAATGGACTGCAAACCGTCTTGCTTTGGGAGGGGAGTGGATTTGCATGGGTGGATTTTAAATATTTATGTATTCAAATTAATACGTTTGAAATCAATTATTCAAATTAAAAGCCGTCTCAGATGTGGTTTATAGCAGACACATTGACCAACGTTGTCATAAACATCACTGACTTTGACAGGGGTGCTGGTTGTGACACAAGGCTGAGCTTCCCCCTGCCCACTCATTCACATTTGTGGGCAAAGCCCCTGACCTGCTCCAGTCTGGTCTCCTCTGCATCAGAGAGGATGGGAGTTTGCTTCACTGAGCACCTTCCTTTGTCCGCACCAGTAGCCACTCATTTCAGTTCTGCGTCACGCTCCCACTCTCCAACCATGTCCAACCAAGACCACCTGCAAATTGGAGGAACAACGCCTGATTTTTCAGTTCTCCCTCCCTTTACCAGCCATCCCTCCTTCCCTTGTTGTCTGCTCCCTTCTCCATCTATCACCTGCCTTGTGACCACCCCTTCCCCCTCTCCCCCCACCCACTCTTTTGTTCAGATGCCTGCCAACATTTTCCATCCCTTGATCAAGGGCTCAAGCCTGAAACGCCTGTTCTGATTCGTTACCTTTGCTACATAAAGGACATGGTTTGACCTGCTGAGTTTCTCCGGTTTTTTGTTTTGACTCCAACCACAGTTGAGTAGCCTGGTGCTCGGAGAGACAGCTGGAAGGAAAATTAAGGAATGAAGGAATTGAAGCAGTGGAGGCAACCTCAGTGAATATATTTAAGACAAGGTTGGATAGATGTTCACAGTAAGGGAATTAAGGGATATGGGGAAAAGGCAGGTAGGTGGGGATGAGCTTATCGCCAGAGATCAGTCATGATCTCATTGAATGGTGGACCAGGCTCGACAGGCCGGATGGCCAACTCCTGCTCCTAATACTTAGACCTGATCTCTGATCCAAATGGAGACCAAGCATCGTTTTGTTCCACACCCTCTCCCCATCCCTCCGAGCAGGAGGTAGAAAGCTGTAGGTTTGAGTCCCGATCCAGAGGACTCTGCGACCCACACCTTTACAGTGCAAGTGATCGGGGCCGGGGTTCGAATCCTACGTTGCCTGGAAGGAGTTTGCACCTTCTCTCCATGTCCGCATCGGGGTTTTCTTCCAGGGGCTCCCACTGTTCAAAACGTACCAGGTAAATTGGGTGCCACTTGCTCTTGGGGCAAAATGACCTATTACCACCCTGTATATCTCAATCAAAATTAAATATGATGCAGGTGCTGACCCTTCAAGAAGGTGTTAAACTGAGAGCGAGTGGGCTCCCCTAGATGAAGGTAGGATCTCACAAGGTATTGGAGCAGAAATAGGCCCATTGGTCCATCGAATCCGCTCCATCATTGCAATCATGAGCAGTTCCATCCTCCCACTCAGCCCCACTCCCCGCCTTTCTCCACAGAACCCATGATACCCTGACAAATATCTATAACCCCAGGAGGAATTATCCCCAGAGCCCAGATTTAACCCATAATCTATATCACAAAAGCATTTTTTGCATTGCTATTCAAGAACATAAGGGACAGGAGCAGGAGTCGGACATCTGGCCCGTCAAGCCCCCTCCGCGACTGATCTGATGATCAGCTCCTCTCCACCTACCTGCCTTTTCCCCATATCCCTCAATTCCCAAACTACCATATGTAAAAATCTATCCAACCTTTTACTGAGGTTGCCTCCCCTGCTTCAATGGGTAGAGAATTCAACAGATTCACCACTCTCTGAGAAAAGCAGTTCCTCCTCATCTCCATCCTAAATCTACTAAATCTTTAGTCTATGTCCCCTAGTTCTAGTCTCCCCCACTAATGGAAACAATACCTAGCTCTATCTTATCTAGGCCTTTCATAATTCTATACGTTTCTATAAGATCCCTTCTCATCCTTCTAAATTCCAGCAAGTACAGTCCCAGATGACTCAATCTCTCCTCATAGACCAATCCCCTCATCTCTGGAATCAACCTGGTGAACCTCCTCTGCACCGCCTCCAAAGCCAGTACAAGCCTCCTCAGGCAAGGAGTCCAGAATTGCACACAGAACTCCAGATGAGGCCTCACCAGTACCTTGTACAGTTGCAGCATAACCTCCCTGCTCCTAAATTCAATCTTTTAATTTATGGGATCCTACTGTACACAGTGTGACAGATTGATCTTACATATTAATAATAATAAAATATATAAATATTGCTTTTGGTGTTGACTCATTTGAAACATAGGATGGCATGGGTACTTTCCATTTGCAGGCAAAATCTTCGCTAGGATTCTCCTTAATAGACTAATATCTAGTGTCGCCGAAAATGTCCTCCCAGAATCACAGTGTGGCTTTCGCGCAAACAGAGGAACTACTGACATGGTCTTTGCCCTCAGACAGCTCCAAGAAAAGTGCAGAAAACAAAACAAAGGACTCTACATCACCTTTGTTGACCTCACCAAAGCCTTTGACACTGTGAGCAGGAAAGGGCTGTGGCAAATACTAGAGCGCCTCAGATACTCCCCGCCCCCCCCCAAGTTCCTCAACATGGTTATCCAACTACACGAAAACCAACAAGGTCGGGTCAGATACAGAAATGAGCTCTCCGAACCCTTCTCCATTGACAACACTGTGATGCAAGGCTGCGTCCTCACACCAACCCTCTTTACTATCTTCTTCAGCATGATGCTAAAACAAGCCAATAAAGACCTCAACAATGAAGATGGTGTTTACATCCGGTACCACATGGATGGCAGTCTCTTCAATCTGAGGCGCCTGCAAGCTCACACCAAGACACAAGAGCAACTTCTCCGTGAACTACTCTTTGCAGATGATGCCGCTTTAGTTGCCCATTCAGAGCCAGCTCTCCAGCGCATGACGTCCTGTTTTGCGGAAACTGCCAAAATGTTTGGCCTGGAAGTCAGCCTGAAGAAGACTGAGGTCCTCCATCAGCCAGCTCCCCACCATGACTACCAGCCCCCCCACATCTCCATCGGGCACACAAAACTCAAAACGGTCAACCAGTTTACCTATCTCGGCTGCACCATTTCATCAGATGCAAGGATCGACAATGAGATAGACAACAGACTCGCCAAGGCAAATAGCACCTTTGGAAGACTATGCAAAAGAGTCTGGAAAAACAACCACCTGAAGAAACTCACAAAGATCAGCGTGTACAGAGCCGTTGTCATACCCACGCTCCTGTTCAGCTCCAAATCATGGGTCCTCTTCCAGCATCACCTACGGCTCCTAGAACCCTTCCATCAGCGCTGTCTCCACTCCATCCTCAACATTCATTGGAATGACTTCATCACCAACATCGAAGTACTCGAGCTGGCAGAGTCCGCAAGCATCGAATCCATGCTGCTGAAGACCCAACTGCGATGGATGGGTCACATCTCCAGAATGGAGGACCATCGCCTTCCCAAGATCGTGTTCTATGGCGAGCTCTCCACTAGCCACCGAGACAGAGGTGCACCAAAGAAGAGGTACAAGGACTGCTTAAAGAAATCTCTTGGTGCCTGCCACATTGACCACCGCCAGTAGGCTGATCTCGCCTCCAACCATGCATCTTGGCGCCTCACAGTTCGCCGGGCAGCAACCTCCTTTGAAGAAGACCGCAGAGCCCATCTCACTGACAAAAGACAAAGGAGGAAAAAACCAACTCCCAACCCCAACCCACCAATTTTCCCTTGCAACCGCTGCAACCGTGCCTTGTCAGTCACCAACGAGCCTGCAGCAGACGTGGACATACCCCTCCATAAATCTTTGTCCGCGATGCCAAGCCAAAGAAGAAAGAAAGAAGAGTTAAGGTGGTATATGAGTGGAAGGAAAAGGGTTGAGAACCACTGGCTACAATAAGAATAAATAGTTTAAAAAAGAAGAGACAAAAAATACTGTACTGTACTTACACCGAACAAACTTCACTTGCATGAATATATAAACCTTAAAGCATTTTACTATATTTTCAGTCACATTCTTTGAAAACATTTAACCGTCGCTACATCTGCAGGTTCCTCCCACTCCACGGAGCCGCCCGACAGATGAACAATAACATTATAGATAATTAAGCCCCTCCCCCAAGTTTAAAGATAAAGCCTTACTAATATACAGCACAGTTGTCGGCAGAATCCGAAACAGAAATGAGGAAACGCACAAGAGGGAGAGAGATCGGCTCAATATTAGCAAAACCGAGGAGCCGATCGTGGACTTCAGAAGGAAGTCACGGGAACACGGCCCAGTCCTCATCCAGAGGGTCAAGAACTTCAAATTTCTGGGTGTCAATGTCTCCGAGGATCTGTTCTGGAGCCTCCATGTTGATGCAATCACAAAGAAGGCCCACTAGTGGCTATACTTGGTGAGGTGTCTGAGAGGATTCGGTACGTCACTGAAGACTCTCATAAACCTCTACAGGTGTGGAGAGCATTCTGGCTGGTTGCATCACAGCCTGATAGGAAGGTGCCAACTCTCAGAACAAGAATAAACTCCGGAGGGTTGTTAACTCAGCCTGCGACATCACAGGCACCAGACTTCACTCTATCGAGGATGTCTACATGAGGCGGTCTTAAAAAGAATGCAGCCTCTATCCTCAAAGACCCCCCCCCCCCCACCACCTCCCAGGCCAGGCCCTCTTCACTCTGCTACCACTGGGAAAAAGATAACAGGAGCCTAAAGACGTGCACTCAGCGGCACAAAGACAGCTTCTTCCCCGCTGCCATCTGATTCCTGAATAATCAATGAATCAAAGACGCTGCCTCACTTTTCCTGCACTATTATTCATTTTTTTATTTATAGTAATGTTGTAAGATGGTTATAATATGAATGCAAAACACCAAATTTCATGACTTGTTCATGACAATGCATTCTGATTCTGATAGAGTTAATACACCCATAAAGATAAAGCATCTGACCAAGCAGGGATAAGGAGACACTTTAAGAGAGTCACTCCAACAGCGAGCAACTTCATCCTGGGCGACGCCATTGCTGTTTCACAAAACTTTATTCAAGCAGCTGCTACAAGCAAAGCCTGACCAAGGCCCCCTGCTGGCTGAATATTGGCTCCCATCATGTGTTACTTCAGAGAACATTTACAATTTCTACAGAGGTGTGGTGGAAAGTGCGCTGACCGGCTGCATCACGACCTGGTATGGTAACACCAATACTCCTGAGCGTAAAGGCCTCCAAAAGGTAGTGGAGCCAGCCCAGGACGTCGTAGGCAAAACCCTCCCACTATCGAAAACATCTACAGGGAACGCTGCTGTCCGAGAGCAGCAGCGATCATCGAGTGTCCACACCACCCCAGCACATACCTCCTGATGGCAGCAGTGAGAACAGAGTATCGGTGCCACAAGACTCGCACCACCAGGTTCAGGAACAGCTGCTCCCCCTCCACCATCAGACTCCTCAACGACAAATCATTTAAGGACTCGAGCACTTCATTGATTTTTAAAATTGCACAGTCACTTTGTTTACATTCATTATCTATTTACAGTTCTATTTATTTACATGTCGACACAGTGTAGTTTTTTTTTGCACTACCAATTAGCGGTAATTCTTCCGCGCCTGCAGGAAAAGGAATCTCAGGGTTGTATGTGATGTCAAATCAGAAATCGGAATCTGATCTGAAATCTACCCCATCATCATTATTAAAACCAGCATTTTATTTGGGTTTATTTAACAAAGGTCAATTTGAATTCCCAGCAGCCATGGCAGAGATTTAAATATTCCTCAAAATTAGTCCAGGCCTCAGGTTCATTAACTTAACCACAATGCCACCATAGCCCATTATATTTACAAGAACAACCAGTTCAGCCCTCAAACCATCTTAAGACCGTGTTGCAATTCCCACCTGTAACTCATTCCCTGATCTTTCTATATTTAAAGTACCAATCTCCTAATTAGACTCTTGTCTGCTGCTCATTCACAGATAGGTATTATATTCTATATATACACACACATGGCTGTCCCAGCTGGGTTCACTTTCAGGCTGCACTCAGATTTCAGTTGCTCTCCTATACTCAGTGTCAGGCATGCCTCAGTGGATGGTACCCTTGCACCTGAGGCAGGAGGTTAAAATATTGAAGTCACATTTGGAGATGAGCACAGACACAGTAGTGATTGTAGAGGGAGAGTGCGATATGCAATGTAAAACACAATACTGGAGAAACTCAGCAGGTCAAGCAGTATACATTATGTAGCCAAAGTAGATACATAACCGTTGTTTCAGACTTGAACCCTTCCATCAAGGTATTATTATGAGCTCAAAACCCAGCAGCAATAGATATTCACCAAGACAAGTAGTTACTTAAACAAAAGTTGTTTTTAATTATCTTTAAATATGAAAACAGAATCAAACTTTAACTTATCACTATTAACTTAACTAACCCAACTTAACCCCCTTCTAATTCTAAGCACACGTGTATGTGATGTGTGTGTGTGTGCGTAAATTTAAGAAAAGTTATTTGGTTCACAGTTCAATCTCACTTATCCTTCTTCCAAGTTCACTGGTTGCAGGCAATTCTTATACTGTGCACAGAATTTTAACATGTATAAAGTTCACCAGGCTTTGGTGCTCAAAAGGTAAAATGGTTACCACTCAGGAAGGTTCTTGTAGGTTTGCAGAGAGAGATTTGTTGTTCCAGGATTTCCACAACTGAGGTACCACCATTAGTCACCTCAATGTCTCACTGATGAAACTTGCCTCATCATGGCTCTGCAGATGATAAACTCTCTCTTTCAAGCTACCACAGAGTTCTTTTCTGTTCCACTTATTCCAAAAGAAACATCAGACAGACAGCACTTCCAGCCATCCGTCACTCTGGAGTTTCTGTTTCAGTTCCAACAAGCTTCTCCTGGCTGACACCGTTCAGTCTGAGTCTCTCTCTCTCTCTCTCTCTCTCTCTCTCTCTCTCTCTCTCTCTCTCTACATCTCTGATTCCAACTCCAAGCCACATGTCCTTCTCTCTCTCACTTGCAAAACCCTTCCTTCTCCAGCAAACAATAGGAATTAGTCTTCTGCTCCCATCTGTTGTTTTAGGTAAACAAACCTCTCAATGACTTTGAATGAGCACTTTGCAGAGAGGTCAGAAGTCTTGTAAAAATGTTCAATGCAGGCGACCTAACTCCTCCAAGACAATGGCCTATTCATTTCATGACATTCATTTCAATTAGCACCTACTTGTGAAATGTGCATAGCATTCTCCATAGTTTCTGTGAAGTTGCAAAATATGAATTCTTCAGTATTTCAAATAAGATCTGTTTTAAAATGTGTGTATGTATGTAACCTACTCTAATTTTACCAACTTATCTCCAAAATATTCCATCACAGTATGGATAAAATGGGTGGCTGTGGAAGTGAATCTGGGTGAGTACATGGTCATAGAGCTTGAGGGCAACGGGGATTACAGGTGAGGAGTGGCGAGAGAGAATCCCTTCAGAGACCAAAGGAGAACTGCTTCAAGGTAGACATTCTCTCGAAGAGATTTTGCAGAGTTTTGCAGTAGACAGGAGTAAAACATGAGACCCTGGAAACACCGTGTTGAAGTAAAAACACAATGCTGGAGAAACTCAGCAGTGTCCTTTATACTGCATATGCGGTATGTCTTTTGTGTGAGACATTAAATGAAGGCCTCTCAGATTGACATTAAACATAGCAAGCATTAATATTTGTATATATTGTTACTAACGTGGTTTGCAGTGAAGTATTAAATTAAAAAATATATAAAAACATAACACAGCATTCTTTTGCATTGCAACTCCCCAGGTCTTAATGACTAGTTATCCATGCATCAGATATTCAGAAATGATGACTGTTTTATGTTTGCAACTCCTCAGGTAACAAGGCAATCCATTGCACCATGCAGCTAAACCTGGACAGTTTTCCGGTTTGAACTGATGGAAACAACATTTGCATCAAGCAGTAACCATGGGTCAATGTGATCCGAATCTCCCCGCCTTGACATTTAACCACCCCACCATTATGCAACCTGGAGGATTATCCAACAGTTTCAACAGGAAGTTGGTCAGGACAAAGAATTTACCATGTGCTGGCACCTAGAGCCATCTGACCACCCAGACAGGAAGCAGGTCAAATCAAGGTCAGACCTACCCATAGGTAAAGACACCTTCCAATTGGTCCTCCCTCCCTGCCTAAGGTCACATGGGCCTACCCGCTAACTGGCTGCAGTATAAAACGGGACCAGCATGGTTGATGTACCAATTTAATAGCCTTTACAGTGCCAGTGGACCAGGCACGGTCTATAATGTAACAGATTTATGTTAATCTTTAATGTTAAATTATATTACTTTTTTAAAAATGCCTTAGTAAATTATAGTGTTAAAATATTGTATCTGTAATTCTTAGTAAGTTAGCTGTGGGTTGGTACAGGGTCACACACAGGTCACAGCACATTTATAGAAAAGCATTGTTTTCAGAGAAGGGTATTCATTCTCAGAGTTGATGTGTCTTGGAGGGACAGCTTCATGGGTCTTAATTATTCAAGAACTGCTGAGGGAAGCCATCTGTTTTTAATCAAAGCCACTTAAGCCTCTTGAACAGAAATGACGTTGTTATGGATATGGAATGGTTTTGAAGAAGGAACAGAATTTGGGTTGAAATAAAACTGATGGTCATGTGTTTTCCAAGAATCGGGACTCACCTCGTCCATGATGTGACTGTCACATGACTTGGAGAAATATAGTACCAAATTCAGATATTTGGAACAGTTCATCTTGGAGTTCACAGAAGTCAAACACCATGTGACATACAGGGGTTGAAACCTTGTGAAAGACAGGGTTGAGATACAATAACCAGAATTGGTGCTGTTTGTTGTGTGTCCTGGAAGAAGTGGAACACAGAATCAGTGGCTATCGAATTAATGAATTAATTGAATTAATGCTGTCTCTGGAAAAGAGAGCAAAATTCTGCTGGGGCTTCTCTTGTTAGGCCACTTGTCTGGGTTTGTAAATTCACTGTGGAGGAAACTTGCCACATTCACTGTGTTTAAGAAGAGA
This sequence comes from Narcine bancroftii, assembly GCF_036971445.1. NCBI lineage: Eukaryota > Metazoa > Chordata > Chondrichthyes > Torpediniformes > Narcinidae > Narcine > Narcine bancroftii. The sequence continues at coordinate 58,939,245 of NC_091481.1, read as the reverse complement.
GCAGATTCTTCATGTGGAAAACATGATTGTGAGTAGAAGAAGCCTGAAGATATATGTTTAAAAGCACTTTATAATTATTTCTGAACTGAGAATGTAAGACCTTCAAGCAAGATTAAAGTTATGCTGAACTTTTAAAAATGGACTTTGCAGAGTGGGACTTTGAATTACATACACACACATTGCGCATAGTGAGGTTAAGTTTAGAGTTAAGTAAGAAATGTTATGTTATTAATATTTTAATAAAAACTATTATTTTGAATTTGCAATTGTCTGGTGAATTTCCCATTGCTGTTCCTTGCTCGTGCTAATAAAACCCCTTCATTCCCAAACATAATTAAAAGGGTTGTTAGTGTGTAACAATAAGGAGGTTGTACAATCTTCCCGTGCCTGCATAGGTTTTCCCTGGGGGTTCCAGCTTCTTCCCACCATTCAAAAACATACAGGGGGAGTAGATTAATTGGGTGTAATTAGGCAGCTCGTGGGCCAAAATAGTCTATTTCCGTGCTGCATGTCTAAATTTAAAACAATTAAAAACCCAGTACATGGGCAAGTTCACCTTTTCCCCCTTGAGACCATCCCTGAGCTCCACTCCAGGCTGCGAGCCATTGATGACACTGGAGGACTAATTGTAAGGTGTGTGTGCGCTGGTGAAAGGAGGGAGCTACTTGTGAGACCACCATCCTGTCACCCTTAGGAGTTCTACCGAAAGTTTCCTGGGTGGCTGCATCGCATTGCGGCGTGGTTGACGTCAAGCATCGGATCGGAGGTCAATTCACAAGAGCGGCTGAGGGGATCACAGGGGTCTCCCCTCCCCCTTTATCCATGTGATCCATTGTCTGAAGAGGACGTGCAAATTTGTTAAGGACCCCTACCACCCTGCACACCCCTTTCAGCTATTCCTGTTGGGAAGGAGATAGAAGTATCAGGGCAGAAGACTACATGAAAAGAAATAGAGGCTGCACTGCAAGATGCAAATTATTGGTTAGCTGCAGATAGTCAGATTAATGTTTGCCAAGAATTATTTCAAAGAGCCTGCAGAATTCTAGGAAAAGGTCTGGTGGACAGATGAGACTAAAATTAACCTGCATCAGAGTGATGGCCAGAGCAAAGTGTGGTGGGGTATAGGAACTTCCCAAGATCCAAAGCATACCACCTTTGGTTTGCATCTTGCCCTGTACCCCCTGCATTCCTGTTCATGAAGACTTCTGTGGACAGTCGTCATTGACACATTCACACCTGCCTCCCGAAGAGTGCTTCTGATCTGTCGGACGTGCATTTGGGAATTTTTTCTTCATTATGATGAGAATTCTTCTGTCATCAGCCGTGGATTTTACCTTGGAATACCAGTCCCTTTGCGATTACTGAGCTCCTTCTCCTTAATGATGTTTAAAACTGTCGATTTTGGTATTCCTTAAATTTGGGCGATGTCTCTTACTGTTTTATTCTTGTTTTTCAGCCTCATAATGACATCTTTGACTTTCATCGGAACAACTCTAGTCCTCATGTTGAAAAAATGGCAATTACAGACTCCAAAGGTGATCAATGAAGCCAGTCTAGCTCTCTTATACCTGCACCAATGAAGCAATTACACATACCTGAGTACTCACAAACACCTGTGAAGTTATGACCCAAATATTATGGTGCCCTGAAACGAGAGGTCCATGTATAAAATGTTCTGTAATTTCTACATGGTGAAATCAAAATGTATACAATTAATCTTGAATAAAATCTGGAAAGGGCACTTCAATTACTCATGAATTGTGTGATTACAAATTGAAAACTGTGGAACCCAGGGACAATTAAAAGGGGGGGGGGGGGAATGGTCTTTGTCCAAAACATTATGGAGGACAGTGTCTATGTGCTATGTCTATCTATATATGTGTGTATGTTTTTACTCTGAGGGCCAAAGAATATTGTTTCATCCAGTTGCACTGTATGACAGTGAGAGACTGGTGTCTCGCTCATTGTTTATTATGGCTCGATTTGTATTTCTTTGATAACCCGTATGTTGTGATCACCAGGTCGCAATGTCCCGGTGAAACCTTTCACCCCGTTCGTCACCGATCAGCAGGGAAGACGTCCAAGTGCAATGCAGAAAATGAATTTTCAATGACACGTTGCACTTCACGGCTTTGTATGATTGAAGCAGATTGAAAATATGACAAAAATAAGATCCATCTAAAAAGCGGCACTTGATAGATTTCTATCAGCAGCTCAAAATCCATAAAATACACCCAGAAGTGTTCAGGAAGCAAAATGTTTGTTATCCAGTGTTTCTAAAGACAAGAGGTCATCACAAAGGCTCTTACAGGGATGGATGACTGTCTCAGGTCCTCCCACCACTGGGCAGTAAGGAGCTTCCCCCTGAGGAACAGCCTCACGAGTGCCCTGGTGAAGCAGGCACACTGTATTGAACTGATGGTACAATGAATGTAGGGATATATTGCATTTACTGTACACATCATGAATAAAGTAGAATGTTTGATAGAAGTGGGAGGGATGTGTGGGCTTTAAACACTGGGACCCATTTTTCATCCTGTCCATTTACGAGATGAAAGATCACGAGGCCCATTCATCCTTGGATCCTGTCCTTCCATCCACTGACCTTTACTTTAGATGGACTTACCCACCAGGTAAGTCACATTCCCAATAAAATTAATTTTATCGTTTAAATTTCAAAGAGGCCTCGCCTCGAGGTGGAAGATATTGTACCCGCAGTGCAATTCCCAAAGGCCCAGTGCAGCACACATTTCAGCTGTCAGTTTTTACAATGATGGTTGAGTGTGTAAACAAGCAGAGAATTAAAACAAAGCAAGTTCTGGCTTCACCAAGGGAGTAAAATGACAAGAAGCCTACTTAAAATAGTTACAGTTAAGTAATTGGAGGTTGACGCACAATAGAGGAATCAACTCATGGAATTCCTGCTTACTAATCCACCTATGGAAAAATGCAGAGAATAAGAGTGAAAAAACGAAACCAGCTACTGGTCTCTTTGATTAAAGGAAATGAGTTTGATAGCATCGCAATTAAGTTACTAGGCCGTTGGCCAGAATCTTAGACCAATGTGTTTGAATGTCACCGAGAACTGGGGAGTTTAAGTTCAAATCATTAAATCAATTTTGAATTTTATAAAATGTTAGTCTTACTGATGGTGATCATAAATGCACTGGTTTGTCATAAAAATATCCACTAAAGCTTTCCAAGACATGTCATCCTTGCTTGGTCCACGACTCCAGACCTATGAATTTGATTGACTCGAAATCGCCTCTTATACCCAGGGTATAATTGGGGATCCCGAGATATCGGAGCAGAAGTAGGCCCATTGGCAATCATGAGCTGATCCATCCTCCAACTCAGCCTCACTCCCTGGCTTCCTCCTCATATCCCTCGATGCCCTGACTCGATCAAATTCCTGTTAATCTCTGCCTTAACTACCCCTCACTTCCACTGCCGCCTGTGACAACAGGTTCCACAGACTCGCGACACTGACTAAAGAAATTTTGCCGCATCTGTTTTAAATTGACGCCCTTTTATCCTGAGGTTCTACCATCTTAACCGAGAATCATGGGAAACATCCTTGCCACATCTACCCACCCCCACCCCCCATCCTTCTGTACTACGGGTTCAGTCCAGGAGCCAACAAACATTACTCATATGTTAACCCTTTCATTCCTGGTATCATTCTAGTAAATCTTCTCTCAGCCCTCTCCAACACATCTTTTCACAAATAAGACACCCCAAACTGTGTACACAGTTCTCTCAGCAGTACATTATGCAGCAGGCAGCAGTGGGTCTCAACCTCTTTCCACTCATGTACCAATTTGCCATTAGTCTTCTTTGGCTTGGCTTCGCGGACAAAGATTTATGGAGGGGGTAAAAGTCCACGTCAGCTGCAGGCTCGTTTGTGGCTGACAAGTCCGACGCGGGACAGGCAGACACGGTTGCAGCGGCTGCAGGGGAAAATTGGTTGGTTGGGGTTGGGTGTTGGGTTTTTCCTCCTTTGCCTTTTGTCAGTGAGGTGGGCTCTGCGGTCTTCTTCAAAGGAGGTTGCTGCCCGCCAAACTGTGAGGCGCCAAGATGCACGGTTTGAGGCGAGATCAGCCCACTGGCGGTGGTCAATGTGGCAGGCACCAAGAGATTTCTTTAGGCAGTCCTTGTACCTTTTCTTTGGTGCACCTCTGTCACGGTGGCCAGTGGAGAGCTCGCCATATAACACGATCTTGGGAAGGCGATGGTCATCCATTCTGGAGACGTGACCCATCCAGCGCAGCTGGATCTTCAGCAGCGTGGACTCGATGCTGTCGACCTCTGCCATCTCGAGTACTTCGACGTTAGGGATGAAAGCGCTCCAATGGATGTTGAGGATGGAGCGGAGACAACGCTGGTGGAAGCGTTCTAGGAGCCGTAGGTGATGCCGGTAGAGGACCCATGATTCGGAGCCGAACAGGAGTGTGGGTATGACAACGGCTCTGTATACGCTTATCTTTGAGGTTTTTCAGTTGGTTGTTTTTCCAGACTCTTTTGTGTAGTCTTCCAAAGGCACTATTTGCCTTGGCGAGTCTGTTGTCTATCTCATTGTCGATCCTTGCATCTGATGAAATGGTGCAGCCGAGATAGGTAAACTGGTTGACCGTTTTGAGTTTTGTGTGCCCGATGGAGATGTGGGGGGGCTGGTAGTCATGGTGGGGAGCTGGCTGATGGAGGACCTCAGTTTTCTTCAGGCTGACTTCCAGGCCAAACATTTTGGCAGTTTCCGCAAAGCAGGACGTCAAGCGCTGAAGAGCTGGCTCTGAATGGGCAACTAAAGCGGCATCGTCTGCAAAGAGTAGTTCACGGACAAGTTTCTCTTGTGTCTTGCTGTGAGCTTGCAGGCGCCTCAGATTGAAGAGACTGCCATCCGTGCGGTACCGGATGTAAACAGCGTCTTCATTGTTGGGGTCTTTCATGGCTTGGTTCAGCATCATGCTGAAGAAGATTGAAAAGAGGGTTGGTGCCAGAACACAGCCTTGCTTCACGCCATTGTTAATGGAGAAGGGTTCAGAGAGCTCATTGCTGTATCTGACCCGACCTTGTTGGTTTTCGTGCAGTTGGATAATCATGTTGAGGAACTTTGGGGGACATCCGATGCGCTCTAGTATTTGCCAAAGCCCTTTCCTGCTCACGGTGTCGAAGGCTTTGGTGAGGTCAACAAAGGTGATGTAGAGTCCTTTGTTTTGTTCTCTGCACTTTTCTTGGAGCTGTCTGAGGGCAAAGACCATGTCAGTAGTTCCTCTGTTTGCGCGAAAGCCGCACTGTGATTCTGGGAGAATATTCTCGGCGACACTAGGTATTATTCTATTTAGTAGAATCCTAGCGAAGATTTTGCCTGCAATGGAGAGCAACGTGATTCCCCTGTAGTTTGAGCAGTCTGATTGCTTAAAGTGGTCGGTGAGTGGGAAGGGAAAGTTGAGAACCATTGTTATAGAGTTTCAACATTACGTCCCTGCTCTTATAAGCTATTCCTCTAGAAATGAGCGCCAACATTGCGCTCGCTGTCTTCATCACCAACTCAACCTGGAGGTTAGCCTTTAGGGTATCCTGCACGAGGATTTCCAAGTCTGTTGGCATCTAGGAATTTTGAATTTTCTCCCCTTACTTTCACACAGATAGGTGCTTACATAATTAATGATGTCCATATTTTTGAAAAACTATCGGAGGTGGGATTCTAATCAACCAGTGATGCATTCTGGTTAGCATATCTCACAAAAGGAAGATGGGATGTGGTTGTTGAAGGCAGAAATGGGCTATTCAGTCCATTTTACCCCTCTAACTGGCTTCTCCCCATAACCTTTGGTGCCCACAAGTGTTTCAGCCCCAGGCATTCCTCAGGCCACATCATTCTTCAGCTGCCTTGCCAATGACCTTCCTTCCCTCCCAATTCTCAGGATCAATTTTCCTGAGGGCTATTCGGATTTCCACCCCCTTACAAAAAAGCTTCCCATTGTTTGATAACATAGCTCAAATTTTAAGGCCCCGGTTCTTCATTCTGGACTTGTACGACTGGTTTGTTTAAAGGCAGAATATAACCAGCTCTTGATCTTCAAGGGCACTTAAGGGACATTGCAGAAGAACCCAGTTCTTTCAGTGCAATCATTCCTCACCGTGACAAAACCTTCTGAGAACATCAGGTCTCTGGGGTGTTTCGTATTGGAAGTCTGGATCAATTTAAACTCTCGATTAGCCACAGGAAGCATTTCTGATGACAAGGAATCCACGTGTCAGCATTAGCTATTAGGAGGTGCAGAGAACAGGGGAAGGATGAGTCAGTTACATTCAGACATTCCTTTAGTATAGTCAGTCCTTGAAGTATTGTCCTGTTCCAGTCATTTTATGGACATATTCACAAGTTGCCCCTTTTCCCTCCCTATAAAGAGGCAGCCATTACCCACTACTTAGGCCAGGGGTGGCTCAAATATGCTCAACACAGGAGCCTTGTATGATAAACTTCAGATGTTTGAGAGCCACAAGACATGAAAAAAATTAAACATTTTTACACTTACATGGACATTGTTACCATAATTTAAGCAAAAATACATGCATGTAATAATTTATTCATGTATGCATTGTTTAAACTGCTAATTTGTATCATTTCAATAATAAAAATGTACAAATACACTTGTGTAATAAATTAATTTTGTGGACCAATTTTCAGGGGAAAATTTAGGGGGTCGACCATTACACACATACAACCTTTGAAAGTACCGGAGTTGATCGAGGCTTCAGGAGCTTGGATGAGCAGCCAGCCAGGACTGAATGGTAAGCCCATATTCGGGGCGACGGGCAGGGGGCCGGGGCAAAGATCTGAAGTCAGGGTGTCGCGGGCTGAGACGGGAGGGCTCCCTGATCACACTTGCTAATGCCACTGCCCACCACACTGCGCAATCACATGCCACACCCACTCACACGACCCAGCCAAAATACCTCCGCGAACCTCATGTTAAAGAGGTGCATGTGGCTCGCGAGCTGCAGTTTGGCCACCTCTGACCTAGGCTAATATTTTGCATCTTGCCAAATCTATGCTGCAACCTGCAGTGAACCACCTAATTCACACTTACAATACATTCAATATAAACAAATTCACTGAACACAAGAACAAATTTCATTTTATTTTTTTTTAAACTTTAAATACAAGCAGCCATTTTTTTTTAAATTGAGAATCTTAGGCTATTCTCCACGGATAGTAGTCAATACAAAGGGTTTAAAGATTCTAAGCAAAGGTTTTTTAATGCAAGGGAGATACAAAGAGGAAAAACTCTATTGCAAAAATCTCCAATGGGAATTGAAGAGAAACCTCCATCTTGGGTGAAGAGATTGTAGAACTCACTCCTATTGGGTACAAGCAAAATTGGATACAATGGAGAGGGAGGTTATGTAGTGACAGAGCAAGATGGAGATGTGAGAAGAGACTGATGCACTAGCATCGACTTGTCAGGTTGAATGGCTGTCCTTGCTCAACTTTGCTCTTTTTTGTTAGGCTGCTGCAAGGGAAGTGCTGCAACCTTTCCACCACAGGTTCAACTGATTCATAACAATTCCATTACTAATTGAAAACTTCCACCACAAGGTCCTTGATATTACACTAAATTCTATTACAATCTCTCCCAAAACACAAACAGCTGTCAATGAGAGGGAAAAAGCAGCTGCTGTACAAAGTGGGACATAGTCTTCTGTCCCAGAAGTAGAGGACACTGCGGAATATTGGAGGCCCTGGATTTTTTTTTTTTTAAAGAATTTACCACGTCAAAATTAATTTTGTTTTCATCCTTTAGAAAATATTAATTTATTTTCGGAGTGTGTAAAGGAGATACCTGCCTGATATTTTAACCTTTGTTTTGGAACCCACAAAATTAGGAAATTCCACGTCTACATGGCAGGTAGAAGGTACAAGGCTATAATATCACTATTAAACATTTCTCTTTGCCTCAAACCCCTATAAATTCACAGTGGAGATCCCTTTAATTGGCCATGACCTCATCTGGGGAAAAAAATCATCTGAGAAAGAATAAAATGGGCACAGTCTAGATACCAAGAAATCAGTCTAACAATCAGAGCTAAACACTCACCTCCGAACAACATCTGTCTGAGCTAAACAGAGCAAATGATTGGGTGCATTCACAACCCTGGCATCATCAGGCAAGTCACTCAAGGTTAACATTTTCTGAGTATAAAGTAGTGTAGATGGAGGAAGACAAGAGACCATCAAATGCCTCAACTCACAATGGTTCAAACCCACCCTGAACAAGATGGGATGAGGAGAGTTCCGGGAGGGAGCAGGAGTGGAGTTTTACATGACAGGAGCACATTTATCCAAAAGTGCCTTCATTGTCAAGCACTAAAATGAAGTATGGTCTCCTGGGTTTACCCATCAGTGGTAACCAAGGGATCAATGGCCAATAAGTCACCTGATCTACATAGAGGGGGAAGGGTCAAGGACGGAGAGAAGGGTGTCTGTTGGGGCAGAGTCTGAGGTGGTCTAAAATCAGGAGCGCACAAGGAAAGCAGGATCTCTGATTCAGGAGCCTTCTCCGCTTCTTTTGTTTCGGAGAACACTACACGGCTAAAGCGAAGCCCACGCGGTTGTTGGCACGGTCAAAGACAGTATAATAGCGACCGATAAAGACATCGCCCAAGATCCAGAGAGGTCCAGCTGGAGGTGGGATGTCCATGCCCATGAAACCACTGAGGCACAAGGTTCTTCCAAACTTGGTGACCTGCAGAACAAAGAAACAGCCAAAGGTTAGGGTGAAGTTCAGAAATTAACCATACACTAATAACCACAACGAGTGGCCTGATATTAGGAATCCGATCACAGCAGATCGAATCCAAACTATCCGACTACCATGTCGCCCTCAGACCCTTTACAGAGATCAGGGTATTATAAAGCCAAAAATGGACGTTGGCACTTTAGCACTAAACTTACAATCCAGATCATACCTTGGGGGGTTTAGAATAGGTCATGAGGTGTGACCAAGATTCAAAATACTGCAGATGGTAGAAATCTGCTTTATAGTAAAACCCCTGTTATCTGGAATTCAACAGCAAAAAAAAAAATCATAGAAAATAAATAAGCAAAAAAATACGGGTTTAAATTGGCACACCTCTCTATTAGTTCACCAATCATAACTGGAAAATTCATTTATCTGGCATCTACCAATCCCTAAAGGTGCCAGATACTGGGGGTTTTAGTATATAATAAAACATGCTGAGTGACACCAACCGGTCAGCATTTGTGGAGAGAGAAACAGAACGTTTCAGGTCAATGACCTCTCAAGACTCGGCGATCAAACCTTTAAGGTTGCTCACAGGTCCGCACTGCTGCGGACAGGAAATGTTTAGGGAATTTTACTGTGCAGCAATATGAACAGGATCTCTCAATCTAAGGGTGGCACGGTTAGCCCAACACTGTTACGGTGTCAGCGTTTGGGGTACGAATCTGGCGCTTTCTGTAAGGAGTTTGTATGTTCGCCCTCTGCGAGGGTTTCCTCCAATCCTTCAAAACATACAGGGGTTGTAAGTCAATTGGCAGCATGGGCTCAAGGGCCAAAAGGGCCTGTTACAGTGCTGCATGCCTAAATTTAATAGTAACCTGCTCAGGCACCTTACTTACCCTTTAATAAGATAATCTGGGAAGAGACTGCTAGAAATGGAACGTGTCCCACTCCCAAAGCTCATCTTAATCAGCAAGGAGGAAAAAAAAAAATCAATCTGTTTCACCTGCATCACATACTCCTTCCCAGTCAGCGAGAATCTCTTGCCTCCCAGCGTGAAGGTGATATCGGGGAGAGACGGAATTTTTGCACAGTCGATCATATACTGTTGGCACCAAGATGACAAAAGATTTAATGTAAACTTTCACCGCAGCCACAAAGAGCATCTTGTGCTTACAGAGGCATTCCAAAGCATTTTATAAATTTAGTCACTGTAGCAGCGTACAAAAACCACCGAACACGGCCAGCTCTCAGAAGCAGCAAAGTAGATAATGATCAATTGCTGCTTCTGGATTAACTGAGGAATGAAGGTTGATTAGGATAATGAAAGACACTGTCTGGGAGAGTCACGTGTCCTCCATCTTCACTGTTCTGACCCTCCTTGTCAAGAAGTATTGGCCAAGAGTGAAATTATCTTCAACGGGATTCACTTCAGGAGCGAAGTCTGCAGATGCAGTGATTGTCGTAAAACACACACAAATGCTGGAGGAACTCAGCTGGTCCTGCAGCATCCAGAGGAGGACAAGATATTACTGACGTTTCAGCCTGAGCCCTTTAAGGTACAAGCTTATAGTTCTACGTTGCTCTGGAAATTGAATGTTTAAGAAATTTCACTGTGCAGAAGTACCAGCAGGATCTCTCAATCCAAGGAC